>NW_022280085.1:1473939-1511980 GCF_004355925.1 Anarrhichthys ocellatus | reverse complement strand
CTCTCTCTCTCTCTCTCTCTCTCTCTCTCTCTCCCCCCCCCTCCCCTTCGGGTCTTGCCCAGACATCGGCACACATCTAAAGCTTGTGGGAGCTGCAGTATGCGTTACACCGCGATGACATTTTCCCAGAGACCCGCTGCTTTCTGACTGCTCTTCCCTCATCGCTCGGCTGTCGCCGCCGCTCCGGCTACACAGAGTTACGCCCAGATACCCAGCGAGCAGCATGTTTCGACGCACTAGAAGGTACAACGAGAGCAGCGATGATTTGGCTCCTCTGAGCTGTGAGGTGTGGTAGCGCTGGCTTCCTGTTCATTCACCCCCCCCCCCTCTCTCTCTCCCTCTCTCTCTGTGAGTCTACAGTGTCGTTGCAGTATACGTTACAAAGTGGCTCGTATTGACAGTGTGACTACTGAGGTCACCGTGTGCCAAACTTGGTTTCAGATGTCTGCTCTGTTCTGCTGAATGTGCATGTCGAGAGTCTTAGTGATTTTTAGCATAATACAGAATACTGTTACTGTAACTTTTAGTATAGAGTTCCTGCAAAGGATGCAATGAGTAAATTGCAGAATATTTTCAAGTTGCATGATATGCGATATGCTATTTGAAAGGGAACATTCGCCATCTTTTATGTGGACGTCCAATCATTGACCAATTGATGGCAAATGCAGTCGATTGAATCAATAAATTGCTCAGTGCGTGCAACATTGATCGAGAATGCTGAGTTCGCAGCTGCAAAATATGTCATTCTCCCTGTATCTATAGGGCCATCATTTGAGGTGACAGTGTTGGAGGCAAGGAAGAACTACATGCCGCTATTTCAGCTGGGGTGGATAATCTCCGCTTCTGGGAGCGTGCTCTATAGTTTCAAAAGCAGAAACAGAACTTCCTCATTCTCATTTGCTTCTACTGCAAACTACGTTTCAAACAGCAAAAAGAAGGCGTGGCAAAATACGAGTGCAGAGGATGCTGTGGTCAATATAGCACACGTAAAGGAATTGATCGCTTCAATCGACTACGAATTGTGTGTTCAAATCAATTTAACGTTAAAGCACTTAATCCAACCTGATCTGTTGTAAGATAAATTAATGCGATCTCTTTTTAGCCTCACTAGCAGCGTGACTCTACGAATGATAATGTCAGTCAGTCCAGCACTTTGGTCCAAACTGAAGTATCTCAACAACTCTTCAGCTTCTACACTGCACCTTGTGTTTTGTGCTATCCAGTAAATGTTAGCAATGTAATCATGCTGAACTAAGGTGGCAAACATGGTGAAGGATATACCTGCGTGATTGTAGACTCTTGGTCTTGAGTTTGAAGATGCGTTTGAAAGAGATTCCACTTTCCTTTCAGATACTGTGGTCTTCTGTTGTTGTTGTGAGGGACGACACTCATCTCCTGGCATTCGATTCAGTTAACAGTCAGGTTTCCCGAAACTATTATTAATGCTTTTCGATTTTAACACCAAAATGACAACAATGATGTTGTTGAAATGAGGCTTAGTCAGAGCCTCGAGAGTGAAATTTATTCGCTACATATTTGGCCCTTATTATGGTTTCGTGACCCTGATGGGAACACAACATCACGTCATTGAAAAGGTGAGTCATCACAGTGACATTTCCAGCAGACCTGCCTGTAGACTGATTCACCGTCGGGCGTGGTCAATCCAATGATTACTTGAGCCAATTATGAGTCAGACAGAGCAAAGACTTTTAGATGGCTTTTCTCTGCAGTCTGATTCGCTGATGGCGAGAGATGTTGCAGTTGGATGATCCTGTGGGTTATCTGGGGGGGGGGGGGATTTACCCGACCTTTAGGTTTCTTGTGCAAGACCTCGAATCACTAGCAGCTATAGTTGGCATTTTGATTTTTACCGTGAAGCCCTGAGAGAATTTTTCCTGCATGAGGGATCAATAAAATCTCACATTATCGCATTTCTTGGAATAAATCATTTCAGCGCTATTTTACCTCTGCGATTTGAATTGACACTTCCAATCCTGATGATGTCAACAGCCTGAGAGTTTGTGCTGACATTCGAGAGCGGCGGCGGCAATAATGGATGTCGTGCTGAGTGTCTCAGAGTGACTTCATTCCCCCCCCCCCACTGATCAGGGATTAAATTGGCTTCTATTACGGCAGAGACTCTCACTACGGCACACCTGAGCCCAGACACACGGGCAGACAGATGGAAGTAACGCAGGAAGCCTCACCCTCTCTGATTCATGCCACAAACAAGCAAAGAAGAAATCGCTAAATGCCTAAAATGACATGAAGTTTAAGACGCACTTCCCTCATAGTTGCTGGGAAGTCCCTGCTAGGGAAAAGAGAGAAGAAACGAGATGATTAAGATAATGAACGTGACGGAGGTGGAGAAAGGGAGGGAGCGTGTTCAAGAGGTGAAAGGAGGAGAGGCTGAGATAGAGCGCAGGGCCCTGGGGTGATATCTGTGTCTGCTCTTCCATTAGGGACCAGCTCACTAAGGTTACGTGAGCATGCCAGACATGCACACTGGCTTTGACTGCCTCGCTCTCACTCTTTCACTGTCTTTCTGTTTTTTCCTGCTTTCTTTTATTCTTTCTTTCTGTATTTGTATAACCTTAACGACTGTGACCTTGATGAGATAGTGCAGTCGCTTTGCTGCTTGCTCTTGCCTCTGCTTGCATTTTCTTGCTTCAATTTGCCAGATATATCACATATATCTTGCCAGATATATCACAGATATCACTCTTCAACGTTTGAGTGAAGACAAATCCAGAAAGTCGTTGAGCTATTTGGGTTGTTAGCTAATGCTAACTAGCAGCTAAGCTAAAGCTAAGTAGCAGCAAGATGCCTCCCTTCTCCACGGACGACTCCTACAAACTCCAAAAATCCACCGACTAGAAGTAAACGTGGAGGTAAATGGACTGTGTGGGAATGATACCACTTTACCATGGACTCAAAACACTGGACAAATGCAAGTTAAGACACAGCTAACTAGCACAACCAGGCCTACCAAGAAACAGGAGGAGAGAGCAGATAATGAATCTTCAAATGGTAGTCCTCCCTGGAACTCTCTCGGTGCAAAGCCGAAGAGAAAATCATACCCTCAGGATGTGGGAGGACGACTAACAGGCAGAGGCCAGCGCCCTGAGATTTGTGATGCGACTGGCTGGCCTGCACTACCACACAGGCAGAACTCCTCCTCAACCCCTGCACTCAGACGGACAAAGCTGAGGACTGCTGAGAAAAGTAAAACCTGCAAAAAACCTCCACAACAACCAAGCCTACAACTTCAAAACAGATTTGCTCCATTGTCGCAGGATCCTAAATCTCCATCTGATGACCTGGATAAGCAGCTATCTCCTCAAAGCAGGGTAAGAACTGAGAGTAAATGTGAGATTAAAAGGCCACAGGCAAAGCTAGTGACTGGGCCTGAGACGCTGATTGTTGGTGACTATGCTGTAAAAGATGTCAGAACACTGTGCAGCAAGAATACCAAAATACTCTGCTTTCCGAAAGATATGGTCTCTAACATGAGAGACAAAATCCTGGACATCGTGGCTGACTATCCCACGGTGAAAAACATCATCGTGCATACAGGAAGCTGTGATATTGTGAAACAACAGTCTGAAGTTCTGAAGCGAGACTTTATTGATCTGTTAAACACAGTCAGCTCTGTCAAGGCTGAGGTGTTTATCAGTGGCCCTCTTCCACCAGTCAGAGGAGGAGATGAAGTATTCAGCAGGCTGTTTGCACTGAACAAATGGCTGTCAACTGCATGTACTGACCATTCAGTACATTTTATCAACAATTTCTACCTTTTCTGGGAGCGCAGACATCTTTTTAAGGCACATGGAGTTTGCTTGAACAAGTCAGGGGTAAAACTGTTTACCTCTAACCTATTTTTTTCCCTGCGTCATCCGTCTGTTCCTACTGCCAAGGACAAGACACAAGAGGAGTCTAAACAAGAGATAACTACACAGCATCGCCATGGAGACCTTACGGGAAGGATGCCCCCGCCTAGCGACAGCCAAAAGGAGGAGTCTCCAACCTCATCATCAGGGACCGCCTCCGATCTCCCACTTTCCCCACCCTTCCGAGACGAGGAGTCTTTACCTCCCTCCCCAGCACCTACTTCCACCCCCCAAACTCCATCCAGGTCCCTTTCCTCTCTCACACTCTCCCCATCCTCCCCCCACCTGGAGTTCACTGACCACATGAAAGAGCTGGTCATTGCTGGAACCAAACACACTCCTCGCCCCACTCCTCGATGTACAGCTCCAGCCCCACCCCCGAAACTGGCTCCTAGTCCTCAGCCAGTTTTGACACAATCGGCGAAGTTAAAGCACCCTGCCCTTCCCCCACCTCCACCTCGGCTCCACAACCATCCTCCTACCCTACCTGATAAAGGCAGGGCAGGCCGGTGCGGAGGACTCGGAGCTGGAGTGATGTGATCCACTATCTTGGATGCTATGATTGATATCTTCTGGGTCCAGGATACAAGGCTAATGACACCAATGAAAAGTCGGGGCCCTGTATGCAGCTAGCCTTCTCAATTCCTGTCCTGATAGTTCATAGAAAAAGAAAGGTGAGGCTGCGAAGAAACAATAGTAAACCTGCAAACTTATCAAACTTAACATACATTCCTCGTCAGCCTGTCCAAATAAATTGGGCAAAGAAAGCTTTAACCACATTAAACTTAGCTTTATTAAATGTCAGGTCTCTGTCAGGAAAAACATTTTTAATCAATGATTTTATTGTTAGGCACAAACTGGACATTTTGTTTTTAACTGAAACATGGTTAAATCAAGATAACAGTGCAGCTGTTCTTATTGAATCAACACCTCACAACTTCAGTTTCATGAGTGAAACAAGAGCGCATAAGAAAGGAGGTGGAGTTGCTATTTTATTTAATGATTCGCTTCAATGCAAGCAGATGTCCTTTGGTCATTTTAGTTCTTTTGAATATGTGGTTCTGAATTCCACTCAAGCTTTATTCCTAAACATTTACAGACCGCCTAAATACTGTGCAACCTTCTTTGATGAGTTTACTGAACTGCTGTCTATAATCTGTATTGATTTTGACTGTGTTGTTATTGTTGGTGATTTTAATATCCATGTTGATAATCCCCAGGACAGAGGGTCTATAGAACGATGTGGTGTCCTTGATAACTATGATCCGACTCAGCATGTGACAGGACCCACCCACAACAGGGGTCACACTCTGGACCTAATCATCACCAAAGGTGTAAACATTTCCAAGGTCGCTGTGACTGATGTTGCACTCTCTGATTGTTTCTGTGTTTTCTTTGAGAGTGCAATCTCCTTGCACACAAATGTCCAAACCAAGGTTGTGACAAAGCGTTACATCTCTGAAAACACCAGTGAACTATTTATTCAGAAGTTCTCCTCCACACCAGCCCTCTCTTGCATCTCAGTCAATGAGCTTGTAGATGGCTTCAATTTTAAAGTTAAAAATATTATTGATGCCATTGCACCCACTAAAGTGAAGGTTGTCTCGGGTAAGCAAAGATCTCCTTGGAGAAATGCTACGCTGGTCAAAATAGAGAAACGAGAGTGTCGGAAAGCTGAGCGCAGGTGGCGAAAAACTAATCTCCAGGTTCACTGTGACATCTATAAAGAGAGACTTCGCAATTATAATTTGGAACTTAGAAATGCAAGGCAGTCCTTCTTCTCTGACATCATAACCAAAAACAATAACAATACACGCGCCTTATTTGCTACCGTCGACAGGCTAACAAACCCTCCAGTGTCGGTAGCTGCTGAGCTCCAATCCACCTGGGCATGCAATCAATTTGCCTCCTTTTTTACTGCCTCCACACCAACCACAGGATATGTGTTGTCCCCTTCTCTGAATAACATCCATTCAAATGTCATGACACAATTTCATTCAATCGACCGTAGAAGCCTGGAAGACATTATACAACATCTGAAGTCATCCTCCTGCTGCTTGGATATTCTACCAACACACTTTTTCAAAAATATTTCAAACTGCATGACCACTGATCTTTTACAAATTGTAAACACATCCCTTCTCTCAGGTGTCTTCCCACAAGCCCTAAAAACTGCAGTTATTAAACCACTCCTAAAGAAGGCTAATTTAGACTCCGCAACAATGAAAAATTATAGGCCAATATCAAACCTCCCATTTTTAAGTAAAATAATTGAAAAACTTCTTGGCCGTAAATAACTGCTTTGATGTCTTCCAGTCAGGCTTTCGACAGCACTACTGAAACTGCTCTTGTTAAGGTTTTCAACGACATCCACTTAAACACAGACAATGGCAGAAGTTCAGTCTTAGTATTACTGGATCTCAGTGCTGCATTCGACACGGTCGACCATGCCATACTCCTAGAAAGACTAAAAATCTGGGTGGGACTTTCTGGCACAGCACTTAACTGGTTTGAATCCTACTTGAAAGACAGAGAATACTTTGTGTCTGTAGCTAATTACACATCAGAGCTGACTAAAATGACATGTGGTGTTCCCCAAGGTTCAATACTGGGGCCTCTTCTGTTCAACATCTACATGCTTCCACTAGCTCAGATTATGGAAAACAACAAAGTGTGTTATCATAATTATGCAGACGACACACAAATCTACATAACTATGTCACCAGGGGACCATAATCCCATAAAAGGGCTGGGTAACTGCATTGAACAAATCAACAACTGGATGTGCCAGAATTTTCTTCAATTAAACAAAGATAAAACAAAAGTAATTGTTTTTGGTACCAAGGACGAACGATTGAAAATCACCGCTCAGCTTCAATCACTGATGTTAAAACCCACAAACCAAGCCAGAAATCTAGGTGTAGTTATGGATTCAGACCTCAACCTGGACAGCCATATCAAGACAATTACAAAATCAGCCTACTATCACCTGAAGAATATATCAAGGATTAGAGGACTTATGTCTCAACAGGATTTGGAAAAACTTGTCCATGCATTTATCTTCAGCAGACTGGACTACTGTAACGGTGTGTTTACAGGTCTCTGTAAAAAGCCTGTCAGAAAGCTGCAGCTGATTCAGAACGCTGCAGCTCGAGTCCTCACTAAGACCAGGAGGGTGGATCACATTACTCCAGTTCTGAGGTCTTTGCACTGGCTTCCTGTCAAACAAAGAATTGACTTTAAAATCCTGCTGTTGGTTTACAAAGCACTGAATGGTTTAGGGCCAAAATACATCTCTGATCTGCTGCTACCTTATGAACCATCCCGACCCCTTAGGTCGTCTGGGACCGGTCTACTTTCTGTTCCCAGAGTCAGAACTAAACACGGAGAAGCAGCGTTCAGTTTTTCTGCTCCACATATCTGGAACAAAGTCCCAGAAAGCTGCAGGTCTGCTGAGACCCTCAGCTCCTTTAAATCAAGATTGAAGACTTTTCTGTTTGCTGCTGCCTTTAATTGAACCAGCTTCAATTAATATATTGATCAATTTCCTGCATTTCTGCATTTTACTATTGTATTTTATTTCTTACACTTTTCTTTATGTTTTAATGACTGTTTTTAATGTTTCAATGAATGTTCTTAATTGTTTTTAAATCTCCTTTTCTTTTGCCTTATGTTTTGATGCTTTTAATGGTTTTATGTGAAGCACTTTGAATTACCTTGTTGTTGAAATGTGCTCTACAAATAAACTTGCCTTGCCTTGCCTTACGCACGGCAGGCCTGTCGAAGCCGGTGCACGTGCGGTACATGCATGCAGTAAGAGTGCTATTCATTAATCAAAGAGTTTATAGGGTGGTGTCTCATTTTATTTTAGCCTTCCCAAAACCAAAAACACAAGAACAGAGGTGTAAGGAAGTGATAAAACAGTGTTTGTCTGCGCTACGCTGCAAATGTTAGCACGTCCAGCTAACTAGCTTACTGGTGACCACTCTGGCTTCCTAGGCAAAGGGCGCCAAATAGGTCTACCCACCCAGCAGATGGAAAAGTCCAACCCACGGTGAAATTTTAAAAAGTAGCCCAATTATGCAGGAAAATGCGGGCCTGGTAACACTGGTACTGCTCTTTATTGGATTTGGGGGAGTTTACGTTACAACAACCCCTGCTAACGTTACCCACGGTAGCGTTACGTTCGCCAGACGCATCCTCAAAACCTTTTGCTTGTGATGTTAAAAGTGAAACAGTTAAGCAGTATTTAAGCTAAGCAGCAAAATGGCATTATGTTAGAATGATATAACAGTTTTTATAACAGTATTTTGTGTTGTGTGTGTGTGTGTGTGTGAGTGTGTGTGTGTGCGTGAGTGTGTGTTTCCCTCGGGTGCTTCGGCTCAGGTGCACTGTGCTGCGGGGCGGTCAGCTCAGAGTCAACCTCGCACACGTACAGCACATCGTCTCAAACACTCTTCCTCTGTAACTAAATAACTCATTACTCTTCACTTATTAACCAATTATGTGCAAAAAAACCAAAAGGAGGTCAGCGGGAGGCCGGGACACCTGAGTCAGACCAGAGAGTCTCTCCTTCTAAGTGCTGCAGCTTTTCCCCCGGAGGGGCCCTGTGTTCGATACACACACAAAGCTGATGGTAGTATATGTGCTACATCTCCCATTAGCTTCCAGTGAAGGGCCGTCTTTCATCTCCTCTTAGAGAGATGAGACTCTCATTCAGTTTGATCCTCCTTCTCCTCCACGGTCTCCCTCTCAGCGCCTCTCTTACAGGAAAACAGGACACGGGCTTCTACAGCAGCAGTGCTTGATAGATATCGCTGCTGTCAGCTGCTGTGTAATCCCCCAGACTGAGACAGAAAAAAAGAGGGGCCTTTCATCCAGCCTGACGTGCTTTCGGGGATGTTTGGGACCCCAAAGAGCCGAGGAACGTGGGTAGGAAAGAGGGGGAATGTTGGACTTTTCCCCCTGGTTATTGTGTTTCAGGCCATGGCGGCTGTTTTGACATTTAACACAACGCTCGGTGCAGTCGGGTGGCGATGTGATGGAGCAGAGTGAGGACAGTGTTGGGCCTCAGGCTCCTCACCATGTCCACCTCTTCTGTCCTGTTACTGCTGCTCACTGACCATGGCGGACACAATTGTTGGATTTACTCACTTAACTGCTTAGAATCTTAATTACTCAAAATATAATGTGAAAATGCCAGTGTGGCAACCCCTTTTTAAAGTTAGTGTTAAGACCTGTATATATCTATATATCTCTAAAATATATTTTATATATATACAAAATCTATATGACATATATAAATCAATTAAGGTGGGCTGACCTTTAAGCAGCAAGGCGCTCAGCTTTTTCCATTTTTAGTTTTTAAATTATTTAATGTGGGTTAATTATTAACAACATTATGTTAATCTTTTTTACAATTTTCCTTGTGGTCATTTTAGGGAAGACTATTATTTTGGTTATTGAGTGTCACACTAGTTTCTTTAGCTGATGTCTGGTGATTTGTTTGACTTTATTGTGTCACCGTTACAAAATCGCGTGTCCGCCCTCTTCTTCTGCCGCTCCCTCTCTCTCTACCACTGCGAACTTGAGTGACTTCTTTAATTAGCAGCATTCATTTTCCTCCTCCTCTCCTTTCTCTGAGGCCGGCTGTGATCAGAAGCCTCCCTGCCGCGCGCTGCATAGCAACAAGCCGTCACGTGACCGCGGCTCCCTGCCTCTCCCGTCCCCTCCAGGGTCGTAGACGCCAACTACAATTTCCTCGGGTTTTTCGTTCATAATAAAGTGCTCCGCTCTTCCCGTGCTGTTAGAAAACTCCACCACACAGATGCATACAGAACAATAAAACGATGAAGCGCTGAACATGCGATGCTTGTTTGGTTTCTGCATCCCTTTCATCTCTTCCGTCAACATCTCTGTGATTTAAGCTCGCCATTATTTCTACCTCCCATACGTTCACCCTCTCACGCTGCAGAGGTAAACACACCCGTCTTCCCCGACCCCGCAGTTTCTGTCCTCCCTCTCCGCCTCCGCCTCTCTCTTTCTTCTCTTTGAAGTGCTCACTTATCCGTCTCCTGTGTTTCCCTCCTCCTCCTGCTCTTATGCCTCAGATCTACTTTCTGCTTGACTTTGCACATCCTGGCTATTTGCGCGGTTTTGATATGAATGGGTTGTTGGGTTTGATCAATATTGAAGCAATGGGCCCCCGCTGTTAGGCAGAGGGAGGAGTGTGAACATGCCCGAAGATTGAAGGCTCCTGTTTGTCTGGCTTTGTCAGAGCCATACTTTACCCTTCCCCCTGTGTCATCTGCTCCCACTGAACAATATTCCCCCGTGTGCTCTGTTTACACCCTCTATGGTGTTTGTGCAGTGTGAATATACATGTGTGTGTGTGTGTGTGTGTGTGTAATGGTGGGAAAAACTGGGTCATGTTTACCTTGCGCCTGTGTGGGTGATGAGTACCGCTGAGAGCGCCTTCAACCTGCATCTCTAATCTTTTGTTTTTCCATTTTTATTTCTCCCTCTCTCTACTGAATTTGCTCTCACCCCACACAAATGTACTTTCCCTTCATCTTGTTTTATGTCAGGATCGAGCTGACACCCCCTATCTCCTCCCTCGACCTCCACACCAGCGTGCTGCGTCCTTTCCCCTCCCCTCTCCTGATCTTGAATGACCATCGAGCGGGAAACTGGCCCCGGGTGTCGCTCTGAAAATTTGGACTCCGTGTGTATCGAGCAAATACGCAGCCAGTTTAGCGCACACACGTTTGTACCTACACACACGTTTGCAGGAGGGAAAATTCAAGGCCAAGCGCTGGGTGTGTTTCTGCGTTTACAGCCAGCCCCCATTGATTTCCTGCAGCGCTTGAGAATCCATTAACCAGGAATAGTCCTGCCCCTCGGTTCGGCTCTCTCTCCGTCTTTCTGCCCCACCGAGGCGACAGGTATCGCTGGGATCAGCTGTTGCAGCGACTGTGTTACAGTGAGATTATTGTCGGCTCCAGACAAAAAGGTTAAAGAACAACGCCGGGATTTAATTGATCCAGTTTGGAAAAGTGTGAAATGCCACAACAGCAGTTTATCGGAACCTGCCTGTTAAAATCCAACCTATTGGCATACGCGATCAATATCAATAAGGCCAGTTAAAGATGGGGTCCATCAGGGCATCCTGTGTGCGGTTAGAATAATGAAAACCGATAGATCAGGTGGCGCTGGCTCTGTTTTGTGAATTTATTGTCATATTGTTAGATGGGAGCAACCGAGAAAGGCCGGCTTAATTGGCTGCTGGTATGACTCCAACAGCCAATTTCACCATATTTGTTTGCTCAGTGCACGATGAAGCTTGGCTAATGCTGCACACGTGTTGATCTTACTTTGGGATCCGGCACCTCGCACCACTTGACAGCGAAGGGGAAACCGGCGAGGCCGAGTTAGAGACCGTGTTAAGAGTACAGAGCTTTTCAGGTTTGTGTCAAGAGCTTTCTTTTTGTTGTTGTTCTTGTTCTTCTTCAGACCAACTTTACTGTCATGTGGACTTCTGACTGCACACACAGTCAATGAGCTATTATGGCCTCTTTGGGGGGGGTTGATTTGTTGTTCCTCGTCACATGACATGCGGTGCAGCGTTACTAAAGTTGAACTGCAGATGGTGGCTTTGTGTGAAAATGTTTGATTTCTTAGATCCCCTGATTGGCTTCGTGCCATCCAGTAAGTAACGATGAACAAAGCCAACGGTGTACATCCATTTTCTTTTCTGCAATAGTTCATTGTGTAATAAAAGTAACATAGCGAGTTTCCTGTGTCTTTTGAAGGTCTTGTGGGATCAGTCGAAGTAGAAAAGGTATTTGTATAAGGAAGTGCATCCTCTGCCTCTCAGTGTCCCGGGCTCTCTGTGTCCCCCCCACCTCAGTCAACTCTTGTCTCTACACTGCAAGTGTCAGTGAAAGTGCGAGTGTGTGTGTGTGTGTGTGTGTGTTAGAGAGTGAGTGTGTGTGTGTGTGTGTGTGTGTTAGAGAGTGAGTGTATCGGTTAATGCGTCCTGCTCACATGTGAACCCACGTCACCACGGCTGAAAGAGACGAGAGAGAGAGGGGGTGGGGGGGGGGAGTCGAAGACGAAGTGGTGCTGTTTGCATTCCGTTTGTTCTCTCCTTTTTGTTCCCAACTGTTTTATTTCCGTTGATGTGCCCCCCCCCCCCTCCCCTCCCCTCCCCTCACTATCTTGGAACCCAAAGCGCATTATGCCGCACGTATTTTGAAAAGCCTTCGCATTAAATTGCACCTGCGTTCTGAGGGAATGAAAAGGGGAGCGCACACAAAAAGCTTCCTCCACTCACTGCATGATGGTGTGTGAGTCGGACACACTAACAGCGTGTCCGGTATGAATGTGTGTGGAGTCCACAGGCAGATCTGAGGTGACTCACTGTTGTACTGACTGCTATTAAGTGTCCAAAACATAATTAATTGAGGCCATTTTTAAAAAACCATCCTCATCCATCCTGTCTTTTCTCCCTCCCTCTGTTAACTTCGCCTCCCTCTCATCTCACTCTGCACTCCCCCCCCCCCCCTCTCATTTCTTAATTTCTTATCTGGGCCGAGCAGAGGCAGACAGGGATGGATGACAGAGGAAATTAAATTCGTCTTATCGCCGTTGTGCTCCATGCAACGAGGCGCCGTGCGCCTCTCCTGCACGCACACTTCGACTCCGTGATTGCAGTGTCCTCCCGTGTTTACATGCGTCTCTCTCTCTCTCTCTCTCTTTTTCCTTCACAGTTGCCGTACAAGCAACAGGAAAAGTCTGATCCTGACCACCACCTCTCCCACGCTGCCTCGCCCACACTCCCCTCTCCCCCTCCCCGGGCACCTCGGTACGTATGGAGGAACAGGTCGCGCCTCAACTGTGACCTTTTCTTCTTCATTCATTGATGAGGACAGGGCAACTTTTTTCATCACTTGGATTCCACAGTATCTATTAAAGAAAGAATAAAAACCAGTTCAAGGATATAACCTGTTTATTTTATGCCGATTAAATAGGATTTTCCTGCCTCGGCTGGACAGCTATTTATTCCACTCTATTATCAGGGTCTATTAAACGGAAATTGGTTAAATTATCATAATCCCATTACGAAAAGACATTTAGTAAAAAATATTTATTTTCTTGCCAGATTCAGAAGATTGATACAAAATACAGAATCCGCCGACCAACACCTCTCATGTCTTGTGTGTGGTTGTTCTCGGATGTTAAATTTGAACTTGAAGGTGTCCGTCTCGATGCACCATTGTAGTCCAAGAGCCCGTTCAACTGGCAATTTGTCTCTGTCAAGATCCAACTCCTTGAAGGTCTTGGATCTATGTTCTTCTGGAATTACCAATAGCACCTCACGACTGTTGCTGATCCACTTGGTGAGATTGAAACCTCCCAATTTGCAGATAGCTGTGAGGTTCTTGCCCATTATAGTCGCATCTTCTTTAGAAGGCAAACATTTCAAAAGATCATCCACATAACTTTTTGTGACCGTGTCAATTACTTCTGCTGGAAATCTGTTTTGATTATCATCAGTAAGGCTGTTTGAATATTCTTTGTGGTAACATTCACCCTTCAGAAGTCTCCTTTTCAGTGAACTGGCACGCTGTTTAGCAACAGTAAAGTTGTTTGGCATGTTTACATGGGGTGTCTTGAAAGGCAACTTAATATTGTAGTGGCCATCTTTAAGTTGTACTGTACCTTTCATTATTTCCATGTACTTTCTTTCTTATATTGACATCTCCTCTTTGTCATTAGAGACATTTTCACTGAAATCTTGATTGTACTGTCTTATCAACAGTTCTTCCAATTTGTCAACACCAATCCGATTAACAGTAACAGCAGGGTAGCTACTCTTACACTGCTTTGTACTGTTTCCATGAAGAGGTCCATTAATCACCCAGCCCAGTAGAGTTCTTACTGCATATGGTCCCTCTCCTCGGCTGTTGATCACTTCCCACGGTTCCATTAACTTTGAGGCGTTTGTGCCAATCAACAAACCAACATCAGCGTTAATACGGGGGAATATGTACGTCTTTCAGGTAAGTCCACTTAGACAACTCTTCTTCAGGAATGATATTGTTTGTCGACACGGGCATTTCCTTCCGAGTAAACATACTAGGATGCTCCAAAAACTGCTCGTCAGCAAATTCAGAGATCTCCAAACCTTTGACAATACAACTTGGAACAGTGGTACTGTGTCCCATTGTACGTAGATTAATCTTCGTCTTTCTTCCTTTGATGCTCAGCCTTTCCATTAGACTTTCAGAACAGAAAGTGTCAGTACTTACTGGATCCAGAAATGCATAAGTTTGTACGATTTTGTTTCCCTTTTTACACTTAACATTGACAGGTAAGATTGAAAGGATGCCGTTACTGCCCCCGGCCCCTGTATGACCACAAGTAGAGACAGCCGTGCCACTCACCGACAGTTCCTTTGGCTGATCTTCGCCTTTGCTTCTTTCCTTTTTCTCAATGTGAAGAATGCTGGGATGACTTTGGTTGCAATCTTTGCAAGATATGCATTTATTGCAATCCTTGCTCATGTGTCCTATGCGCAGGCAACCAAAGCAAACTCTTTTCTCTTTCAGAAATTCCAATTTTTCCCGATGTGTTCTTTTTTGCAATTGTGGACAATGCTCCAATGCGTGTCCATGCATACAATACAAACAGGAAACATTTGAAATTGTAGGTGACATACTTTGTGTTTGAGTCTGAATGCTTTTCTTGCTTGCATTCACAGCTGGTTCAGTAGACATAAAGACAGTGGTTGCAAAGCTGTTTCTTTTGAACTGCGCCTTTTGCTCTAACTTGGCCTTGTTGCCTCCTTTATTTACACCACCTTGAGTGTCTTGAATGTCGCCAAAGATTGGATCCGAAACGATCTTGACTTGGTACTCGATGAACTTGATTATGTCTTTAAAGCCAGATCTGCGACCTTCGGTTTCAGAGATGTCACACGCTGTCACTCTCCATTTCTCTCCGAGCTTGTACGGAAGTTTCTGCATTATTGTTTTCATGTTTGCTGGCATATTGAGTTCATCTAAATATTGCAATTCCTTCATAGCGTTGCAACACTCTCGTAAACACAATGCATATGCCTGTAGCCCTTTAGCATCCTCTGCCTTAACAGCAGGCCATCCAATGATTTTATCCACGTAGGCAGCTGTGACCTTTATTTCATTTCCACAATGTTTTCCAAGAAGGTCTTTGGCCATAGCATAGCCTGTCTCTGGAGTCATGTGCTGGCAGCTACGCACCAGATCTCTAGGCTGCCCCCTAGTGAATTGCTCAAGATAATACAAACAATCTCCTCTGTTGTTTGTTTTAGCTTCCACACAATGTTCAAATGCTCTGATGAATGATCTAAATTTCAGCAGATCTCCGTCGAAAATAGGTATTTCTCTGCGTGGTAGAAACTGAGAGTTCTGTGTCTGTATAAGGAGTGCTGTTACTTCATTTTGTCTTTGTAACAGACTGTAGAGATCTCCAGTTACTTGAGGATTGCCTTGGGATTGTGTTGCTTGTTGACCACCAGGATTTATATCTGATTGATGTGATTTATTTTGCTCAGAAGTTTGCCACTTGAAGCTTGTCTGCATAGTCGCACTTTTAATTTCATATTTGTCTGCGTCCATTAGTTTTTCCACTGTTGCCTTAGGGTTGGCAGACCATGAATATTTCTGCCGAGGTGATTCTTTTTGCTGTGGGTTGTATTGTTCAGCATGAGGATTGAGTTTTGCTCCTTTTTGAAATAGGATTCCATTCCATCCGAATGTGCATTTGAAACACTGCCATGACACGAGGCATTCAATACTGCTAGTTTTGCTGTAGTTGCTGCTATCTCAGTGTCCATTTCGTGTTGCTCCTTTGTCCTCCTCAGCTGTTCCGCTTGTTCCTCCAAGACATGCCTTTTCTGTAGCGCTGCAGCACGTGCCATGAGTGCAGCCTTTTCTGCCTCTGTTTGACGCCGTG
The DNA here is from genome assembly GCF_004355925.1 of Anarrhichthys ocellatus. Taxonomy (NCBI): domain Eukaryota; kingdom Metazoa; phylum Chordata; class Actinopteri; order Perciformes; family Anarhichadidae; genus Anarrhichthys; species Anarrhichthys ocellatus. The sequence continues at coordinate 1,496,093 of NW_022280085.1, read as the reverse complement.
CAGATGATGTAGACTTGCTGCCTTTTGAGACATTACTTTTTCGACCTGAGCCCTTGTTGGAAGCATTTGATACAACATTTGAAATGCTGTCCTGAGGCTTCACATTATCCCCCCCATTATGAAGATCGCTACCTTCACTATTGAGGTGACTTTCATTGCAAAACAACCATTTGTTTACATCAGCAATAAAGTCATTGACACTCAGCATTTTTAGTTTATACCACATTTCATGTTCATCCACCTCTTCTTCAGGTAACAACCCCATCAACGTTTCATGTATTTCTTTTGCTTCACCACAGAGAACATTATATTTTTCAAATGTACCTTTTACCTCTATAACATAACCTTTATCACCCATCAAATCAACAAGTATCTCTTTGAGATTGTGTGCTCTTTGGAATTTCCCCTCTCTTTGTTTTTGCAAGTTGACACTTTTTTCCATAAGAGCTTTTTCTGTCAACTTAACAGTCCGCTTTTTTACAGTGTATTCCATATCACCAGATTCAACCCGCGGCTCTGTCTCAGTTAAGAGTTCAGAACCGGCGGCGTGATCTTCTTCCATTGTCAGTTACGCACATTCAGTTCGGTGAATACGCGCTCAGTTCATTTATACTGTTACCACCAATGCATTGGATTTTACGCGCAAAGTCAAGTGTGCACACAATTACAACGATGGCCATCCCTTTGTTGGAGGTAGCGATAGACATACCTTGGCGTTGAACGGCATACAGTTGTTCTTACGTTCTTTTTCCTCCGTGAGACAACAGCAGCTCCAACCTGCTCCTGTGCGCTTCAAACAGCTCCGGTGCGCTCTTCCACCTCCGCCGCTTCACAGACTGCCTCCGGCGGTCCAACAGCTCCGGTCCAGTCCAACTGGCTCCGCCGCTTCACCAACTGCCTCTGGCGCTTCAACAGCTCCAACCAGCTCCGGTGGCCTCACCGCCCAGCTCCGGCGCTCCTTCAGCTCCAGTCCAAAGGACGAGATGATCAGCAGCCTCCAGCAGCTGGTCCCGGAACGTAGTCAAACGCCAGCAGAGCTCTTCCACGCTGTCCTCAATGAAGCAGTTTTTGACTTATTGTAGTGACCGTTGCTTCCCAATAAAAAAGTCACTACGGTTGCTGTAATGCTTGTTCTGACGCGTGCCATAAATAACAAAGTCCAGTTTCAAATATAGGCATTTTATTCCTCACATAATCAGAGTACACCACTTTCTCTTCAGTGCCATTTTCTCCTCAATGCCAATAAATCATAACATTTGCATTTGTTAAAACTTCACGGTCAAAAACTGTTTGCTTCTACCTATTAGCAACAACCTGTGTCCAATGACCCCACTGATTATATTACCTGTGGCCTGACTCACACCGGCACTACGCCCCCATGTGGTGGGAGGTTGTACAAAACAAAAACAACAAAATGGCTCTTACAATAGGCCTTTATGGTTTGGAAAAAAAAATCTAAATCAATTTCACACCCTTTTACCCCCGAAAAGCCGACCCAATGTTAGTCACACTGTCGTATTGAGCCACAGAATCAGAGGCGCTTCACAGGAAAGCTGAGGACAGCGTGGTAAGATGCTTTAAAGGGTGCTTTCCTGTGGTCATCTGGTCACAGAATAACTTGACTCTTTGTAACATCTCCTTTTACCACGCATATTCTCTCCCCCATTGCGTCTCAACCTGTGTGCATGTCTTGTTGTCCCAACAGGAAGCAGCCCCCTGGACAGCCCGCGAAACTTCTCTCCCAGCAACCCGGCGCACTTCTCCTTCGCCCTCTCCAGAAGGTCGCTGCATATGTTGATTCCAATGTCCAATTGTTTTTGAGCCGAAATGGTGTGAGAGGGACAGAAAGGGTTAGGACGAGTGAGCGTCAGAGGAGAGAGGAGGTTGGGGATCTGTTGCGGTGCGAGGTCTCGCGCATTCCCGGGGAGCGGCTCCCGCTGCACTCGCGGGTTCTCGCGGTGTAACGGGCTGATTCATGTATGACGGGGCCAAACCATTATATTCACAGTGTTTATTCAAGCTGCTCTGGTGACACATGGTCGGTGTGTGTAGACGGGTGGCCGTGAATCTGTTTGTATGAATGTGTTTTTACCAGAGTTTATAGTAGAACAAAACAATGCCTCCGTGCACAAAGCCAGGTCCATAAAGAAATGGGTTTTTTTGTTCCCAGTTTAGTGTGGAGGAACTTGACTGGCCTACACAGAGCCCTGACCTCAGCCCCATCCAACACCTTTGGGTTGAACTGTTACAAGCCAGGACTCATGTGGGCGACCCTCGCTAATGCTCTTGTAGCTTTTCCGAAGCCGTTAAAGCATAAAGAAGCCAAAGTGACTGCAGTAGTGCAAAAATAATGTGTTCTATAGGCAGAGATGTATGAGAAGAGGCCCAATTTAGACCTCTCTCTCTCTCTCTCTCTCTCTCTCTCTCGCTCAGACAGTGTTGGGAGTATAAATCCTCTGTCCTCATTTATCAGATCCGTCTGCGTGCCTGTCACTGTGCGACCAAGGCACACAGAAGCAAAATGAATGGGTCTTCTCACTGAGAAAGGCCCCTGGGACAAACTAGTGATAGAAGTCATTGGTCTAATGAATACAATTTTTTCAGTGTAGCTGAAATTGAGATGACCACATAATATGGGGAGAAAAAGTGATCAGGGTTATGTCTACAGTCAGTTGTATTAATTCACAACAATGCCAACAATAATATTTTTAGACAGTTAACACAAGACAGCCGAGCTAATGTGGATCTGGGTTTCATGACAAAGTGTACGCGCCAGGTTTTTAACTGACGTTACATTTGTGTTCTCTGCAGAGATGGACGACGATGGTCTTTAGCGTCGTTGCCTTCTTCTGGATATGGCACCAACACTCCCAGCTCAACGGTAAGTAACTTCACCCCCTTCCCGTCAAATAAAAACTAGGTACCCCTAGTTGATTCCCAACTAGGGGTACTTCCATGTCTGAAAAGTGAAGCCGATGCGGAAGTGCCTTAAACTTACATTCTTTCTAATGGCCAGCAGGGGGCGACTCCTCTGATTGCAGAAAGAAGTCTGATTGTATAGAAGTCTATGAGAAAATGACTCTACTTCTCTCTTGATTTATTACCTCAGTAAACATTGTAAACATGAGTTTATGTCTCAATCTCTAGTTTCAAGTCTTCTTCAATACAGCATGATGTTCATTTAGTACATTATGGTCCATTTAGAGTCAAATAGATTCAACCAACAACTAAACCCAATTAGCCTGGCCTCAACAGAGAAATATAAATGTTTATTTGATTGAAAAAAATATATATATTATGCTGATCTTTATCACATTAATCTAAGTCAGTTGAGACGACATGGAAACTAGAAAAGCAGTTTTACGTCAGATATAAAAGGTTTGGGCTCCACGGGGATAAATTACTGTAATCAACACAGATGTGATCTCTGGAGTCTCCTTTTGCATCATCTGTCAGATTCTCATCAATGCCAAGACTTCATTATCATTGTCATTAAGGCATTGCTGTTTAAAGCAAGCTTCATCATCAGTCTTCAGATCTTTCACTTAAAACACTCACACAACACACTGAAACGTGATCCATCTCCAGTATCACCTATTTTTCTCCCCCTTGTGTCTTTTGGTGTGTCTTGTTGCATAACCGCTACGTCAGAGGCCCGGTTCCTGCTCTCCATCTGGCTGTAGACGGGGGTGGGTGGGTGGGGGGGGGGGGGGGGGGTGATGAGTGCCAAGCCGGTGGGATAAGACGGAGAAACCGGCATGAGATGGAGCACATTCTGCTCCAATTTGAACACAGCCAGACACTATAATTAGAAGTAAAAGGATATTTTATTGAATTAATACTTGACTTGTATAAATGAGACTGAATTGTGGTGCACAGTGCTAGCGTCAGCTCTGTCTGCTCCTCAGTTCCCTGATCCATTAAAAGATATAATCCCAAACATTTCCACACAAAAGATTTCATCACTGAATGATATCGTGGTTTCATGAATTGCGTTCTTGCCAACAGTTATATGAGGAGATTGACACCGCTCTCACGTTCGTACCGTAAATAGGAATCTACTGCCAGCAACCAGTTAGCTTACTTAGCACAAATACTGGAAACAAGGGGGGAAACAGCTAGCCTGGAACGTAACTCCCCATAAACTCCCCGCTTACCGAGACAATGGTTCAGAGAAATGGATGGGTGGAGCGACCTCAACGCAATCAGTAGGACATGCATGAAAAACCCAAAGGGAAATTGAGCCTCCACTCTTGTTTCATCCACCCTGTCACATCTGTCACCTGTGATTGATCGGGGATCGATCTTTCGATTAGCAAAGTAAGTGGACGAGGTCCAGGTCTCATGCCTCTGATGAAGGCAAATGTCGGGGCGAGACGAAGGTTAGTCTGTGAGACAGATTGATCGGTCTGGCCCAAGGCTCATTGGACGCCTTCATTCACTTTTAAAATCTCAGTTTGTCATCGGCGGTGTCCACAAGGTCTGAAAATATTGTAATAATGTATCTATTAGTAGGCAGAATATTAAGAGGGGCTGTTCGTCCACCTCCACCCTCACTAATATTCCCTTTTCTTGTCCTCATCTGCCAACCTCTCCCTCTGCTTCCTCTGCTTCCCCTCCTCTCCCCGCTCTTGTCTGCTTCCTCTTCCTCCTCCACCCCTTTGCTCCTGCCTCCCCTCCTCTTCCTCTTCCTCTTCCCCCGCTCTCCAGTCCTCCAGCTCCTCTCAGGAGCGGCTGCACCAGCTGCCCTTCCAGCCCACCATGGATGAGCTCCACTTCTTATCCAAGCACTTTGGCAGCACCGAGAGCATCACGGATGATGATGGGGGCCACTGCTCTGCCCACATGCGCCCGCGCTCCCGCAGCCTCAGGTCAGCACCACCACCACCACCACCACCCATAAGATTAAAACAGTGACAAGAGCTGCCCAAAAGCACTATCCTCTTTTTTAAAAGGACTCTCTATAAGCAGATTTACAGGGGTTGCCCCTCCTTGATCTCCTTATTGCTTTTATATAACCTCCTGAATGTTCCTGGTTTAAAGCTAACATGTCGTGAAATGAACCAATGAATAGAGAAAGTTAGTGCTGTGTGTATATCAAGACAAGGTCACAACTAACTTAATGCCACAGCCTTCTTGGTTTATGACCAGCAACGTATGGTAGCTAATGTTAGCCAATGTTAGCAAACTTCAGCTGGATGCTGCTTTGTGAGACTATTTTAAAGAAGAGATAACACATTCTTCTTCAAAACAAAAATGTTGAATTTATCATTAAAACCAGTAGCTTATGTGGGCTAATGTTAGCTAATGTTAGCAAACTATAAATTATAGATGTTGCACTATAACGGACATTCTGCTGCCTTTTGTTGTACCTCTGTTACACTGAGTTTTATTAGCATTTTCAGTTCAGCAAGTAGTAAACAGTTCAATTACCTCACTTAAAGCGAGCCTAAGTTACAATTGCAGAGGGGAAAAAGTCAGCTAACATTAGCTACAATAAGCTACCCTGTACCAAACCAGGAAGGCTGCAGCAGAAAAAGCCAGTGAATTGAACTGAGCATTTTAATCCCTTTGTCTTCCATTTCTAAGAGGGTAAATGTGGTATTTTTACTTATAGTCTCACTTTAATGTTGTACTTGTCCAGAAATACATGAACTACTAACTACTTTGTCTTTTTATTGGTTCATTTTGAGTGCTAATCTAATCTTAAGCACGGTTCAGATGTGTTCCTTATTACAGAAAAACACATTTTAACCATTTTTCTTTTGCCAAATGTTTTGAACTATATTCCATGTTTTTCTGCCCTCCCCAGCCCAGGACGCTCCTCCTCCTGCTATGATAATGAGATCGTCATGATGAACCATGTGTACAAAGACCGCTTTCCGAAGGTGAGACGTACACACGCACACACACACACACACACACACACACACACAAATCTGCTTTGTGATAAACGTCATATTCCATAAAAATATACAAAACAGTGAGCAAATCCTTAAGCCGACTGAGCATTAAACCAATTTTTCAAGCCACAATAACGTTCTAATCCTATTTAGTCAGAGCTCATATTTTAGAGAAATAACAAGGGGTATAATTTATGATTTAGCATGTTCAGAGATCCGTGGATAACAAATGCACAGTAAACACAAAAAAATGAAATAAAATAAAAACAGGAGCCATGGAGGTCGTTAAACCATAGCAAACAAGATTATGTGGCACTGCCAATACGCGATACGTTTACCCTGTCAGAGAGAATATTTAGTTTAGTGCACTTAGAAATGCTGCCACAGCCATGAACAGTTAAACAAAAGAGACTTTCTCTTTTGCCTCATTGTTCTTCCTTTCACACTCTCGGCTGACTGAGGTCGGTATCAAAAGGAAGCGGGCTGACAGCTTCCACAGAGATAAAGATCCAGCCTTAGGAAATTGGGCAGTAATGTTTGGAGTTCATTCGAGGTAAAAGCTCTTTGGGCTTTTCCTCACACAAGTCAAATGGAAAAAAAAATTGCCCTTGCATTGAAGTCAGTGTAAAGCATCAGCGCCACACTGTCTGAGGCACAAATTATATTGCTTTCTGAACGTTCCAGTCACAAAGCTCTGGGTCTTCTAAAGAAATATTTTTTTTAACTTAATCCCTGCCGCTTCTACTCCCGCTCCCCATCCTCACCGTCTCTCTTTCTCTGTTGCTCCTGTTCTCTCGTGCTCCCCGCCTTTCGGGATATCCACCAGGCCACAGCACAGATGGAGGGGAGGCTGGCTGAATTCATCCAGGCTTTCTCTCCGGAAAATGTTCTTCCACTGGCTGATGGAGTCCTCAGCTTCATTCACCACCAGATAGCTGAGCTGTCCAGAGACTGCCTGGCCAAATCCCGCGAGGGCCTCATCACCTCTGTGTACTTCTTTGAGCTGCAGGAGAACCTGGAGAAGCTTCTACAGGATGTGAGTTACAGAAAAGATACAATGCCGACGAACTCATGTAAAAGCAAGTAAGCACTAATGAGTTCATTTGCATCAGACCTGGGTATCAAACCGCAATATCTTTTGAGTGACAGTAACAAAATTATAGTTTTTAAGAGAGAAAAAATCTATATCTGCACTTCTCATTAACGTTTTGATACAAACAATGGGAAACCTGACAGTTGAATTCTGCGTTTCAGCTCTATGGCGCGTTTTAGCATCTTTTAGCTCATTATTTCCGTTTCACAGCCTGCATCGTTAACTGTTTTGGTTCAGTCTCACGGCTCTCATGAATTATATTTTCAGCAGCAGCCGTTTGTCTCGAAATATCTTTAAAAACCCACCGAACGCTACCTGCACTGCACCAAACTGAAGACAGACAAAGTGAGCGCCTAGCTAGGGAACGTAGCGGAGCATCGAGCTAAAGCTAAAGAGCCAGATATTTCCCACAGCAGTGCTTGGTAATGTCCAAAAACAAAGTCAAAAGGAGCGTGAATATCGACCTCACATTCATCACATGAACACAAACATGATTCTAAATGAACACTAGCGTTGCTTTGTGTCTGTAGGATGTGTAAACAAGCACTTGCTAACACGTTTGCCATCAGTGTCCGTGTTTAGAGCTTGTTGTGGTCATAAAATGAATCATTTAAGATTTACATAAAATAATTGTCACCAATTTTAACATTTGAGAACATTGGTTTCTTCTGTTCGAAAATATTTGTCACGGTAGAATAACAAAAAATATTAACATATCATTTTAGTAATGGTACAAAAACTCAGGTATCATACTACACTAGCATTGAGAAGCTTCAGATGATACCGCTGGGCAAATTAAAGCAAAACAGACCCAGAAACAAATATATCTTTCTGAATGAGTGATGCAATCTGATGCCGTGGAAGGTTATTGATGGATAGAGTCGGCTCAAGTCTTCTAATTTCATTCAAATCTGTGATGCCTTTGAGACGAGACGAGATTGGAATTGCTGCGATAAATGCAGGCTAATTGTGCTCAGAGCAGATAACAGGTATCAGGCAATTTCATCGCCGACCTCATTTTGGCGGCTTGATTGGAATGCTGTGATTCTTCTGGGTTGACTGGTTTTGGCTCGATAGTATCGGCTGTTTTTTCACGATGAGATATTCTCAACGGTGTCAGACTTTGCAAATGTTAATGTAAATCTTCTCTCTCTCCGACAGGCCTTCGAGCGTTCGGAAAGCACCGAGGTGGCCTTCATCACGGAGCTGGCGAAGAAGCTTCTCATCGTCATCTCCCGACCGGCCAGGCTTCTGGAGTGTCTGGTAAGATAACGTCCCGTCCCGGCTGCCACGTTCACAATCCTCATCCTGCCCATTTCCACGGTTCACGTCCCTCTTGTGACTTAACACAAATTGATTTTCTCTAGATAAACATGGGCACAGACACTTGTTTGTTTGCCGATTAAAAAAGCATTTAAGCACTCTGATGTACCACACAGCGGGGGCAGAAAATCAAACTTAAAGAGCCCGGTCCAGTCCGTCTGGATGGCGAATGCATTTGCATTTAGATTAGAATTTGTCTCGCCACAGTACGACTAATACCAGTCGGCGGCCCCCTGCTGCCGGACCGCCTTCCCGTCTGACTCAGACCGTGACCATGGTGTCACTTAAAGTTGGAGGATGTCTATGTGTGTGTTTGTCTGGTTGTTTCTCTGGTGTGTGTGTGTGTGTGGTTTTATAACCGTCTTTGCGTCCCACTCGATGAGTCATGCCACAGTTTTTCCTCATAGTATTTGATTACGAGTGACAGCAGATACCGAGACATGGAGAATTGATACGTCGATGTAATTTCCAAACCTCGTTTTCTGCATTTCGCTGCAGTCGGATTACAGTCCGCGTGAACCATTGCATGTTTTTGAAATAGTATCCAGGTTTTTGGATCAGCAGCCAGGAGTTTCCCGGAGTGGTGCAATGGATGAAACACTGCAATCCAACATGTCAGCATGCGATGGAACCTTTTCAGCTCGACAATATTTGTGGTTATTATCACACTAACAACGATTTCATTTGAGCAATTCTCATTCAGTTTTTATACTAACAAGCGGAATGGAGACAAAATAACCAGTCAGAAATGTTCCCAACTCTCCAGATGCCTGAAATTGTGGCAGAATGTGACACTATCAGGTTGAGGAAGTGTGTCAGCAAACCTAAAGTCACTGTGAAATGGAAGTTAGGGTGTCTTCATTTACTGTACTGTGACTTATTTTCCAGTGGAATGGAATGTGTGGGCATGGTAGAGTTACAAGAGGATTGAAATCAATTTCTTCAGCTTTGGTTCGATCACTTAAAGGTGGGCAAAGAGGACACATTTGTAAAACTGACGGAGAGATGTTATCAGTGTGAATAATAGCGAGCACACAATGTGCAAAAGTCGTTTTCTGTGCCTAAAATGTCTCATCACAGGCTCGTAATTATACCTAGTTTCTGTATTTCTACCATTTAGCTGCTGGTCTGCACTGGCCTAATGATCTGGGCTGATTGGAATGAACGGTGTCTGATTAAACAGAACATACAGCTTGTAAAGTGTAGCTTTCAATGGGAAAGCAGTCCTAAAACAGAATACAAGTCTCGGCCGAGGCTGAACAGACTGCAGTGATGGTGTCTTCCAGAAACAGGTCTTGGACCTGCTCCAGAGGCAGTGAATCATCAAACAACTGCTAAAAGCAGCCACGGCGGCTTTACTGGGATATGGAAACATTTTTCTGATTTACATTTAAACCAGTTTATCCGGAAGCAATTTAATGGAGCAGCTCTAAAACAAATAAATTTAAAAAAACGTTCCACCTGATGACATCACGTTGACGTCTTCATGCTCTGGTTTCCAGGAGTTTAATCCCGAGGAGTTCTACCATCTGCTGGAGGCGGCGGAGGACCACGCCAAGGAGGGTCACTTGATGAAGACGGACATTCCTCGTTACATCATCAGCCAGCTGGGACTGACCAGAGACCCTATAGAAGGTGAGGGGGAGAGACAGAAATGCACACATGTAACTTATCAGAAAAATAAATGAGCTGACAACTGGTTTATATGTTTCTCATCAGATATGGTAAACCTCGATAGTTACGACAGCGAGGGGCCGCTGACGCCCGAAACAGATGACTCGACGGAGGTGAGATCCGAGATTGATCCTAAATGTGGTCGTTTCTCCAACGCTCATTCCGTCCCCACATCCATCAGCCTTTTTTTCTGCCTCCGCGCCGACGACAGCGGTTCCATTCTCGTTAACACGTCATATCTCAAATTTGGCAGAAAATGTCCACTTGGACTCAAGGATGTACTGAATCCATGACCTATTGACCTCACAAAACACGTTTCTGGCCATAACTCAAGAATTCAAATGTTAATTATGACAATGTTCACATACATGTCGAATAGGATAAAATAACAAAGGGATGACATGTTGGACAGACATGTAAACTGTAACTTGACTGGTTGGTGGAGGCAGGCGTACAACCGCAAGGAGGTTATTCTAGTTTATTTTGACTTTTCACAGAAAATGTCTGCTTCATCTGCTAATGACTTGGCGTATATACACACATCTAATTTAGCAAATTTATGCTGAAGCATAAAAAACAGCCCCCCCACCTCTCTCCTTAAATCTGTGGGCCATCCCTCATGCATTAGGCACGCCTCCAACTGCCAAATTTAAGCTAAGTAGGCAAAAAAAAGATTAGACGAGAGGAAGGGGCGTATAGTCCGAACCAGAGTTCTCTGTACAGATGGTTTAAATGTGCGTCACTAAAGTTACGGTGCCAAAAGAATGTGATTTTCTTGACGATGAGACAACATGAATGATTTATGTCATTTGGCGGTTTTGTTCGATTTCATGCTGGATCATTTTTAATATCAGCATTGTGATCTTTGATCCACAGGGTAAGATTAGAGCGATGAAAGCACCAGAAGAAGTAGACTTCCAGACCATCAAGCTGATCAGTAATGGAGCGTACGGGTGAGTAGAGTAGAGCGTTAGGGCGTACTTACATTACATCTGTAAGTCAGGCATGCGGGACAAGAATAACATGTGCCTCTGTGGGTGGTGGTGGTGTGTGTGCACTAGTGCTGTGTACCTGGTGCGTCATCTGGAGACCCGCCAGCGGTTTGCCATGAAGAAGATCAATAAGCAAAACCTGATCCTGAGGAACCAAATCCAGCAGGCCTTCGTGGAGAGAGACATCCTGACCTTCGCAGAGAATCCCTTTGTCGTCTCCATGTTCTGTTCCTTTGAATCCCGCCGGCACCTCTGCATGGTCATGGAGTACGTAGAGGGTAAGTATATATCTGTGGGGGTGTGTGTGGGGGTGTGTGTGTCTCAACTGGTGGGAAAAAATAATTTGGTTCTGCCCACATCAACACCGCCAGTTATTTAATGTTTTATTATGTTATGTTATGTTGAGTTATGTTCCTTGTCAAGATATTACCATTTCAACTTCAATGCATTTAGATTTTGAATAAGTATAAGTGAGGATGTGTCCCACATTCACTCTTCACACTTATTCTAAGCAAGTTTTGAGTACGTAGTGTGCTCTCACTGGGAAAAAAAAGTAAAAATTCTCAACTGCTCAAACTAGATGGTAGGCGTACTAAATATGGTTGTTTTTTTTCCCACAATGCAATGGGGGAGAGGAAATGGAGGCGCTGCCCCCAGCTGGAGAAAACAAAATCGAATCAATTGTTTGTGGTGATCAAAAAGCTCCCAAAAGAAAAAAAATAGCATTACATTTGAAGACATGTTGCAATCCCAATTCTGGAAGCTTTAAACGGTCTAGGAGACGTGGGAGAGACTAATGGAATAATGAACTGTGCTGGTGCAGGTGGAGACTGTGCCACTCTGCTGAAGAACATCGGGGCTCTGCCCGTGGAGATGGCGCGCATGTACTTTGCAGAGACCGTCCTCGCGCTGGAGTACTTGCACAACTACGGCATCGTGCACCGTGACCTCAAGCCCGACAAGTAAGAGATTGAAAAGAGATGATGCAAATTGTGACGATGCCTGACTAGAACACTTGCTATTTCTTTTTTTTTTTCCTATTCCAAAAGAGCGTAAATAAAGCTTGTATGTGTTCACTTTGCTGTTTTTATACTCTCAGCCTCCTGATTACCTCAATGGGCCACATCAAGCTCACGGACTTCGGCCTGTCTAAGATGGGTCTGATGAGTCTGACCACCAACTTGTATGAGGGACACATAGAGCAGGACACTCGGGAGTTCTTGGATAAACAGGTAAGACAACATACAAATGACTCAGTCCATTCGAAATAACTCAAGGAGCCAAATGTCACATGGACAATTTATTAAAGTCATTTTGATTTACCTGCACTTTTGATTAAATGTGTTAAAATAATCGCACACATGCAATGTAGCTGTAAACTGTCTTTTTTGGCTGTACTGCAGTGCAGACTCTCCAGAGTAAAGTTTAAATATAAAACGTCCTTTGATGTCTTCATCTCTATGCAAAGATATTCCCCCGTCATTGTGTGCCAGGCATATCTGAAGCGTGAAGAAGAACAGTTGGCAGAACAATAGGCCAGTTTTACCTCATTAGAATCAAATTCTTTTTATTTTCTCGAAGCGCACGCTTTGAAACTAAGCCTCGTCATTTTGTTTCCCCCGCAAACGCATTTACGGCGGCCAGAAATCCGTTAGCATTCAGTGCATACCCATCTGCACATGAACACCCCTCGCTGGGGGCTTTCATCTCGTCTCAGCATCTCTGAAGAGGTCTTCTTAGCCTGGCAGGAATATGCATGCTCCATAAACATGTGCAACCATATGTTATGCACAGGTAGTGTAGAAAAAAATGTAGAAAATATATCATTATGACAAGCTGGTTTAGAATAATCTGAGTAGATTTCTATTTCAGATCAACCATCAAAGTATAATTATGTGACGTTAAATTAGATGTTACAATACATGTTAGTGCTTATCGGTAGCAAAAATGCACAAACCTGTAGAATCTAACACACAAGAAATCAAGAAATCAATTTTTCCTTCAGGTGTGCGGAACTCCGGAGTACATCGCCCCGGAGGTGATTCTCCGTCAGGGTTACGGGAAGCCAGTGGACTGGTGGGCTATGGGCATCATCCTGTACGAGTTCCTGGTGGGCTGTGTGCCTTTCTTTGGAGACACCCCAGAGGAGCTGTTCGGCCAGGTCATCACAGGTGAAGGGATCAGAGGTCTGAAGTTGAATGAGCGTTATTCTACACACTTTTCCTCACGTGTTTCCTCATGTCCTCCTCTCTCTCTCTCTCTCTCTCTCTCTCTCTCCCTCCTTTCTGCTGTAGACGACATAGTGTGGCCAGAAGGGGATGAGGCTCTCCCTATCGACGCCCAGCACCTGATCTCCTCCTTTCTGCAGACCAATCCATTGGTTCGACTGGGCACAGGTCAGTCACCTAGTGGTTCCCAGCCCCTATTTTATTCCTGGACTCTATAAGTATCAGAATCTATTTTGGCCGAAACCATTGGTCCTTATTTATTTTTAGAGGTAAATTCTACGGTGTGGATACGTTTTGTACTACTACCGCTTTGAGGGGAAGAAGCTGGAAGTTACATCTATCTATTATTAACTATGTTTATCATCTATTTATTATTTTAAACTAAATATATCAACCATTTATCCACTATTTTAAGATGATTTTTCAACCATTTATTCATTTTTATTAGCTAACTTTTTCAACCATTTATTCAGTATTTTAAGCTAATCATTTTAACCGTTTATTCATTAGCTAACTATATCAACCATTTATCCATTACTTGTAGCTAACTGTCTCCATCTCAAAAGTGGTGCTCTGGTGTCACAGTTGACTCAATCTGTGGCTTTTTTTTTTTTTTATTAAATCATAATTTCATAGTCTCCGTAGTCTCTCCACGTACCCCCTGGGGTCACGTTAAATGTACCCTTGGTTGGGAATCACTGACCTAGAACACTAACGTCCTGCCTGTAGGCTCACCAGTTCAGTTTACCCAAATAAGTCAACTTCTGTCTGGGTCAAAGTGCCTCTGCTCGCTTCAGGGGCCGCAGTTCTTACCTGTCTGTCTTTGTCTCCCCCTCCCCCCCTCCCATCCTCTGCCTTCTAGGTGGTGCTTTTGAAGTGAGGCAGCACTCCTTCTTCACAGAAGTGAACTGGAACAGCCTGCTGAGACAGAAGGCAGAGTTCATCCCTCACCTAGAGTCTGAGGAAGACACCAGTTATTTTGACAGTAAGTCTCCTGCTTGGGATTCCACGATAGCTACGGTAAATGTAGAAGAGTTTGCAGCTTATCGTGTTAATCTCTGCCTGTTCGTCACCAGCCCGTTCTGAACGCTACCATCACGTGCAGTCATACGATGAGGACGATACCAACGACGACGAGCCCGTGGAGATACATCGCTTCTCGTCCTGCTCCCCTCGCTTCAGCAAGGTCAGACCGGGCATTCACCTCAAAACATTTATTTATCTACATAGAGAATGTTCGAAGTGTTCAAAATGACAATCGGTCCACAGAACAAAACAATGTCAAACCGTCTGTTTGTTGTGTGGGCCTGCAGGTGTACAGCAGTATGGAGCATCTGTCCCAGCTGGAGCATAAAACCCCTGGCGTGACCCTGCGGGAGCACAAGGTCCCCAGGGAGGATCGAGTGGCCAAGAGAGAAAGCCTGGGTAGCCTCACCCTAAGGGACAAGAGCTGGAGGACTGGATCGCCTGAGATGTGAGCGCAAAAAATAGTGAAGAATGACATGTTTGCTGTGTTTCTTTGTCATTTCTTTTGTCCATCTAGCCACTTTGAGATGGCATGAGAATGACTTCATACCAAAGTCTGACTGCTTTGCTTTTCTCAGGAAGCGCTTATCCTGCTCCGAGTCCTCCTTCACCGAGAGCGACTACAGCCCACCGTCCGGGGCCCGGAGACGCTTCTCCGCCCTCATGGACACGCACCGCCTGGCCTCCCCTCTGGAAGTGGACTCTGAACTGCCTGTCCCCAGCAGGCAGCCTCCGATGACGACCAGAGGGGCTTCCCTGGAAGGAGCCATGGGTGCCATCGCCTCTCAAGGCGATCTGAGAACACTCATCAAAGACGGCAACGGACTCACAGCCGGAGGTAAGAAACTAAGGATGAGAAAGCACAATGTCACTTTGTGGCCCCTAAACTGTTTCATCACAATTTATAACGAGAGCTTCCTGTCGCTACCATGCCACAGAGAAGATTTTGAGACCCGCTGATGCGCCGTTGCCTCTACCGGGCAGTGCCTCTGTTCTGGGGCTTATGGACTCACAGGGGCCCCGTGGGGCCGCCACGGACCTGGTGCTGCGGAGGGTCCGCCACCAGCAGCTCTCAGCTGAAGGGGAGAAACGTAACCCACGACCAGGGACCAAAGTTATCAAATCCGCTTCCGCTACGGCTTTGTCTGTCATCATTCCTGCAGGTAAACGCACCGGTTATATGACATCAGCGAACGACCTGTAAAAAAAATGTATTTAAACCTGAACTCCATCCCTCTCTCCTCAGTGGAGCAACATGTCGCCTCCCCGCTGGCGAGCCCCATGTCTCCTCGCTCCCTCTCGTCCAACCCGTCCTCCCGGGACTCTTCTCCCAGCAGAGACTACTCCCCCGTGGTCAACGTCCTGCATTCTCCAATCACCATCCACCGGTCGGGGAAGAAGTACGGCTTCACTCTCCGAGCCATCAGAGTCTACATGGGAGACAGTGACGTTTACAGCCTGCATCACATGGTCTGGGTGAGAGAGCAGAGCAGATAATCCAACTTTCTTTCCGAAGCATATTTCATACACGCAATACAGCTCCAAGTACTTCACATTAAATTGTATAAAACAAACTAAAGGGTGCTTTATCAAGATTTTGAAAATGGGTCTCAAGATGTTTTTTAAAGGAATTCACAAAGAGTTGTCTAATAGTTACAGCAGGCTGTTCCATAGTTTTATGGGGGCCCCCCATATTTATACATTTCTTTGCATTAAAAAGAGCAAGTTATGGTCTCACATTGCCAGCATGCTAACTGAAAGTTTGGTTAGATGATACCTATCGTTTCCTAAGACATAGCTATGAACTTTTGAGATAATGTGTCTGAGTGGAAACAATCCTGTATAATGAAAAAATGAGGGGACCAAGTATGAAACCCTGTGGAACACCATATGAAATATAATGGATATCTGAAACATGGCTCACCAAGCTTTTCTAGAACATGGTTTACCAGCCCCCGCTAGAGCTTTAGCATGGAGATAGCTTTCCTGTGTAAAGACCTTTTTGTTCTAATCACAGCATGTGGAGGATGGGGGTCCCGCCCAGGAAGCTGGTCTTAGCGCTGGTGACCTCATCACTCACGTAAACGGCGAGTCGGTCCACGGTCTGGTCCATACAGAGGTGGTGGAGCTCATCCTGAAGGTGAGGACGAGCTACCGAACTAACTTAGATATCCATTGCAAGATCTTTATGGGATGGCTCCAATAAAATATGCTTTTATATATATATATGTATATTATCTACAGAGTGGAAACAAGGTGACAGTTACAACTACTCCATTTGAGAACACCTCAATAAAAGTGGGTCCTGCCCGCAAGTCCAGCTATAAATCCAAGATGGCACGGCGCAGCAAGAGGACAGGAGCCAAGGAGGGACCAGAGTGCGTTACTGCAGTATAGATTGCATTACAAGGATTCACTGTCTTTCATGTTTTACATCCCTTTATTCTCATCACCATATGTTTTTTTTTTGTCCTTTCAGGAAGAAGAGAAGCTCCCTCTTCAGGAAAATCACCAAGCAGTCCAACCTGCTCCACACCAGCCGGAGCCTCTCCTCTTTAAACCGCTCTCTGTCATCCGGAGACAGTCTCCCATGCTCCCCCACCCACAGCCTCTCCGCCCGCTCGCCCACTCAGAGTTACCGCTCCACTCTTGCTGAATCCCCTTACATGGGTTAGTATTTAAGGCCGAGAACACGTGCGTGTTTTCGTACCTGGTTTGGCTCTCCGATGGGCCTGAAAACAATCACTTAGGATGGAGAATATATTCTTACAAACTCAAAACATGGGGTGTACTAGTGGCGCTGTGGACACATGTTTTCAAGAGTGGGCCCAAATTTAGTTTGTTGTCAAGTAAATGTGGACGTTAAAGTCCGGTACCACTGCTCAGTGTGGTTGGCTGGGCTTTGTCCCTCCTTTAACCACACCTAACAGTGAGGTCACAGTGTACTAACTCCCCCTGGAGTACACCGTGACATCACTACAACAACTTGAAAAGTTAAAACCACTAGAGGTCAGCGAAAACAAGAATTTCAATGGATCTTATGTGACTCTTCAAAGTCGTCCCATTTTTCTCTCTTGTGTCGTGATCTATTATTTTATTCCCAGAAGATAATGAATATTTTAAAATAATTAAACACATAATCACATTTTACTGCGAACGTTTTTAATTCTCGACAGAAAATAAAAAATAAAATGTTGACCATATTTATTTCCTCCCCTCTACTCAGGCACCTCCTCCCAGAGCAGCTCCCCAGCATCCAGTACGCCCAACTCCCCCGCAGCATCTCACCACATGAGGCCCAGCTCCCTGCACGGCCTGTCTCCCAAACTCCACCGCCAGTACCGCTCCGCCCGCTGCAAATCCGCCGGCAACATCCCGCTGTCCCCGCTGGCTCACACCCCCTCCCCGACCACCTCGTCTCCTCCTCCTCTCTCTGGCCACACGGTGGGGAGCTCCAACACCACGCAGACGTTCCCCGCCAAGCTGCACTCCTCGCCCCCCGTCTCCCGCCCTCGCCCCAAAAGCGCTGAGCCGCCCAGGTCCCCCTTGCTGCAGCGGGTGCAGTCGGCAGAGAAGCTGGGCGCACCGATGCTGCCGTCCTCCTCCTCGTCGTCGTCGTCGCCCTCCCCTCTGACCGGCGGGGTGTCGCTGCGCAAGCACAGCCTGGAGGTGGCGCACGGGGACTACAGGAGAGAGTCCTTCCACTGCGAGCACAGTCTGCAAAGCCTGCTGGAGATGGAGGGAGAGAACGGACCCGCTCCCCCGTCTCCTTCATCCTCCTCCTCCCCCTCTCCTCCCATGGGAGGGGAGATCGGAGGCCTGAAGCCCGCGAGGAGGCTGGGAAGGCAGGAGTCGCCGCTCAGCCGCGACACCCTGCTCCCGCTGAGAGAGAAAGACACGCAGACCGCAGCGTCAGAGCTCGGCGTCTCGCAAACTGAGAGCGTGGCAACCAAAGCCGAGTCCAAGACCAGCGTAGTTCATACAAGTAAAGCCACAGCTGAGGTTCTAAAGAACAACGCAAGTGTAGCGGCAGCGAAGTCAAGTCCAGCGCTGGTTTCATCCACTACGGAGGCCAAGCCGAGCCCAGGGAACAAAGCTCAAAAAGCAGGCACTTCAGGTTGTGAGGCAACAGTCTCCAAGAGTAAACTCGGTGAGAAAATCCCGATTCCCGGCACATTAAAGGGCCTGCAGCAGCAAGAGAGTAAGCAGCAGAGTGTTCAGACAGATGGAGGGCCTGCGACTAAAGCTCAGGAGAAGACTGAGGAGAAAGCCAAAGGCATCGTGGGTGCAGACAAAGGAAACACGCAGAAAGTACCGTCTGCAGAGCAGTCTAAGCCACGAAAAGGCGCAGAATCGGGAGAGAAGGGAGGCATCGACAAAGCGACTGAGACGACCAAGGTCAAAGGACCTGCGCCCCCAATTCCCACCCAGATTCAAACCCACGCCAGATCCAAAACGGAGAAGGCGTCGAACAGTTGCCGCGGTGGGGCCAAGGAGGAGCGGGCACACCTGGAGGTCCTGGAGGAGAACCCCACGTCGCCGTCCTCCAACGCAGCGTCGCCCTGCTCGGGCAAGTCTCGCCCCATGCCGCCGGGGGACAAGGCCAGCTTTGTCACCCAGCTCACGAGCGTGGCCAAGACGGTGCTCGGGCCCATGAAGGGGGGCTCGCAAGAGGGGGCCAAGGCGAGAGACGCCTCCAAGACGAGCGACGAGAAGCGGGGAGGCGCGGCGGGAAAGCCAGACTCCTCGTCCGGGAGCGGTCGCCGCGGCGCTCAGGCGGCAGCCTCGGCCGGCACTGCCGCAGTCCAGTCCGATAAAGGCAACATCCGCGGCTCCAGGCACCACTCGTGATAAGAGAGCGTCGGAAAAGAGTCTGAGTCTCCCATGCAATGCCTTTTTACTGTAGCGTCGCACTGACATATCAACAGGACTTTGAGTGGAGGGGGGACATAACATGCCTGAAGAAGTGACACCAAATAGATGACGTGCGACATGTAGGACACACAAGACGTGAACAAAGATGGTATCGTAATGTAGGCCCGTGTATGTACTGTATGTTCAATGTTTTGTATATAAGGGGGGAGGGGCTGCATATGTATTAATGCATGTCCGACACTGTACATGGAAAAAAAAATGAAAATATTTAAAAAGGAGATGAAAAAAAATATAAAGCCGAACCTCAAGGTGGTGAACACTGTGAACAACTTTTCAGCAGGCCAACTGTTAACTGTGTGTGTGTAAACAAGCAGTTTGTTCTGTTATAAACGGGGCATTAATCACTCATTTCACATCCGCTCCTCCAGTGCCATCCTTCAGTTAAAAGAGCAACACATACTGTACTTCAGTGACTGAACGAGTTCACGCTCCGCGTATAGCGAAGATATAACGGCAGAAGATAAACGGGAGCCTGGACCAAGATATCAGAATACGGTGGATCAGCTGGCGGGCTTCAGATCTGTGTATGGGCTGAATTTAAGTGGAATTGAAAAGAGGGAGATGAGATGAACTTGCACAGGGACACTATGCAATGTGCTGATAATGCCACGTTTTCTTCTTTTTTTTCTGGTGTCCCCCAATTACTTAAGTTTACATTGTGCTCCAGACAAGAACAGAAGACAAAAGAAAGGGATGCAGTAAGCCAAGCAAACACATTTCTTTTGTTGTTGTTTTAAACGTCTCCATCGATCGTAGTGAAATGTGCAATTCTGTATTTTAGGCTATTAAGTGAACACACTGGTTTGTCTGGTATGGAGGCAAAATGCGTAAAGAACTTATAGGAGAGTAGGCCGGATGCTCCTTCCCTCACTCTTTTCTATTTATGCAGTTGTACCGTGTATATTGTGTAATGTTACGTGTGAAGGAAAGTGCCAGTCTTTTTGTTTCGGGATGATGTGATTATTGTTTTTATTTTGTTGTTGTTTACACTTAAATGTATAATAATAATATGCAATCCAACAGTGCCCAGTTTCATGAAACGGAGCACCCTTTGTCAGTGATACGAGTAGTAGACTTTACACAGAAGACAGGAGTAGATAGGTGGAGAGCATCTTAGTGGTGAGGTCGTGTGTGTTCTTGTGTGTTGCAGCTCCTCGTAGTTTTTTGGGACACCGGGCCCAGGCCTGTCTTAGACTGCCACCTTGTGGACCACGTCGCACTACACCGACAGTCCCGAGGTACAGAGAAAGATTAGGGGGTACATGTTGCCTGGGGGGGGGGGGGGTCTTTCCATTTCATACATATAATAAAATATCCGGATGCATAACAATTTAAGATCGAGAGCTTTGCAGGCTGAGCTTAACAAGTCTTTGTTTTTATATCCATTACTAAGATGTCGTGGTCGTCAGACATTAACCCGATGTTTGCAACTGTGTTTTTGTGGTGTGATGTGGGAAAATTGCACTTTATTTTGTGTCGAATATTTCTTTTAATTTACTGATCCTATATATCTATTTGATTATTTTTTCTATTCGTTTTATTTATGAAACTTTTTTTTATCTATTCAAACGTTTTTTTTACACGTCACAATTTCTGCGTTACTACTGAAATTACATATTTATACATTTTACATTTAGACTGAGGAATCTACCAAATCTGCGTGGCTACCGCGTGCGTGCATGTCTGAAGTTGTGATATTCTTGTCAAGTCCATCTTTGTGCCCGTGTTTGATTTCGTGTTTTTTTTGGGTTTTGTTTTACAGCAGCAACTATCTCAGACTGTTGTTGTCCATTACATTGCTACATATTTACTTGCCACCGTTGTGAAAAACCAATGCAAAAAGCCTATAGTGCAGAAATGTAATAAAAAGCAGAGAAACCCCTCGTTCTGTCTGACTTTATTTAAAATATGAACAGTATGAAATGATCATGTTGAAGGATAATCGAGGGCTCGCTGTCATTGGTCCTCTGTTAACCAATCACAGCGGAGCCCACGCATGACCGGTATAAACAGGAAGTTTATAACCTGCTCCTTCTCGAGGACCGATTGGAGACCTTTTTTAACCACCAACGAAACAAAAACAGGAGCATTCTTCAGATAACTCATTCAATGACTTGCTTTAATTAAAGAAGAAGCAGTGACGATGTCCGAATGAAGGTAAGAGATGAATGTCGGGCTTTGAGAATTTTATAAATGGAGTTTTGCTGCGAGTGGACGGACTGTGAAGTTTTTGGGTGCCTGAGAGTTTTTAACTGCTTGTTTTTGCGGGGAGGGGGCTTGAAATGAAGAATTTATATTCAGATGTGCTTTTCATTCGCGAAAAAGAAATTAGGGCGGCATGTTATGTCATTAGTTAATTCATCTCGTGGACTAACGTGTCGCTAACATGTCAAAAAGGACAATTGGCCTCCATTTTGTCATATGTTGTCTAAACCAGCGGTTCCAATGTTTATAAAAAGTTACATTTCACCGTTAAAAGTACCTAAACATGATGTGATTGACAGAGGTGCCTATGATTTATGTTCTACTCGTGTGTAGTATATATACTGTATGACTGTAACATGACTGTGGATTTTATGTTGTGAGATAATAGACACAAGTTACTAAAGAGCTACACTGAACATGAATATTTTACCACACGTATCATTGATTCTCTCATATTCTTTTTGGGTTTTTGATTTATGGGTTAGTTATGACCTGGAAAAGGAATGAAAACTATTTTAACCAGATTTATTTTGGTTGGAAGTACATTCACTCAAGTACTGTACTTAAGCACAATTTTGGCGTACTTTTACTTTGCGTGACTACTTTAATTTTATGCTTATACTTCTACTCCTTTACATTTCAGAGTGAACAATAGTAGACTACTTTTTACTCCACTGCAGTTATTTGATAGCTATAGTTGGGAGATACTTTTCAGATTAAGATTTAAAATGTGTGTGTGTATATATATATATATATATATATATATATATATATA
>NW_022280085.1:1454287-1458939 GCF_004355925.1 Anarrhichthys ocellatus | reverse complement strand
TATATATATATATATATATATATGTATATGTATATATATATGTATATGTATATATATATATATATGTATATATATATATATACATATATAAAGTACAATGCAATTTTTAAAGATGAAACCAATGGTTCTCAGACTTATTTTTCACCACAAAAAAATCAGTATTCAGTTGGAGTCCCTTGTCATGTTTCTTCTGATCCTTATGTACTTTTACTTAAGTAGTATTTGCATGCAGGATTTTTAACCTTTGTGGAGTATTTTTACATTGTCGTACTGATATTGTTACCTGGGTAAAAGATCCTTCTTCTCCAGCCCCTGGTTACACTACTGACATATACAACCATGTAACGGCACCAGTGGTGTCGGTGAGTCTTGAGCTATGTGATGTTTTATCAGCCAGATGTGGAGGACAATAGTCCGCCAGCACTGAGATTCCTTCAGTCACAGGATGCAGTCACGTGGTTTCCCTCCTTACTTACTGTCATGGGGAGTTATTGACTTTGCTGCGGTTAGCGATAATAACCAATCGGTTCCAGAGGGCATTTCCTCTCCGTTTTATCCTGTTGACTGTAGTTGACTGTAGTTGACTGCATCGTCCTTCAGGGTCGCATGTCTTCGTAGGTTGATGGCGATATGGAGCAATCCGTCACGCTCGGTCTTGGTCGCCTTCGGTCGTCATGAACCCCAGCGCCGCCTCGGCTCGCTGTGAGGGCCGGTCCCCTGAAGATGAACTGATGGACGACTGGCTCTTCCTCTCCTCTGATTCTGCCTCACCCCCGAGCCCGGAGGTGAGCAGGAGCCAGGAGACGGAGGACAGGGAGGACAGGGGCCAGCTCAAATCCAAGTTGATCTCGGCGTGGAACAGTGTCAAATACGGTCTGTTGTCACCGCCCTCACGTCCTGACTGTTTTCCTATTGTCAGATCTGTGTGTTCCCTCTTGGTTCGCGAGATTAAAAAACAGTTTTCTCTTTGCCCGTTCACGCTTCAGGCTGGTCCTTGAAGCAGAGATCCAAATTCAGCAAGAGCTCCGCTGTGATCATGTTTGGACAATCCTACGAGCTCAGGGATCACGGTGAGGCCTTGAGCCGTGGGCCCTCGAATCCTCCTGCAATTCTTCGTGTGATTCTTAAAAACAAGAGAGGAAGGGGATTTTAATTCAAGCTCTGCCACTGTTTTCAGATGAGAAGGAGCGTTTCCGCCGCTCCTTCGCGTCCCGCCTGTGGTTGACGTACAGACGGGGTTTCCCTCAGCTGGAGGGCTGCTCGCTGACCACCGACAGCGGCTGGGGTTGCGTTTTACGCACGGGGCAGATGCTGCTGGCTCAAGGCCTGCTCCTGCACCTGATGCCACCAGGTGACGGCACACACACACACACACACACACACACACACACACACACACACACACTGCAATGATGTCGACCATCAAGCTCAAAAGCAGAATATTGTCCAATGATATCCGACACTATTCTTTATGATTGGACAATCTAAGGGGCATCGAAGCTAGGCTGGTTAGCTTATAGCAGGACTAGTTTATCTGGTGTTACTTTTTCCTCCATTATGATTACATTTAGCTACTGTTGTACTTTGGTATTACAAACTCAATACTAAGATGTGTGACCGATATGTGTTTTAAAATTTGAGTGTATAGCTTTCTGTTATATGATGATTTTAATGTAAAGTGTCTTTGAGAATTATGAAAAGCGCTCAATAAATAAAATGTATTATTATTATTCAGATGTTGCCATTGAAAATGGCAACAAATTCAGTCGGAAAAGTCTGTAAATTAGCTTTAGCCAAAGCTAGCTGTGACTGCACTCCAGCTAGCCTCAACTACTCTGAGTGCAGTCGCTGCAGTTTGACTTTTATGGCTGATTTGTCGAACTTATGCATTTTGTCATATTTATATGACATCATGGAAACAACCAGTAGAATGTTTTTATTTTGAGTTTGGCCTCAAATATAAAGACAAGAAGACAATTAGACTAAAATTAGCTAGTGAGGCGGATGGACGCGTGGTGCGCTAGCTAGCTAATTTTTGGGGGGATAAACACCCCATTCAAATTCAGTGCTACTTTCCAAACTACTGCAGCAATCATAGGGACCCTAAATGAAAAAGTACTTTTCTTTAGTTTGTTCCAACCTTCAATTATTTTTGCCCTCCATGTCCCTTTCTGGTTTCCGCACATTTAAAGTACATATGTGTTGTCTTATCTTAGCGACATTGACCCATACTCGCATTACTGTATCTTTGCAGGTTGGACGTGGTCTGTGAGCCCCCATGCGGTCAAAGATGACATGGACCTGCCAGCGATTCGCCCCACAGACGGTGTGGAGCGTGCACTGGATGCAAAGGAGGAGCCGAATGAGAGGGGTCGAAAACTGAGCTTGGGTTCCCTCCTGGACCGACCCATGGAGGCTACGCACAGGAGGGTGGCGTCGTGGTTTGCGGACCAACCCACGGCCCCGTTCGGGATACACCAGCTGGTGCAGCTGGGCAAAAGCTCGGGGAAGAAGGCCGGCGACTGGTACGGACCTTCCATCGCGGCACACATCCTCCGGTGAGACCCTAAGTCGACGGTCCAGTTATCCTGACCAACCTCTATCGAGATGTAACGCCCGACCGTAAAATCATTTTTTTCCCCAGGAAAGCCATGGCAGCAT
Source organism: Anarrhichthys ocellatus (assembly GCF_004355925.1). Classification (NCBI taxonomy): domain Eukaryota; kingdom Metazoa; phylum Chordata; class Actinopteri; order Perciformes; family Anarhichadidae; genus Anarrhichthys; species Anarrhichthys ocellatus. The sequence continues at coordinate 1,456,278 of NW_022280085.1, read as the reverse complement.
CAGCGGACCTGCCCAATCTAGTCGTGTACGTTGCACAAGATTGCACCAGTGAGTAATTTCTTCCATCCGTGTATTTGCTAACAGGCAGTTTCCCGCCAAAATAAAAGCAGCTGAGGGAAATGTGCTTTTTTTTTTTGCTGTAAATTGTTTGCCATGAGAAGGAGGACATGGGGAGTAACTCACTGCTGTTGGTGTTATTTTAAACTTTAAATTAACTGTTAATTCAAAAATGTTGTGAGTATTTCAGAAAAGTTGAAAGAATTATCAAACCACGTAGACATGTCCTGTCTCTTGTCTCCTCCTTCCCGTGCGTTCAGTCTACTTGGAAGACGTGAAGAGGTTGTGTGAGCAGCCTTTCCCTCAGCCCTGGAAGTCTGTCATCATCCTGGTTCCCGTGCGACTCGGAGGACAAGATCTCAATCCCTCCTACATCACTTGTGTCAAAGTATGCCAACTATATTCAATGCAGTCACTCCAATGGGCACTCTTGAGTAGTCTGCAGTCTGAGGAGTTTATGGGGAAATGTTAAAACGCCCATGTAAAGTCTGTAAAGAGAGGGAATCCTTGCTCTAAAGCAAGCAAACAATGAGTGTCTTGCAAGTACAAAGAACAACAACCCATTCCTCGTTCTTTACAGAAACTCTTGACGTTACAATGCTGCATTGGGATCATTGGGGGCAAACCGAAGCACTCTTTGTTCTTCGTCGGCTTCCAGGGTATGTGCAGTGTCATGCACATCATAATTGTGGCGCTCAGCTGTTGGATGTCAGTCCTTTCACTTTTTCTTTTCTTCCCCTGGCCCTGCTGTGCAAAAGATGACCATGTGCTGTACTTGGACCCTCACTACTGTCAGCCCACGGTGGATATAGCAAAGGAGAACTTTCCCTTGGAGGTATGAGGAACTACCGTCTTATCATTTCTTCTTCTTTGGTTTCAGTTTTGTTTCCTCCTGTGACAGCCGTGCACTAATAACTAAAAGTGTTTTATTAGATATCGTATATTATCAGAATCTTTTTCTTTTATACAGTTAAAATATCAGTGTTTTGGTTTGTTTAACTTTTCATTTGTACTTGGTGTTGCTGAAGCTACAGGTTTCAAACACTTATCTATTACTTTTAGCTAACCGTTTCAGCCATTTATAAATTACTTTAGCTAACCGTTTAGACTTCTTTGCTCACTTACTAACTCGTTTTCACGCACTCTCAATTGCAACATCTGGTGTCCAGATTTTAATGTTGACTCAATGTGATGATTTTTATTTTATCAAATCGAAATTTCTATTTTTTCCAAATGAATTGAGCCACTCCACAATCTTTCCATGTATCCCCTGGCAACTGCTGAAGTACCTGGTTTGGAATAACTGAAATAGATTTATAAAGTATTAATGTTGAATCGATTACATCCACATCATACCTTTCTATAGGGATATTTTCTCTGAATCTAAGGAGACCTTTTTCTGATTAGTGTTCGCTTTTCTTTCGTCTCTTCTCCAAACCGCTTTGCAGTCCTTTCACTGTAAATATCCCAGGAAAATGTCTTTCTCTCGCATGGACCCCAGCTGTACCATAGGCTTCTATGCCAAAGGCCAAATGGACTTTGAATCACTCTGCACAGCTGTTAATGAGGTATGTGATTGGGATTTATTCATTGGGATTTGTTGTAGAATGGGTTTAGTTCATGTTTGGGTTTCTTTCTGTCTCTTTTAGGCTCTCTCCATATCTGCAGAGACGTACCCCATGTTTATATTTGCAGAAGGAAAAAGTCAGGAGGAGGAAGGAACATACACGCCCCCAAACATCACCTACATCCAGAGGCAGAACGAACGGAGAAGCGTGGACACTAGCAGCAGCATGGACGAGTTTGTTCTATTATGAACAGAAGAAGTTCAAATCAGCCCTGAAGGGGCGTACAGTGATGATCAATTATCATATATATATATATGTGTGTGTGTGTGTGTGTGTGTGTGTGTGTGTGTGTGTGTGTGTGTGTGT
>NW_022280085.1:1377903-1454277 GCF_004355925.1 Anarrhichthys ocellatus | reverse complement strand
TGTGTGTGTGTGTGTGTGTGTGTGTGTGTGTGTGTGTGTGTGTGTGTATATGTATGTATGTATGTATGTATGTATGTATATTTTACAGTTAAACTGTGTGGCAACTACTGAGCGTATGAGCCAACAATGTCCTCAAAACACCCACAAGCAATAACCTCAAGGGGCAATGAAGTGGCCAGGTATAAATATTGACACTACTTTTTTTTTTTTTTTTTTTATTGCTGTTTTGTGCTCATCTGTATTTATTGTTTTAAGAGAAGAGCATTTAAATTAATATTCAATTGAAGGACTTTGAAGAATTACTTTTTTTTTTTTTTTTTTTTTTTTATATGTTTACCTCCTCACACTATTTGTGTTTATCAACAAAATCCAGGAGGTCATGTTTTTCTTTTTTCTTCTAAATAAATTCAAAATAATATAATTAAGTTAATACCAATACATTCCTCCCGAGGGACAAACTTGAGGCCACTGTTGCTGTGAGACACACAGCCTCTCACTGTTTCATGTCATGTGACGGGATGCGCTGCCTTTGAATGGATTAGAAGATTGGATTCCTGTTAACATGTGACACACGCATGAGAAACGCAGTATGGCTTCACTGGAGAAGAAGTCTGATGTTGTGAATGCACTGTCGAAGGAAAAAGAATAAAATGTACTGAAAATATTCTCAAAACCTGGATTTTTTTTTTTTTTTTTTTTTTTTTTTTTTTTTTTTTTTAAAATCTGAATAAACGGTTTATCCAAAAAGGAAGAAAGTCATTTGTATTTTCTGTACGCTGTCGTGAAAATATGTTTAATGCTGTGCTGAGCTTTTCTGCCTAATGGAGGCCCTCAGTGGAGCCACTATTCTGGTGACTGCAGGAAAAACAATGATTGCTGATTTGGGCTCTGTTGCCTTTTTTTTGGGTGAAGATGAAAGCAGGAACAGTGAAGTTGGCATCAGAGAAAAGAGAGGTTCACAAGAGAGGGTGATGTAAAAGGTGTTTGCACCCGTTTCAGTCGTCCCACACCGAGCATGTCGTCCTGAGGCCAACCGTAGAGTAACTCGTCCACAAACTGCCCTGAATCTGAAACCAGGAAAAGGGAAGTGTGGTTTTGCACATACAATTCATGAAAAGCAGGTGCATCGTAGACATGCAGGACCTTTTTACCAAAGCATATAGTCACTGAGGAGCATGCCCTTGTCCTGCAGCATATTCTAAACATTGGCATCCTTTTTGGCCGGTGCATCGTTGTGCCGAGTGTCACTTTTTTAGTGGTCTTTGTATGGGTTGCTCTTTGATTGGCAGCTATAGTCCCTCTCTGTCCTTCTATCCTTTTTTTTGTGAGAATCATGAGGGTATTTGAAAAGAAAAGAAAATCCGAGGATTCAACAAAACCTTAAATATCTCATGATGTATGTGTAATAAAGAAATTGGCCTTGTGATTACAGAATAAGTGCAGCAGTAGGAAGTTGCATCCTGCCGCTTATACCTCGACAGCTGCAACAAATGAGTGTAAGCCCCAAAGGTAACCCCCCCCCCCAAGGTCACCGTGAGACCTGCCGCACGGTGTCTTTGTCTTTTGATGATTTTCCTTTCTACCATCACACTGTGAAGAGCTCCTCAGCATGGGGCCCTTTAGATTAAAGACACCCACACAGCCCTGATCTCACCTTCCTTAAACTGACCAGTCACATGTCAACGGGCCTCCAACACGCTAATCATAAATTATTGTTTATCATGCAAAAACATTGATAAAAAACACATGATGAAAATGGGCTTTGTAATATTTTGCACACTTGTGATGGAAATGCTTAACGATAGGTGTGTGTGTGTGTACACATTGTCAATAATTATGTAGAATATTTTTTAAAGCATTTAACTCCACCATCTGGGTAAATAAATCCATCCTAACCAACATTAAATTGGCCCCTTTTCTTCTGGCTCATATCAAACAGGATTTGAGCTGGTTAATCGATTACTCAATTATCTGATTGACAACTATTTCGACACTCGATTTAAAGGAAGGGTAGACTGAATGGAACTGCTATGGACAAAACAAGCATTTTGATGAAGGCTTTTGGGAACATTATGTTTATTTTACACCACATTTCAAATCAAACGAAGTGCTCATCAGATTAATCAATAAGGAAAATGAATCACAGCCATGGTATTAAATAAATTGCTGGGTTTTAAGCACAATCACACAAATACAGGCTGACAATAACGCGGTATACCGACAACTGTATGGTGTTTTGCCTCCCTCGCGCCATTAATATCTCGCGGCCTGATTAAGTTGGGGTGTTCTTGCAGGTATTCGAGTGTTTTCACAGAAACATAAGAGCGTAGTAATATGAGCATTCCTCCTCGTCTCTTCCACAAATACCCATCCCCCATCCTCCATTCCTGCCTGTTAACGCATCCCTCACTGGGCATGCGGGAAGTGAGCGAGACGGTGGATGGGGGGCGCTGCGGAGTCGCACAGGAGGCCGGTCTCTGCGATACAATCTACCAAGAGAGGGGGGTGAAGGAAAAAAACCAACTGGGTAGGTCGGTCTTTGTTTCTGGCTAGGAGGAAAAAACCGAGAGACGTTGCAACCGGAGAGGATTTAAACATCAGCGTTCACCATTAGTGTAAGTCAACTACGATTCGGATATGAGTTCGAGAGAGTTTTGTCTGTGTTTCACGCCGCTGTGGAGAGGATACGTGCGCTTTTACACGGCGCTTTTTTGTTGAGAAAACGACGAGACCCGACATTACAGTGCCGCTGCCGTGGCGCGACAGTGTGCAATGAATGAAAATTGTTTTTGGAAATGTGGTTAGAGCGGAGCACCGTGCCAAGGGTACGGGTGGCGCGTTGGATCAATCAGCCCCGGCGATGAGGGATGCTCTAACCTTTCGCACGTCGCCGCATCTCGAGAAACATCTCGAAAAACAACGCATTTTTTGTGCCCAATTGGCCTGTGCGAGCGTGGCCGGCTAGGCTAACTTGACTAGCTCGCTAGCATGCTAAGCACCGTCGGCAGCCAGCTTATGTTGCGGTATCAATACAGGCTTTTACCTAGCTAGCATGCTAGCCTCGGTCGGGCTGCTGTTCTTTGTCGCTTTTACCCAACACATATAGTGTCGTTTTACCGGCGAGCCAGCTCTCCGGCGAAAACCGGGAAGCTCGTATCACGTTAAGTGAAACTGGGGGTTTAAACGATGAGCTTACCGTTTGTGAACAGACAAAGTGTAACGTTAACTATTAAGTCCTGCTAGGCCTGGCTAACGCTGGCAAAGCTACCCGTGCTAACACTAGCTATCTTAACTGTTATGTGATACAACGTGTTTGTAAATGTAAACATTGTAACAACCGGAATGGCGCGAAGTTTTTACTTTGAAAAGCTGTTCTCTCTGTGACTTTCAGCGGCCGTCTGTGTCAGCAGCGGTTGTGTATTGTTGAACGGAGACGCGTCTACATCATTCTTTTGACCCATAAAGTGACAGTTTAGTTGACCTCTTGAACATCACTGTGTGTATGAAGCTCATCATTTGTATGTATGGCTTCATCTCTTTAGTCTCTTAACTTATTGCTCCCAAATCAGAAGTGTGGTATCAGTGTTGTGAATGATCTTCTTCCATTCAGCAACCGACCATCTGTTACAACTTGAGTTCCCAAAGGTTCATGATTGGATATATTTGAAAGCACAGTGCACCCCACAACCTTATAAAAAGAGTTGTGATTAGTTGTGGTTTGGAGGTTTTGGTTTAAGTTCGCACAACAACAGCAGATCTGCTATTTGAGTGTGGTTTACACGTGACAAAGCACCAAACAATACATCTTAACAAACACAACAGCAGCATGACTTTTCCAAAATAGTTCTTCAACACGCTCTGAGGTTATAGAGAGACGCTTTCCGAGTACGCCGCTAACTGTCCTGTACTGTTTCACTGCACCATTTACGTATGATTGCGATTAACAGTGTAATTGTCGTCATGGTTGAGTTTTTCATATGTAAATATTACGGTGAATTGAGCTCGTTCGGGTTGCGGCGAGCCGGACCTCAGCAGGTCAAGCCCAACCGTGTCTGGTGAGTTTGTGCTTCAGAAAAAAAGAAGCTCCCATGAGGGGTTTTATTATCTCCATTTTGCAGTCTTTAATATTGAATTCAAACAGTTTGTACATTGCTAAAATGATCACAGTTGATTGTGTAGCTCAGTCTCCTCCATCATTTGGACTCGAACAACTACTGCACTGTAAATACATAGAAAAATATTCTGCGCCTTGTTGTCATCTCTTCCTCACAGGGGTACTTTCTGCTGCCACACGTTCCCAGGTTCCCCTGAGAGATGTCCACTCCTGACCCCCCAATGGGAGGGACGCCTCGGCCGGGACCCTCCCCAGGCCCAGGGCCGTCTCCGGGAGGCATGATGGGCCCGAGCCCCGGTCCCTCTCCCGGCTCGGCCCACAGCATGATGGGGCCTAGCCCGGGACCTCCCGGATCTGGACACCCGCACCCTCCACAGGGACCCTCGGGATATCCTCAGGACAACATGCACCAGATGCACAAAGTAAAAAGCTGTTTATTTGTTTCCTTTTTGGTAAAAAAATACACGATTCTGTAAGTTTCTGTGATTATGCAGTAAGAACTAACTTTTTTTTACCTATTTGCCTCCAATATAGCATTCAAAATGAATGTTCCAACCTCTCATCAAAATGCGTTTCATGTATGATGATCTTTTTAATCAGCCCATGGAAGCCATGCATGAGAAGGGGATGCCCGATGACCCCCGCTATGCTCAGATGAAGGGCATGACCATGAGACCAGGGGGGCACAGTGGGATGGGACCCCCTCCGAGCCCAATGGACCAACATTCCCAAGGTAACGTCACGCAACGTTGCGTTTGAGGAACGTTGCGTCCTGAGTCGAAATTTGTCGACGGATGAAGCATGAGAAAATGCATTTCTCCTGCGAATGTCTTTGGTGGCGTGCTCTGCAGTCTGCACGCGCCACGAGGGTTGCCAGTTTGAATCCTCAGATTACTTGAGTCGCTGTAGTCGTTGGAGAAAAGATTAGAATGAAGGATCAACTTTTTTGTCCTCGAAAAGCTCCGCACAGTCAGAACGGATAACGCAGACGTAGTGTGTGTGTGTGTGTGTGTGTGTGTGTGTGTGTGTGTGTGTGTGTGTGTGTGTGTGAGTGTGTGAGTGAGTGAGTGAGTGAGAGAACCCATCCAGCCGGTTTCTCTTCTTGTGTTGCTGCTCATTTGGCAGCATGAGCAGACAGCAGTAGGCAGGACAACGGGAGGGGCGGGGCTGAGGGGCTTCCCCTGTCAGACAACAACAAAGGCAGCTGCGTCTACGAAAAGCACACAGTCAGTAAGCAGAAGAGGATAGGAAGTAAGAGACGCAGAAGAACACTGATGTGAACCAATAGTGGTGTCTTTGATATGTAGATAGTTCCGTGTTTAACGGAGGTAAAGAGTGTTTTGTTCAGTTGTTTCTTGGGCAGTCTTGGAAGAGAATAAAACTACATGTTACTTAGCTTATACTCAGTATTTTAACTTTTATTAAGGTCAAATCTGGCTGAGTTAACATAAATTGAAGCTTCCGAACCCGATTCATAACAGAGTTGTGTTCAGAATTGCATACGAACGTACTGCGTGCTCCATACTCGGATCAGTATGTACTGCATACTGCCTACTAAATTAATGATGAAGTATTCCATTAGCAGCAGACCGTTCACACTGAAGTAAACTCAAGCAATACGTCTTCTCTGCGTCACATGACCGTATCGACCACGACGTTACCGGTCAAAGCTACCGTTGAATGGAAATTGTTAATCACAAATCAACATTACCTCTTCCTTTCAATATTTTCCGGTATTAATTTAAGGCAAATTAAGATTATTACATGTTTTAGCATTTTCCACAGTACATTTTATACGTGAGATCCTGCGTATTTCCCTCTTAGCTGTGCCTCAATGTAACTCGCCATCATTCCTAATTATTTAATCCAACCAGTTAATTGTTAAAACCGTCTTCCTCGCAGTCCGTGGTTTTGGGGCGGTTATGTATATCCACTCTACTCAGAAATTCTTGCTAATCTAGTATAAATCTACAGCCGAGTCAATCGGAACGCACCTCGTACTAAATGTTACGTCACACTTAGTATGAATAGTACGTTAGTGTGCGATGTCTAACAGAGTAATGAATCATTTCGCATACCCATCATGCATCTGTTCCGTGTTCCCCAGGTTACCCCTCTCCACTGGGAGGCTCAGAGCACGCACCCAGCCCTGTCCCAGCCAACGGCCCTCCCCCCGGCCCCATGATGCCCGGCGGTCCCCCCGGCCCCATGATGGCCGGCGGTCCCCCCGGCCCCATGATGCCCGGCGGTCCCCCCGGCCCTGGGGCCGGCCCCATGGAGGGCAGCGGGGACCCGAACCATGTAATGGGTCAACCTAACCGCGGGGGTCCCCAGGGTCCGGGCGGACCCAGCGTGGCAGGAGTTGGACCCAGCGGTGCAGCTGGTCCCGCGCCTTTCAACCAGAACCAGTTGCACCAACTCAGGGCTCAGATTATGGCGTACAAGATGCTGGCCCGCAGTCAGCCCTTACCGGACCACCTGCAGATGGCCGTGCAGGGGAAAAGGCCCATGCCGGGGATGCAGCAACCGCCGATGCCCAACATGCCGCCCTCCACGGGGCCTGGTGTTGGGCCTGGAGTTGTTCCTGGACCCGCTCAGGCCAACTACAACCGACCACACGGTGAGTTAAGTTGGGCCCACAGGAAGCCGGTTTAGTGTGTTTTTGTAATGATATCCAAGCATGAGCTTTGAACAAAGAAAGCAGAATGTGTGATAGCTCAGCAGAGACACCTGGTGGCTGAAAGTGAATTCATTATTTATTAGCTTTCATAATATTCACTAAATGAAATTGTTCTTCTTGTTTTAGGCATGGTAGGTCCTAATATGGTGCCTCCTGGACCTGCAGGAGTCCCCCCCGGTATGCAAGGCCCACCTACCAACGGACCCCCTAAATCATGGCCTGAAGGTAAACTTAGTCTTGCGGCTCAACTCCGTCATCACGTTGCGTGTTTCACATGCACACGCGGCAGGATCTGACCTCTCCTGACTCCTCTCCTGCAGGACCAATGGTGAATGCCGCGGCCCCCTCAAACCCTCCACAGAAGCTGATCCCACCTCAGCCCACCGGCAGACCCTCTCCCGCTCCCCCCCCCGTTCCCCCCGCCGCCTCCCCGGTGATGCCCCCTCAGACGCACTCCCCGGGGCAGCCCGCCCAGCCCCCTCCCATGATGCTCCACCAGAAGCAGAACCGCATAACCCCCATCCAAAAGCCCCGCGGGCTGGACCCGGTGGAGATCCTCCAGGAGAGAGAGTACAGGTGAGGACAGGGTGTGGGCGAAACGCCGCGCTGAAGTGTGCAATGTATATTTCTTTCTAACATGGTATTTAAACTTAAACACTCAAAATACATTTAAAAACCATAATTTCATGAATTTTGCATGAATCTATGTATTCTGCAGGCTACAGGCCCGTATTGCTAACCGTATCCAGGAGCTGGAGAACCTGCCTGGCTCTCTAGCCGGTGACCTGCGCACCAAGGCCACCATCGAGCTCAAGGCCCTGAGGCTGCTTAACTTCCAAAGACAGGTAGCCAAGAAATGATCTGCGCAAGAAACGCTTCAAGTGCAGCCAACTGTAGCACATATTGAACCCTCCGTTCCCAGGTGGAGAAGACGCAGTGTTCAATGCGTCTCCTGTTTGTTGTGCCCACAGCTGCGTCAGGAGGTGGTGGTCTGCATGCGCCGGGACACCGCTTTGGAAACGGCCCTCAACGCCAAGGCCTACAAGCGCAGCAAACGGCAGTCGCTGCGCGAAGCGCGCATCACCGAGAAGCTTGAGAAACAGCAGAAGATCGAACAGGAAAGGAAACGTCGGCAGAAACACCAGGTACGCCTCGGGAAGAAGACTTCTGTGGGTGGGGGCGGTTTAAAGGGCAGAGGGGCTCATTTGTCCGTCTGTATGAATATTCCAGATTGTATTCAATTAAACCTCCTGTTTTCAGGGCTTTTTTTTTTTATTATCTAGTTGTGACTTGTGATAGTTTTCCCAAAAACGAACAGATTTATTCAAGACAGCAGAAAAAAAAACTATTTCTCAACAGAGCAAAAAGTTTAAAGAAACAAAAGGGAAAATAGGTTTCTATTCACTATTATTTGTCAAATAATATAACAGCTGTGGCTTTGTGTGTCCTTTCTGTTGACAGGAATACCTCAACAGCATCCTGCAGCACGCCAAGGATTTCAAGGAGTACCACCGCTCCATCACCGCAAAGCTCCAGAAGGCCACCAAGGCCGTCGCCACCTACCATGCCAACACCGAGCGCGAGCAGAAGAAGGAGAACGAGCGCATCGAGAAGGAGAGAATGCGGAGGCTGATGGTGAGACTCAAAAAAAATCTATCAAGGAGACACACGCACGCACACACTTGTTTTCGCCGTCGACCGTTTCAGGAATATCTAGACGTTGTAGTTTTAGCGGGTGTGTTCATTGTTGAATCTCCTCCCCAGGCTGAAGATGAAGAAGGCTACCGTAAACTTATCGACCAGAAGAAAGACAAGCGTCTGGCCTACCTGCTGCAGCAGACGGACGAGTACGTGGCCAACCTCACCGACCTGGTGCGCGCCCACAAAGCCGTGCAAGCCCTCAGAGAGAAGAAGAAGAAGAAGAAAAAGAAGGTGAACGTTTCGAACATGCAGGCGTGCATTTAATGCATTTAAATTGCGGGGGTTTTTATCCATGTACATTTTTAAATGTTTGTTTTTTCCCCCCCAGAAGCCGGTGACTATGGAGGGTGGTGGCCTGGGACCTGATGGAGAGGTGAGGAACACGTCTACTTGAACAAGAGGTTTATAATCGTAATGATCTACCTGACGTGGTTTTTATTTACTCCAGCGTTGATGTTTTGTCTCCTCGCAGCCTTTAGATGAGACCAGTCAAATGAGCGACCTGCCGGTGAGGGTGATCCACATGGACAGTGGGAAGGTCCTAGCCGGGATGGAAGCGCCGAAGGCCGGCCAGCTGGAGACCTGGCTGGAAATGAACCCGGGGTCAGTGTCAAGTCTGCCTAACGATAGCTTCAGCGAGGGAGATATATATTCACTGTTTTGTTGAATTCAGTGGCAATGTTGGAGGCAGACGTTCTGGAACAAATAGTGAAAGACGTAAACCCGTCGTGTCTCCGTAAATGTTTCTTCACCTTGTCAAAAAAAAATGTTGTTCCTCTCTCGCAGATACGAAGTAGCGCCGCGCTCAGACAGCGAAGAAAGCGGTTCAGAAGAAGAAGAAGACGACGATGAGGAGGTGTGTGTGCCACTGGGATCTCTACGTCAAAGCAAAATGGTCACTTTGTGATTTCTGGCAAACTGTTGTCTAAACCCCCCCCCCCCTCCTTTTTTTTGCGTCAGGAGGAAGAAGAGGTGCTACCTCATTCCTCTTTAGCTCCATTAGAGGAGAAGAAGATGATTCCCGACCCTGACAGCGCAGAAGCCGGTGAAGTGGATGTCCTGCATATCATCGAGTAAGATGGAACCACTGAGATTTTGGTGTTCTTAAATCTTTTATGCCTTTGGGATTTATATGTTAACGTTTTTAAATCTAGTTGTTCCCCAAACCTCACTGTATTTTCCATCTCCTTCCACCAGACACGCCAAGCAGGACGTGGACGACGAGTACGGCAATGCGAGTTTCAACCGAGGCCTGCAGTCGTACTACGCCGTGGCCCACGCCGTCACCGAGAAGGTGGAAAAGCAGTCCACACTGCTGATCAACGGGGAGCTCAAGCAATACCAGGTACGCAGCCCGAAAAACACGCCGCACAGAGTAGAAGAAGCCATCTCCGTTCAGTGAGCCGAGCCAAACCCCAAAGCCAACGTTGACCCCGTTTTCCCTGTGCAGGTCAAAGGTTTGGAGTGGCTGGTGTCTCTTTACAACAACAACTTGAATGGCATCCTGGCGGATGAGATGGGTCTGGGGAAAACCATCCAGACCATCGCCCTCATCACTTACCTCATGGAGATGAAGCGCCTCAACGGGCCCTTCCTCATCATCGTACCTCTCTCGTAAGCCCCTCCCCTCCATCTGTGAAATCACAAGATGCACTTTTACAGAAAACACGAGTTGTGTTCTTATGTTCACCTCTTTGTCTGTTTCTGTCTTTTGTTTTCAGAACTCTATCAAACTGGGTCTACGAGTTTGATAAGTGGGCCCCATCTGTTGTGAAAATCTCCTATAAGGTCAGTCCCTTGACAAAAAGAGTTTAAAATCAGAGGTCAATGACACATTCAATCATCTGTTTTTTTTTTGTTTTTTTGTGCGCTTTTGTCGTCGAACATAACTTGAAAGCAATTCCGTTCATTCTCAGGGGTCTCCAGCTGCTCGCCGTGCGTTCGTTCCCATCTTGCGCAGCGGCAAGTTCAACGTGCTGCTCACCACGTACGAGTACATTATCAAAGACAAGCAGGTGCTAGCAAAGGTAAGGGAGCAACCCTCGTAATTGGTTTTAAAGTCGCATGCAAGAAGAAAAAAAATGTCCCTCTAACTCCTATGTTTCCTCCCAAAGCTTCGCTGGAAGTACATGATCGTGGACGAGGGCCATCGTATGAAGAACCACCACTGTAAGCTGACCCAGGTGCTGAACACTCACTACTTGGCCCCGCGCCGCGTGCTGCTCACCGGCACTCCGCTGCAGAACAAGCTGCCCGAGCTCTGGGCCCTGCTCAACTTCCTCCTGCCCACCATTTTCAAGAGCTGCACCACGTTCGAGCAGTGGTTCAACGCCCCCTTCGCCATGACCGGAGAGAAGGTGGGTGGCGGTTCCAGAATCGAGTGCACCGTTGCGTCGTGTTTTCACAAAGACCTCCACATAACAGTGAGCTGAATGTTGTTGTTTTCTCTTTCTGTCCCCTCCAGGTTGACCTGAACGAAGAGGAGACCATTCTGATCATTCGACGTCTACACAAAGTGCTCAGGCCGTTCCTGCTGCGCCGACTCAAGAAAGAAGTCGAGGCTCAGCTGCCCGAGAAGGTCAGCTTGTTCGCGCTCGTTGAGATGACATTTCATTCCTTCATGAATGTTTAAGCTCAACATCAGTGGGGGTTTTTTAATCAAATAATTGATATTTAAAATCTTTTCGTCCTTCGTCGCTGGTTTGTAGGTGGAGTACGTGATTAAGTGCGACATGTCGGCCCTGCAGAGGGTTCTGTACAGACACATGCAGGCCAAGGGAGTGTTGCTCACAGACGGGTCAGAAAAGGACAAGAAGGTAAGGAGAAGAAGATGACGACTTTTTACATTTCATCGGTGAAAACATCATTTTGATGACATTTTAGTATTGTACCAAAAGTTTAGCTCATTTGAATGGCTAAACGAAACTGAAAAGCTCTCTCCTCTTCTACATGTTCTAGGGTAAAGGTGGCACGAAGACCCTGATGAACACTATCATGCAACTGAGAAAGATCTGCAACCACCCCTACATGTTCCAGCACATTGAGGTAAAGAAACAGAGGCTCCAACCTCAACGCACTAGGAGAGTAGAAACGGCTGCAGATGGAATGAACGTGACCGTTTTTTTTTTGTTGTTTGTTTTTTTTTAACAGGAGTCTTTCTCCGAGCATCTCGGCTTCACCGGCGGGACCGTGGGCGGGTACGTAAAGCTTGAACTTGTGTGTTTGCGCAACGCGTGTGACGGTAAATATATGTCACACACTGGTTGCGTTCGTCCTGCTCATATGTTTCTCCCTCCTGCCTGCTCCAGAGCTGAACTGTACCGCTCCTCTGGGAAGTTTGAGCTGCTGGACCGCATCCTGCCCAAGCTGAGGGCCACCAACCACAAAGTGCTGCTCTTCTGTCAAATGACCACCCTCATGACCATCATGGAGGACTACTTTGCCTTCCGAGGCTTCAAGTACCTGCGTCTGGACGGTGAGACATCCGCTCAAGTGTTTGTGGGTCTAATTGTATTAGTCCTCAGTCGAGGACTCTCTTCCTGTGCACTCTTTAACAATCCTTGTCCTCCTCGTACAGGAACCACCAAGGCGGAGGACCGCGGCATGCTGCTGAAGACATTCAATGACCCGGCCTCAACGTACTTTGTGTTCCTGCTCAGCACCAGGGCCGGAGGCCTGGGCCTCAACCTGCAGTCTGCTGACACGGTCGTCATCTATGACAGCGACTGGAACCCACATCAGGTACGCCCACACACATGTATCTGGTCATCAGTGCAATATGGCTTATAAATAACCTCTGTACTTTCAGGCTATGCCATATTTATATCACTGTTTTAACCATTTGATGCGTATGATAGTGATCATTCTGATAAGCTAATCTGAGAGGGAACACAGCTCAGTATGTGAGTGTTGTCTGAATTCAAATTTTCTGTAAAATACAGTTTGCAGGCGGTATTTTTTTATATTTTAGTCATTTAATATTTATTCATTTTGTTTGATATATTTGTGTATTTTTATTTATTCATTATTGACTGACTGACTTGAATGTGAAATTGAGGTTCACTGGAAGGTCATCTCTTACCGTAATTCCTGGTATATACACGTATATATGCCAAACCCATTCAAATGTAGGGATGGGGTTACATGCAGTTGGATCAAGGCCAAAGGGCTAAAAGAGTTATTAATATGTGAAGAGGGGAACTTTAGCACAAAGTCTTCAATATGAAACAGTGAGTTGTGGGGATGTCTGGTTCAATATATCGCCCAATAGTAAAACACAAGATGAGTCCATACCACCTAAGCTGTTGGCTTTCTCTAATATCTCCTTCAGCATCTCAGGGTTATTATTATGTTACACTATTACTCATTTTTGTATCATTCCGTCTAAACTAACCACCATGTGCGTACCCCCTACAGGACCTGCAGGCCCAGGACCGAGCCCACCGCATCGGTCAGCAGAACGAGGTGCGCGTGCTCCGCCTCTGCACTGTCAACAGCGTGGAGGAGAAGATCCTGGCGGCGGCCAAGTACAAGCTGAACGTGGACCAGAAGGTCATCCAGGCCGGCATGTTCGACCAGAAGTCCTCCGGCTGTGAGCGCCGGGCCTTCCTGCAGGCCATCCTGGAGCACGAGGAGCAGGACGAGGTCGGGGCTCAAGAAGGCTGCCGTCCTCGGGGGGCGTGGGTGAGTGAAATCTGAACCTGTTACACTGTACCTCACCCGCCCACTCTCTTTCTCTCCTTCTCCCGTCTCTCTTCTTTATTTCCCTCTTTTCTTACGATTTGTGAGCTTTCATCAATACAGACTTCTCTTCTAGCGTTTCCCTTCTGACTCTTTTGTCTCTTTTCTCTGCTGTTTTTCCCTTTTTTCTTTCTTAATCCCAACATTCAAATGTAGTTCTACTGATAACCGCTATTTACACTCGTACGTATCGTAAAAAGCAATATGAATTGATACATTTTTTCCCAGGTGAGGGTCATTAGTTCTATAAAGTGGCTCTGAGGTGCCACAGAGATCTGCCCTTAGTCTCCTGTTGTTCACTTTTTGTCTTATTTGTCTGCAGGAGGAAGACGAAGTGCCCGATGATGAAACGGTCAATCAGATGATCGCCAGAAGTGAAGAGGAGTTTGAACTGTTCATGGTTAATCCCACGTCCTTATACATTTTTTTTCAAAATACTTCTTAACTTTATAATCTGAATCCACTAAATGTTTTTTTGTTTTGTTGTTGTTTGTGTTCATTCCAGCGCATGGATCTAGACAGGCGCCGCGAGGACGCCCGCAACCCTAAGAGGAAACCCCGTCTGATGGAGGAGATCGATATGCCCAGCTGGATTTTGAAAGACGACGCCGAGGTCGAGAGGCTAACTTGCGAGGAGGAGGAGGAGAAGCTGTTCGGCAGAGGATCCCGCCAGCGTAAGGAGGTGGACTACAGCGACTCGCTCACTGAGAAGCAGTGGCTCAAGGTGAGACGTCGTCACGTTTAGTTGTTAGGAAAGATTTTTACTTTGCGTCTTCGGAGCATTCTAATTTCTCCTCCCCCGCAGGCCATAGAGGAGGGAAATCTAGAGGACATCGAAGAGGAGGTGCGCCACAAAAAAACGACCAGAAAGCGCAAGAGGGACCGCGACCACCACGACGGCGGCCCGGCCACGCCCAGCTCCAGCAGCGGCCGCGGGCGAGACAAGGACGAGGAGGTGAAGAAGGCGAAGAAACGCGGCCGCCCGCCCGCCGAGAAGCTCTCCCCAAACCCCTCGTCCCTCACGAAGAAGATGAAGAAGATCGTCGACGCCGTCATCAAATACAAGGACGGGTGAGGACGGCAGCGTAGATCCTCAAGCATGCTAGAATATGACCGCACTGAGAGGTTGTCGGAAATAATATTTATGTAATCTGAAGAAAAGAAGCGTCATTAAGTGGTAGTTTTAGATTCAGCATTGACTAACAGTGATGCATACTAAGAGACCTTGCTGCCTTGTTTCAGTACTAACGGGCGACAGCTGAGCGAAGTCTTCATCCAGCTGCCTTCGCGCAAGGAGCTGCCCGAGTACTACGAGCTCATCCGCAAACCAGTGGACTTCAGAAAGATCAAGGTGAGGAGGAAGCTCGATCTGCTCTTCGTGTTAAAGGGGCAGTTCAGATGTTTTTAAAGTGGGGTTGTATGAGGTACTTATCCATAGTATTATGTGTATATATGTATTACCTACAGTGGATGACGGTCGGCACGCCCCCAGTTTGGAGAAACAGACGGGAGTACCGGTGGGGAAGCAAAGAAATGTGCTGCTGTGGACGGGGGGGGGGGGGGCAGCAGCACCTAAAAAATCTGTTTAAGTGTACAATATATTTAGTGTATTTTCACCGCTGTCAGACAGCCCATTCTGAAGCAGAACTGAAACTCATCTGTGCTCTCTTCAAAAAAAATAATCTTACCTCTCAGAACACAGGAGTAGGATCTACTTCAATTAGTTGGTTTGTGTCATTGTGTGACTTTGTTTTTGGTTTTTTTAAAGGGTTAATTCGGTTTCACCAAAGTCACACAATAACACAAACTAACAGATTGAGGCAGCCGTAGACTAAACTACAGCGTACTGCCAGTACAATGTATGTTTTTGCCAAAGGAATCTGGTGGCTTTGAAGAAAGCATAGATAACAGCTTCTATTCCCCAACGTAAAGCGCTGAAAATAGTGTAAATGTAGTGTATAGATGTTGATTCTTTTTGGTGTCTAAAAAAACGTTTTGCTGCCCCCACCCCGTCCACAGCGTTGCGTTACTTTGTTTCCGTGCGGTAACTTCTGCCTGTTTCTCCAAACTGGGGGCGTTCCGACCAGTATCTCCTGTAGGTGATACACCGACTATGCATGAGTGCCTCATACAGCCCCACTTATCCAGACTATCCCTTTAAGAATGTGTACAGCTGTATCTTCTGTTTGTCTGACGGCTGCCTTCCTTTTGTCCCCTTCCCGCCACCAGGAGAGGATCCGGAGCCACAAGTACCGCAGCCTGAACGACCTGGAGAAGGACGTGATGCTGCTGTGTCAAAATGCCCAGACTTTCAACCTGGAGGGGTCTCTGGTGAGTTAAGCCACAAGCGCACACTCACCACTGTTTAATATATCTGAGTAAATTAACGTCGACAGAGCGTTTCTCAGTCAAAATAAGTGCTATAGGGAAGTAAGCTGAACCTCAATGTTGTAGTAATCTCTTTGCGTAACTCCTTCAGATCTATGAGGACTCCATTGTGCTGCAGTCCGTCTTCACCAGTGTGAGACAGAAGATTGAGAAGGAGGACGAGAGCGAAGGAGAGGAAAGTGAGGACGACGACGACGACCTAGACGAAGGCTCCGAGTCTGAATGTAAGTATCGGAAACGGAAGTGTTTCACACACCGAACACCGAAGCGTTGACGCAGGAGGCCGGGGGAGGCGCATTGAACGCGACCGTGTTTGTGATCTTTCTTTTTTTTTTCTTTTTTTTTTTTTTTTTTTGTTTTCTGTCAGCTCGTTCGGTGAAAGTGAAGATCAAGCTGAGCCGGAAAGAAAAGGGGGACCGAGGGGGAAAAGGAACACGACGGAGGGGCCGCGGTGCCCGGGCTAAACCTGTGGTGAGCGACGATGACAGCGAGGAGGAACAGGAAGAGGTGAGACGAGACGTTCCAACACAGGCGCAACATCCCTCTGAGAGGCAAACGCTGACAGTGATAGTGTGAAGATGCTCCCTTTGCTTTTTTGTGTAATGATGTAAATATAGAGCTTAATGAAAGCTAGCGCTCAGTGTTAAATACAGCTATTTTGTATTATATCAATAACTTCTTTATTGACCAGAAATTAGATCGTAATATTTAAACGTGTCGCAGTGTGAGCGGACACTACGCTCTCGTGTAGCCTCTGTGTACTTCTGCTAGATAACGTAAGTGAATCTGTGTTTCAGGAGCGTTCAGCCAGCGGCAGCGAGGAGGACTGAAGTGAACCCACTCCCCATTGGACCAACGGCCTACTGAGCCCCTTGGCTGGACTTTATATATTTTACTTAGATACAGCAGGGAGACAGTCGGTGGCTTAGTTTTACTAGATGAGCTGATTTTTAGTGAGACAATTGTATTCTCATTAAAGGTATACCCTTAATTGAAAAAAGATTAAAATATGAAAGCTATGAACCATTCACTTCCATATTTAAACCATTTCCCCTGTATGAATAGTAGTGTCTCTTTGCCTTTTTTTTGTTTTCTCCTGTAAGTGGAAAATTGACAGAGCCTGAATTATAGATTGATCGTGGGCCATACAGACAGCTAACTGGTTTTTTTAAGTGGTATTCATTTTGTTGTCTTTTTTACTTTAAGACAAAGCGTACATGTGAACCAGGAGTCACCGCGTTCCCTGAAGTCCTTTTTTTTTTTTTTTTTTTTTTTTTTTTTTTTTTTTTTTTTTTTTTTTGAATGCATGTCGTGCGTGTCTGTGGAAAAGCACCTGGGTGTGTCTTTGCTATTATCTCTGTGTTTAATTTAAGACTACAAGCGGGATCACGGTGCATCCCACCCTACAGCCCCTCCCTCTCAGGTTGTGTATGTAAAGGGGGAGGAAGGGATAGGACCATTTTCTCGTGTCGGTGTCACTGGATTCCAAAAAGTACAATAAAGGCATCTCATAATTAAAGCTGCTCTTTGCTTTTGTTTGCCCCCAAAACAGAAAATGCACCCTGACACAGTTGCATGCACTGCACTCATCACATCTGTACACTAGATGGCCTCCTGAGAACATGCAGCTGCTTGTTTACATCTGCTACCATCATTTTTTTTCAGTCGGTGTCATGTTTCAGGTCGTAGTAAATAGTTTTCACTGAAGTCACATTCATTTTTCACTTTTACTACTGGTTCCTGTGGTATTTATTTTGGGTTTGGGCTATGATTGATATCTTTATATATATTTGGACATACCCATACACTGTGTATAAATAGCACCAAAGTTGTCAAAAAAACTCAAGTAAAGCTACATCAACGCCACCAGTGTGCTCCAAATGTGTTCATTTGCATTGAATATTTTTAAAAATAACTAACTCAACAGAACTAGGTTTTTATAATGTCACCATGACCATGACATATTACAGACTAAATTAGTGCATCTATTTTCCTAATGCAGTATTCACTATACATTTTTTTTCCTAATGCAGTATTCACTATACATTTTTTTTATTTTATTCAGTCATAAACCTGAACTGTATATGTTTTGGTAAAGTTCTCCTCTATACTACACGCAGGCTAGTTGTTTCTCTGTTTGAACAGGGCATCTATTACCTTTTAATGCTAGTTTAGTGTTTCAACCATTTATACAATGTTACTTTTAGCTAACTGCTTCCACCACCAAATCGATTACTTTTAAGCAAAATACTTTAGAGGCCTTCACATTACTTTAAGATAACGTTATCTATTCCAACAATTTATCCACTAGCTACTTTTAGCTAACTATTTTAACTGTTTATGCATTAATTTTAGCTAATATTTATTTACACTGCTGTGGTTATTAGTAAACTATTTTAACCATGTATGCATTATTGTTACTTTAGGTAAGTTAACTGTTTCAACCCTAAATCTATTACTTTTAGCTAACTAGCGTAGAGGCCTATACATCATATTTTGCTAACGTTATCAATTCCAACAATTTATCCACTAGCTACTTTTAGCTAACTATTTTAACTGTTTATGCATTACTTTTAGCTAACATCTATTTCCACTGCTGCTATTAGTGGTAATACTTTTTCTATTCTATTATTACTTGTTTTTTATATAATTTTTCCATTAAAAGGCTTTTCAGTGAGTTCTTTCTTTTCCAAGCCCTCTGAGGCAAATTTGGCCGTACAAATAAATCAAATTTAATTATTTAAACCATTAGCTTATTTTAGCTAACTATTTCAGCTATTCAATTTAGCTGACATGTTCAACCATTGATCTATTTCACAATGTATCTGCTTTTTAAGATGTAATGGCATCCAGCAGCGAGGCTGCAGATTCCAAACAACTCTGCATGACAATTACAGAAGAACAGCGGAACTGCATCTCCAGGGGTAACTTTCACCCAGGATCTGATCTTAGTTTCCCAACTCCGTCCTCACTCCTCACAGGTTACATCTTGACCCTCACACACACACACACACACTCTCTGATCCTCCTCCTCTTTGCATGATTGTTTCAGCACCTGAACAAACATGAAGGTTTATCTGCTATGATTTTGCCGTGTGAGTGACTTCTCCTGCCTCGGCTGAGTTTTAGAGGAACAGTTATCCCAGCATGACTCCCCCAGCAGACTCATTTTTCCGTGTGAATATGTGTTTGTACAGTTGTCATTAAGCCAAGATTCATTGGCTGTTTCCACTATGAATATCCTCTGTTTAGATCTTTTTCTATATAACATAAAAGATTAGGAGCCGGGATATTTTCGCTGAATCTGAAATAAACCTGACTTGTCCTTCTGAAAAGTAATAGAAGTAAGAAAGACAGGAGGCTTTTCAACAACTTTCCCCTCACAGCCTTTTATTGTTGTCATCCCCTTGCATCACAGTGTAAGTCTTATCTTCCTTTCCAGGGCCAAGTTGATGAAGCCGATTTCTTAGGAGCAACATTCCCTATCCAGGGGCCACAGTTGAAATGTGTCCCCCAGCTGGCCAGTGGCATTTCCATGGGGATGATTGATAGCTAAACACAAAAGTAATGTCTGAAATATTAAATTTCAGCCCCAAAATCTCTTTTTGTGCTTTGATTCTACCATAGAAACAAAACTCTCTTCCCCTCTCACCCGACAGAACGCTGAGGTGAGGAGGTTGAGACTGTGCATGATGAAAGAGAGGGAGAGTTATAGTGGAGGGGTGTGAGAGGAGCTTTACCTCGCATGTACTTTTGTTTCTTTATCAAGGGAAACATCAGGAGTTTCTACCTTGCTCTGTTTTCAATCGGGCATGAAAGAGAGGAGAATGTGGACAACAAACCGCCAACATCTCATCGGGAAGTTAGAGGTTAACTCCGGCACAGTTTTGAAAACCTTTCCTGTGTCACAGTCGGTCACCCAAAGGACCCAGTTTTAGCAGAGGCCTGAAAATTCCTTGTCACATCTTATTAAATTGCAGCCCGATGTGCAGTACTGTGGGCCTGGAGGTGGGCGGGCTCGCCCTCTGAGAGGCCGAACATTGGACGGAAAATGTGTCTTGTACAGCGCATGGTTCTGGTGTTCATCAATGTAACAGCAACATTGAGTCCATGGGAGGTCAATGTGTGCACCAGTGTTGGGAAGTAACAAAGTGCATTTACTCAAATACAGTACCGAGATGCAGATTAGAGGTAGTTGTACTTCAGTATTTACGTCTTTCTATACTTAATACTTTACTAGATTTCAGAAGGAAACATCATCAAGAAAACGCACATCATCATGTGGAAAACGCTCCAATATCAGTAAAAGAGCCGACGTATTGCCATCTAAAAGTACTTAAAGTATCACACACAAGTATTCATCATGCACCACCTCAGTGTTATATTATTGGATCAGTAATGTTGCCGGCCCGTCATCGCGGGAGTCCTGTCTGTTGTCACCGACACCAGCTTTTCCAACGGTACCTTTTTCTCCACGAAGAAACTAGTAACCAGTCTCGTCTATAGCCGAGCGGGGGATCCAACCCTCCGAGGCGCGCGAGCGTCTTCGGGCGCCCGCGTTCAAACCTCTAGTCTGGGCCTTTTCGCTCGGATTGCCCCGCGGCCTGTTCCGAGGATTTACGGACCTGACGACGGGGTTCGCTCGCGGTGCGCGTCTGGCGCTAACGGGAAGCGCCCGCCATTCGGAACCTGAAAACCTAGTGCGGTGCGGAGGCCTCGTCCTGGCTGTCCGCCGTGCGCCTCCGGGTACCCAACTTTCTTATGACAAGAAATATTGTCATTTTAAAATCTACACTAATGCAAGCGTTTTTGATTAAAAAAGAACAGCAACTACAATTTTAGACGGAGCTCCATGGTGACTAGTGCTATTTTTAGAACATGCCTTGCGGGCGACTCACGTGGTCCCTGCGGGCGACAGGGTGCCCGCTGGCACCGTGTTGGCTACCTCTGATGTGCAATAAAAGTTACAATGTTTCCTTCTGTTGAAGTACAAAGTAAAGTACCTCAAGTTTGTACTTAAGTACAGCTCTTGAATAAATGTACTTTGTTACTTTCCACATCTATGAAACATTGTAGATTGTACCCCACTACCTATATGTGACAGACTTGCAGCAGGTGGAAATGTTACACAAGAAACACGTGATGATACAATACATTGCTGTGGTGTCATGACCAAAAAAACACAACATTTCTCGTAGCTTTTCTGCAGAATCAGCACTTTTGCTTTGTATACATCCGCGTTTGCTCATTCAGTACATTTTCAGCACCTGGGTACTCGGCCTTGATCCTTGATGTCCGTCAGCAGCCTCTGTGACGTAGATCTTCAGCTCCGAGGTGAAGGGAGACGCACCGCTGACAGACCAACGTGAGGATGTCTCACGTGCTCAGAGCAGCACACATACTGTCTTTACAACTTTAATAGTTTCTGTGCACGTTGGACACTGAAGGTCGCGCATGATACACTGGACCTGCTCAACACTAAAGGAATGTATATCCCTTCCTGTGATAGTAACAGGGTCGACACACTGTGACCAACATCATATTTCCCCTAAAGTGCTTTATTTCAACAGCGTTGACTGTCAAGCGCCTCTTCCATTGTTTTCCTCAAAAGAAACATCTGGATTATTATTGATCTGTGTCCGATCACTAACTACTCACAGGCGTATTCTTGAACTATATGGCGCTCTGTGCTTGGTTCAAGGCTGTTTGTACTTTATCTCCTCCTCTGATGCAAACCTCACTGTAAACTATCTTATGGAACCGGCAGAGTTTGAGACTTTGAACCTGAAATAACATGTGTTTTTATTTTTTTAAATTCTTTTTATGAGAGGTCACTAACCTCAATTCCGGAAGTTGGTGATATGAAGATAAAAGCTGCGCTAATGACTTTATGGGCTGTTGTTAGTATCGTATTAGAAAGTTTTCACTCACCGGTACACCTTTTGTTTGTTAGTTGATTTTAAAGGTATTACATAAAGAATTACACAAAGATAAGAATAAGTCAATTATCTTCTTACGAACGGGGCCACCGCTTTGTGTTGACCGGGTTGTTTGCTATTATTTACATATTGAACGAGTTGGCACGCTGATGGACTGTCCCAGGACACATCTGGGGACAACTACTGGACTTCAAACCAGTTTATTGGGAACATCTTATTTACTTGGCGGGGGCTCGGGGGGTGCCAAGAAAAACAAAATAGATTAAGAAAAAGCTGTTTTCTTTTCTTTTTGACAAAAAGTCAAATGGTTGCTAGGAAAAAGTCATCATGTTTTAATAAACGAGTTGTAATATTATGATATCATTATATCATGTGAATTAGCTCATAGTATTATGAGAGAAAAAGACCCATCATTATTTTTATTTATTTGTAATTATTATAATTTATTTTCTCTTCCTATACTCACACAATATTTCCTTCCGTGTTCCTGATAGTATAGTACTTTCCCGCTGCTCTTCCAAAGGTAAAATCCGTAAAATCTTTAGTAATACGGTTCTTATTGGTCTAACTTCAGGTCATCACATCCCCCACATAAAAGCTGATATATAATATATATATTTCTACAGCAAATTTTCGACTTTACTCTCTCATTTTCTCTCAGAATAGTTCGACTTCGTTCTCAAAATCATCTTGATCTTGATTGAGCCCGGACAAACACTCATCCAGGTCTCCTAAACCCCTGGCCCCCCGCCCCTGTATGTATAGCGGTGTGGTTGGCTAGCCTTCAGGGAATGATACTTATGTAACGTCTCCAGCCTCCAAACATGTGCGCGCGTGGCGTCCCCCCCCCCGGGTGCCTCCAGGAAAGGGTTAAACTTCATAGTAAATCCTTCTCCGCAGAGGCCCCGCCTTCCGATTGTTCTGGCTGTTTGCCCCAGAAATCACACCACTCCGGACCCCGCCTTCCCCCGACCCTCCTTCCCATCCCCGGGGCCCCCCGCTTGGCCCCGCCCACCGATGGACCACATTGAAATGGCTCCGAAGTTATTGTCAAACAGAACAGTGTGCCTGAGCATCCCTCCCCTGATCTTCCAGCGCGAGCATCTCTAAATTACAGCAGGAGGCGACGACGAGAGCCTTTTCTTTTTTTTTTTTTTTTTTTTTTTTTTTTTTGTATCTCCACCGGTGTCCAAACAGCACTCCACATCCCTGACCGCGTTACAATAACTCTCCGGAGACAGCCAGCAGGCGTCAGGTGTAGAAGCGTCTTCCAGTGCGGCTGGAAAACATGCCACTGTTATTGTTTCTCCTCTGCTCCCTTGTTCAGACAAGTAAGTTTAATGTTTTTAACTTCAGCATTTATAGTTGTATTTTTTTTTGCCTGAAACACATGTAAAAAAAAAATAGTCCGTGTGTGTTTAAAATGCCCACTCCTCTGACAGCACCTCGTGCAAGGTGATGGGGGGGGAGACGCAAATATTCACAGAATGTAGGTCAAATCTCTCCGCTCCAACTATGAATGTTTCACCCGACCTCGGCCTCGTATTTTCCTATAATTTAAAATCCTCTATCTATTAGTCGTCATGATTTTTTATTTTTATTTTTTTTAGATGACTTACAGTTGTATATTTTATATATTTTTTCATTTATTTGATCCTCGCCGGCTTTTGAATGAAGCTGCATGTTTTTTGTTGTTGTGCCTTTCATTCAGTGGCGCTCAACTCGCAGCAGGTTCCTGCAGCCAATGAGGTTCGAGCAGTGTGAAGACTGTCTGTGTGTGTAGATGTCAAGCAGGGTTTCTGAAAAGCCAGTTGTTTGGAAGCTGTTGCCATTCATAATGTGGGATTTGGCGCAGCTTGCATTTTAATCACTGTAAAAAAAAAAAGAAGCATCATGGGAACATTTTTTTTTACCAGCATTATTACCCCTACATGATGCAATAATCCAGCCTGTTTGCACGAGGCTCTGTCTCCCATTGTGCTTCACCTTAAACGCCCTGGTTGAAACGAATGGGAAGCCATCCAACTCATCCTCCAATGCAAACATTGTCTTCCGCCAGCATTCCTCCACTTTTGGTTGCAGGCCTGAGCCGATGTGAAGTCACCGTCAGACCTGTTTCCCCATGTGTGTCGGTTCTGGGAAAATGGTGAGACATGTTGGAACTGGAACGTGTCCTGTCCCCCGTGTTGGCAAATAGTTGGCCTCCCACACGCTTTTTGGAAAAGACATTACTTTATTTGAGGAAAAATTCAAAATGATCCCTTATTTCTGTTAATGGTTTTAATCTCGCTCCAATGGTGGTGGGGGGTCAACTTTCTGGCCGCGAGATATTGCTCCAAAATTATTTAGTATGAGCAGTTTCCTGTCGCTCTTTCTGCCAATCACGTCATGTCCAATCAATAAAACACGCAAACTGGGCACATTTGTTGTTTCACCCAGCGTGGATTTGGACTCAATCAATAACGAATCAAGGACTGACCTCTACTGAACATTTTAAGTAAACAACCAACGTGAACTTGGGTCTGGGTGACGTGTCATCGGTTTCGGGATAAGCGGGCTTATCTATAAAGTAAAAAGCTTCACCGTTCAGGGAAAAAGAGCTGAGAGTTAAACCTTTCGAGTGTTTTCTATTGTTTTACCCACAAGGATATCCCTGTGATAAGACCAGGTTTGTCAATGTGAAACCGACGACTATCTTTATGGCGAAGCCCTTTCACAAGGAGCCATAAAGACATGATTGGCTTAACAGCTAGTAGTAGATTTACTTCACAGCCGCTGTAATCCGACCGTCCAAAGTCATTTGGAGTCATATAAAAATACTACAACATTTCCTCAAGCTTTAGTGGAAGAAATAAAGCCTCTCCTTGTTTAAATAAAGCATCAACTATGACCGATGGCACCACATGTTTGACTTCACTGGAAAGCTGCTAAGATTTATTGTGCTGTCAGCCATTCATGGCCATGCATGATTCATGATTTGTCTTCTCCCCCAACCAATCTTATAGGGCACTGACTTATGAAAATGTAAATACGTAATTCGAATTTAAAAGAAAAATCTACTCTGATGGCTGCTAAATGCCCAGGTGCTGCTGGTGTGTGCTGCTGCCGGTAAACACCTCCCTCCGCCCGATTTCAGAAACAGGTGGCCATTCAGGGGTTTGGAGCCACCCCCAGGGGCCAGAGGGGTAGAAATGGCCCGAGTACCTTTTCATGACGCGCTGTCTCTCTGATGTACAGTCTAATTAATCGCTCCTTCTGGTTCAGTGGCTTCATCTGGTCCATAGAAGATAGGGGGTTGGGAGGGCCACTCTATGTCTTCAGTGTTCAAATTCACTCCTAAGGAGGTGTTTTCTAACCAGCAGACTGGAAAATGAGATTTCTATTGTGTATTACTTGGCATATCGGCAGCGCCCTGATAAATGCTGATAAATGCAGGCTTACGAATAGAGTGTCCTTGTTTGACTCGCGGTTTAACCATTCATCTGCCCTAGTTACACAAGTACCAACAGGCACCTGTGTGTGTCATGCCAGAGTATAACGACAATGACCCAAATTCCCATCAGCCTCAGCTGTACTTTGTTTAGTCTTATAAACAGTGCATGGGTTAGTTCTAAGTAGCAAATGTTAGACTCATAGTCTTGTTCAATAGCGTTATGCAGAAGTATTATTCCACGTGATTTAATTTGCAGCCACGTCTTTGTTTGTGTGGAGTCTTCCTGTATTGGCCCCTGATAGATGATAACTAAAACATTGGCCCTTTTAGCTGAGCTGTGTGTTTATATCTGTCTGTCGTAGACGCATGGGCAACATGTGGAACCAACCAGTTCCAGTGTGGGAACGGGAAATGCATCACGGTCAGATGGGTGTGTGACGGCACAGACGACTGCGGAGACGGCACCGATGAACTTCCTGGTACCTGCAGTGAGTATCACGACGCGAGGATGGACTTGTGATCGCTTTGCGTACCTTTCAATCCCTCAGTGTGACGATTGCATAGTCTTCAGTTAACCTTTTCTGCGTATGTCACTTCCAGTGGCCAAAACGTGTAGGCCGACAGAGTTCAGCTGCGCGGATCGCCTGAACCAGTGCATACCGAGCACCTGGCGCTGTGATGGAAAATCTGACTGCGAGAATGGAGCTGATGAAGAGAGCTGTGGTAAGCCGAGTTAACTACAGGCTGTCTTTCTGCTTCCTTAATCATATGTGCTTTGTCTTCTTCTATTGCGCTCTGGAATCCAGAGCCTTCATCATTTCCTTCCACTTCCTTCCTATCCTGCTCTGAAGTGATTTCCCACGCCCTGTTGTGTCTCCTCACTCCCTCAGCACAGAAGCGGTGCACGGACGGCGAGTTCCGCTGCGGGAGTGGCCAGTGCGTGTCGTCCTCCTTCGTGTGCGATGACGAGACGGACTGCGACGACGGCAGCGACGAGGCCTCCTGCCCGCCCGTCACGTGCAGTGCTGCGTCCTTCCAGTGCAACAACAGCGTCTGCGTACCCCGCCTGTGGGCCTGCGACGGTGATACCGACTGCTCCGATGGCTCCGACGAGTGGCCCCAGAACTGCGGCACGACGGCGCCCGACTCTGCTCCCGCTCATGAGTGCTCATCCCTGGAGTTCCGATGCAGCGGCAGTGGGGAGTGCATCCACAGCAGCTGGAAGTGCGACGGTGGAGCCGACTGCTCCGATCGATCAGACGAAGCCGACTGTGGTAAGCGTGCGGATTCGTCTCCTCCTCTTGGCTGTTGCTTTTCGAGTCATCGCCTCTTGTGCTCACATGTCGGCCTTTTGCTCTCCAGTACATTCCACCTGCCGCCCCGATGAGTTCGAATGCGGCGATGGCACTTGCATCCACGGCAGCCACCAGTGCAACCATCAGTACGACTGCCTGGACATGAGCGACGAAACGGGCTGCGTCAATGGTACCAATCTCCTCCCTCACCCTTCTGATCCTGGCTGCCCAGCAGCCGAACGCAAAACCTCTAGTCTGTGTGGTCTGTATAACTGAATCTTTTGTTCCACAGCGACCCACTGTGATGGCCCGAGCAGGTTCAAGTGCCGCAGTGGGGAATGCATAAGCATGGAGAAGGTGTGTGACAGGCAGCGTGATTGCAGGGATTGGTCAGATGAGCCTCTTAGGGATTGTGGTGAGTACAGAGGCCTCTCATCCAACACTCTCAGTTTAATTACTACTTTTATGTATTTAATGAGGGTGTCTGCAGCATCAGAAAATAATGATTTGTCATGTTGTCCCCTGCAGGCTCCAACGAGTGCCTGTACAACAACGGCGGCTGCTCTCATATTTGCAATGACCTGAAGATCGGCTACGAGTGCCTGTGTCCCGCTGGGTATCGTCTGCTTGAGAAAAAGCACTGTGAAGGTAATACCCTGCCAAACAAAAAATAAATAGTCACTTGATTTATGTCCACACTTCGGTTAGATTAGGATGTTGCTAGATGTTGATGGAGGTTACTCTGACACAACCTTTTCCATGTCACCGTCTGTGCTGCCAGATCAAGAGGGATCCCATAATTCTTACGGACACAATGATTCAGCATCCTTTTTTTTGTTGTTTAAAAAAATGTTCCCCCTCTTCTTTGAATCCAGATATCGACGAGTGCGCCAACCCTGACACCTGCAGCCAGATTTGCATCAACCAGATCGGCAGTTACAAATGCCAGTGCGAGGAGGGTTACCAAGTCGACCCAGCAACCAAAGCCTGCAAGGCCATCGGTGAATATCAGCGCTCAGTGTTCTTTCAACAGTGTTCGTTACATGAATAGCCTTACGTGCATGAAGATAATATGTTCATAGTGTGGATTATTCTCCACTGTAGCAGAATGAAATAAATCATTTTTCAAAAGAGGATGAACCAATTATGGACCCCTATTTGTGGTCGTAGTGTCTTAGCTTTAGGCCTCAGAGTGGGTGTTTCCCGCGGCAAAGGTTGACTGACATTTGAGACCCGGCATTGCTAGGAGCCAAGCTCTAAGCTTCCATGGTGCTCGACTAACAGGGGCACGTCTCAGATCTGTAGAGCCTAGAAATGATGAAACAAGATGGTTCCCTTGATGGTGTTAGCTATCAGCTGTTAGCAGTTGAAAACATTTCCATGAAATGACTAACAAATCACCTGTCACCTTTTGTAGGTACAATAGCCTACCTTTACTTCACCAACCGCCATGAAGTCAGAAAGATGACTTTGGACAAAAGTGAGTACACCAGAGTAATCCCACGTCTAAAGAACGCTGTGGCTCTGGACATGAACATGGCCGCCAAAGAGATCTACTGGTCGGACATCTCCCAGAAGAAGATCTACAGGTGCGCGACAATGACACCAGAATGAAGGTAGCGTTTCTGTGTCCTCTGCTCCGGCTTGACGCCAGCTCTCCACTGTCATTCCAGAGCTCCGGTGGACTCGGCCGAAGACCCCGCTCAGCACAGCGTGGTGATCGGCAGCGACATTGAGGCTCCGGAAGGCATCGCTTTCGACTGGATCCACGGTAACCTGTACTGGACCGACAGCATTCGCAGCACCATCTCCGTCGTAACTGCTGACGGCGGCCGCCGCAAGACTCTCTTCCACCAAGACTTGTCCAAACCTCGCGCTATTGTGCTCGACTCCCACAGCAAGTAAGTCTAATAGCACTAATAGAAAGTTCAGTAATGCCTAAATCCTTCCTAGACTCTCTTTTTCCCATGCTTTGTACGGACTTAATTTATGTATTTATGGCTGCATTTTGACTCACAACGTTTCATTTGCAACATGTCCTCCCAGCTTCATGTACTGGACTGACTGGGGGAATCCCGCTAAGATTGAGAAGGCGGGTCTTAACGGAGTAGACCGCACCGCTCTGGTCACTGACAACATTGAGTGGCCAAATGGAATTACACTTGGTAAAGCCTCCGGTTGCAAGTTTTTTTTTTTAAACTATTCACATGAATAACAGTGGTCTGACCGGTTGACCCCCCTCCCCCCTGCCTGCTTCCTCCCCCAGACCTGTTGAACCAGCGGCTCTACTGGGTGGACTCTAAGCTGCACACCCTCTCCAGTATCGACGCGCAGGGCGGTGGCCGACGCACCCTCATCATCGACGAACACAAGCTGGCTCACCCACTGAGCCTCACTTTGTTTGAGGTAGACGTTTACCACCCGATAAACTCTGTAACACACAAACCCGGAGCCTCACCACTACTACTCCGTCCCCGTAGTCTCTTAAAATGCTCAAGCTTTGTTTTGTTTTTTAAATTTCTTTTAGGAGAGAGTGTTCTGGACAGACGCCAGTAACAATGCCATCTTCAGTGCGAACAGGCTGACGGGTGATGACATCACACCAGTGGCAGAGCACCTCTCATCACCGGATGACATTATTCTCTACCATAACCTCAAACAACCCGCTGGTAAGAGACACCACTGCCCACACACTGTTCAGGAATGTGTTCACATATCAGATCATTGTTGAATATTTATTGAATATTGAATTTTGGCCGAACATTGTCATTTGCTGCCAATGTGACGGAGGTTCGTCCCTGGCCACAGCTGTATAACATTGGTGTCGAAACACCTGCAGTAATGTTTATTATTCATTCACTGGTATTATTAATTAGATTGCGTTATAATTTCTGTTGTAAGTATCACTTAATGGAAAAGCACCAAAACCAGAACACACCCAGGTATTGCATGCTTAGATCCCTCTCACCAACAAGTTCCCAACCCCCAGGCCTCAGAGCATTTGCTACTGGGAAACAATATTGTTTGGGGAAAAAATAATAATTATTATGTTATTATCATTATGACATATGATAAAATATTATATAGGCTAATTTTGCATTGGGTTGGTTGTCAACCTGTGCTCTAATCCTACTTAATTGCACTGGTTTGGGTTACAGTGGCAAGATATATGGATGTCCGAACCCATAATGGTCACTAGACTGTATCTGGGAAATAACCGTGAAAGTATCAGAGATCAAATCAGTGGCTTTGAAGGAAGAGTTCAAAGTTTTGTGAAATAGACTTATTCTTGCTGAAAGTTTGATGAGAAGATGGATAGCACTCTCAATCGCTGATAATGGCTTCATGACATGTAAAGCGGTTAAATTATAGTAAAATTGTTATCTTCTTTTCCATTGCAGGGAGGGATTGGTGCCAGGTATCCGGCTGTGAATTCTTGTGCCTGGCAGCTCCTCAAGTGGGTAGACATCCCCCCAAATACACCTGTGTCTGTCCAGATAACATGATGTTAGCCAGGGATATGAGGACATGTGTACCTGGTATGTAAAATCTTAATTTGTGTCATTAAATTAGACATTTTCGTTAAGTTCAAGCACTCACTCCTCCTCCATTGTTTTTGTTCACCAGCTGTGCCAACACCTGCAGCTCCCGTGCAGCCTCAAGTGCCAGATACCGACCCCCCTCCTCAGCCACCTGAGCCATCCAGCACCACACCTAAGCCCCGTGTCCACACCACACCGAAGCCCCAGGTCCACACCACACCTAAGCCCCAGGTCCACACCACACCGAAGCCCCAGGTCCGTACCACCACAGTGCCCATAGTTATCACCAGCACTGCGGCCAGGCCAGTGCCACGCAGCACCAAGCCTCCTGTAAGGACCACCACACCTGAACCAAGGACCC
The DNA here is from genome assembly GCF_004355925.1 of Anarrhichthys ocellatus. Lineage (NCBI taxonomy): Eukaryota > Metazoa > Chordata > Actinopteri > Perciformes > Anarhichadidae > Anarrhichthys > Anarrhichthys ocellatus. The sequence goes on along the minus strand of NW_022280085.1, from coordinate 1,424,084 downwards.
CGTCACCCCAGCCGGCAAACCCTAAAATACCCAAGACCACCACGGGGGCTCCGGTCACCTCTCCAGGCAAGTACCATAATGGTGACCATTAAATGACCATTGACCATTTCACAGAGTTTGTTATGTTTGAGTTCATTGCCCTCAGCTCTGACATAGAATGTGTATAGTGCAGGTCAGCTCTGTGTATCATTAACTCCTCTTCTGGTGTTTACGCCCTCAGATTTCAGACATGGCTTTGCTGCAGCTGTCCCCAACACTGCCTCGCCTGCCCCGATAGCTCTGTATATTGCATTGCCTCTGGGTGAGTTGCTTTTGTCAGCTGCTGCGAAGGCGGCTCCCTCGCAGTAAATACAGTCAGCGTTGAGCGTCATGTCTCACCTCTCTCCCTATATCTGCCTCATGTAGCGATCGTTTGCCTGGTGGCTGTTGGTGGCGTGCTGCTGTGGAGGAACTACAGGCTGAAGAACACCAACACCATTCACTTTGACAACCCTGTCTATCAGAAAACCACCGAGGACCAAGTGCACATTTGGAGGAGCCACAGCCCTGACGGTTACTCCTACCCAAAAGTGAGTCCAGTCTCACAGTCTACAGTTCAGCCTGTTTGAATTTAGTACATTTTGTTGCAATCAGCACAAACGGGCTACAGTGTTGCATCTGACATCCTTCTTATTTGCTGTCCTTTCAGAGACAAGTTGTGAGCTTGGATGAAGAGGCAGACAATCCAACCTTCACAGAAAACTGAAGAAATGTCGGAGTGGAAAGAAGAGCCTCAATGATAAGCTACCTTGGATGTCCTTTTTGTATGTTTTATTTTTACCTCACACAGCACAAAGATATGGAAGTCAAAGCCAGGATCAGAACCACTATATCCTCACAGACAGCAAGCGCTCTACAGTAGGAAACAAACAGGGAGAAACATTATTTTCAGGTTGCAGTTTTTTCCCCCATTAGGTTGACAATCCATTAACCAAATCATACCAAATCAGCAGTTGATGGATTCCTCAATCGAATGTGTTTTTTTTACCCGTTATCCCGTAAGTGTGACTCTGATGATGCAGCTACAGAACTGTGTCACTGACACACAATGTCTTGTTTTTCATGCATCACTGAGCTCATTTCTTATAATTCCCTCTAATGTGTGTAAGGTACACACACGAGTCTTGTAAATATGACTTATTTGCTTTTTTTTGGGCCACTCATATCTGTGTGGTAAATATAAAGCTACCACAAGCAGATGGTTGGCTTAGATTAGCTGATAGACTGTAAGCAGTGGGGAAACAGCTAGCTAGCATGTGAGAATTGTAGTTTTTACGCTTTTTTGCTGAGGTGTTTTTTTGCACAGAATAAATAAACGAGATATAACATGTTTATTAGGGAACTGTAGAGATGCTGGTTGGCAGATTGTATCACTTTTGGACAGAGCCAGGCTAGCTGTTTACCCTTGTTTTTGTGCTAAGCTAAGCTAACCAGCAGCTGGCTTCATTCACAGATTTAACAAACAGATACGAGAGTAGTATCAATCTTCTTATCCAACTCTCCACAAGAAGGCAAATAAGTGTATTCCCCACATTTTTTTACAACTCCTTAAATGATGAAGCTTGAGCCAGGAGGCGATTAACTCACCTTAGCAGTAGGACTTGTTGCTTATACTCTTTCGTTTTCTGTACGGACCAACAAACAGCATTTAGTGAGCTTCAGAGGTGGATTTTGTTAGCTGTGCACAGAGCCAGGCTAGCTGTTTACCTCTTTTTCCAGTCTTTATGCTAAGCTAAACCAAGCTAAGCTAATCTAAACTAAGAGCGCGGAATCAATCTTTTCATTGAACTGTCCTGCCGGGAAGGCAAATATATTTCCTCAAATGTCTCTTTGTTTGTCTGGAACAAGAAAACTAGAACATGACAAACACAACACGAGAGCGGATTCAGAGTTGAGCAAACAGAAGGAGAATATCAGCTGATACTAGCGACAAATCTCCGAGCCAGTTCAACCAGTGTGACCTTGATAAGTCTCAATAACTTTGACTTTAACACCAGTCTTTGCCTCAGTAGTACAGCGAAAATATCACCCAAAGTGACCTAAAGACAATGCTTCTTTGTTAGCCACAAAGAATGCACACTCTGTCAGTGCCTTGATCTACACTGTGCTCTGTGATCGCCCTCAGACTTCACATACCACAATGTGGTCACAACACAACGTTCCTCAGCACCTGTCTTGTTGTTTTGAGAGTTCTTCCGAACACTTTTTCAGCATTCTCTTGATTTGTGATCATCTGTTAAATTTTCCACCCCTATGCCCCTCTGGGGGGGGGGACTAGTGCATTCCTCGAAAGACTAAAAGGCTTTGCTGCAACCACATGTTTACAGTGGGGCCGTGTCTTATGCTCCGTGCCGTGGCACGTGTACATTTACAACCTCCCTCAGGACCACATCTTGAACTTGCCTCCAGCATTCCTGACGAAAGAAAGCCATGTGCCCTATCGTGGTTTTAAAAACACAGTTTTCACCAGCTTTTTAAGCTCCTTCACTTCATCGCTGACAAATGTGTGCCTTTTATGCCATATTATGTTCACATATTCATGTCGGTGCTATTGAACTCAGTGGATTTGTATAATATCCTCATCTGTTTACAGTGCATTAATCGAGGAATGTGTGAGTGTTACATTCAGGTTATTGTATTGTATCAAAGCGCTTGCACACTACTTGTCATCATTCACTGAGGGAAGGGGTACATGCCACCTGCCCATCAGACTATCTACATTCACACCGTAGGTTCAGCTACGGGAGCAATTCTGTGGTTAAGTGTCTCGCTCCAGGACACATCGACATGCGACTAGCAGTGGGGATCGAACCGCCGATTCCTCTGATTGAAGGACGACCCCGCTCTCCACTTAGTCACAGCCACCATGTGATGTGGATTAATTAATGGATTCATAGAAGTCTTTCCCAAGTGAAGCTGTATATAGTGTCGTTTCACAGTCACCGACTCACAGTGCAGATTAAGTGTATAAATATAGTGTTCATAAATGTAAATATTTGTTCTTAACTGTTTTTTTTGTTGTTGCTTTTTTTGGTAATGTCAATGTTTTAAACTTTGTTGTAAACTTTAAACATTTTCTGTACATAAATAAATGCTTCTATTTATTTTAGAATCACTACTGTCTGGGTTCGGTTTTTGAAGACTCATTCCTGAAGTTACATAAATGCATAACTTGTTGACAGTTGAGTTACTGAACTAAATGTTCTTGTGAATTCCCCCCCACGTTTCCTCTTCTCCCCCAAATTCAACAGCAAAATGCAATACCAATAGAAACTCTCCGTTTACCTTGATTTGGTCAAGTCGGCATTTTAGGCTACTCGGAGGAGCACAAGCTGGATGTTTCAACAATTTATTCATTAGTTTTTGCTAACTATTCCAACTTTATATCAATTACTTTAAGCTAACTATTCCAACTTTATATCAATTACTTTAAGCTAACTATTCCAACTTTATATCAATTACTTTAAGCTAACTATTTCAACTTTATATCAATTACTTTAAGCTAACTATTTCAACTTTATATCAATTACTTTAACTATTTCAACTTTATATCAATTACTTTAAGCTAACTATTTTGACTGTTTTCAATTTCTTGTATCTAACTGTTGTGACCGTTTATCTCCTCAACAAATGCCTGCAGCAGTACCCTCTGGGGTTCAAGTACCTGTTGTTGGGAAGTACTGCCTTATATAATGTAACAGTGTGCAGGGTAAGAGACTGGTTGTTTATTTGAACCTACAGTATTTTTTTCTATCCATTTCAGTTTAGCAGATCTCATCTGAAGTAAAAACTACATGAGATATGGTTGGGATCTATTTGTCAATTGTTCAGAAATGTCTTTGCCGTACTGTTTGGATATTATTGGCACTTTTTTCCCTTTAATACTAGATTGTGCAAAGCCATACTTTCCCTCTCTGTTTTTTTTATCATGTGTGGCTGAAATGCAGCTTACTGTATGTGGCAGATAAAAGGTTTTGAATAATGTACAGCAGCATGTTCCACTGTTTTCTTCCAACATCTTTGGTATGTAGACATGGCAGGAAACGTGAAGTGAGGGTTTGTGTTATTTTTTCTCTCTCTCTCTCTCTCCCACTCTTTTTAAAAGGGGGGCCACATGTGTTTTTGTAGTTCTACGGAAACGAGACCTTCTTCCTAGAAAGTCATGTCGTCACAGTGAAAGGCAAAACCAGAGTTTCTTAGAAATCCCCCAACAACGTGAGCCCACAGAAAGGAAAAGCAACAACACTGTGAGTGGCAGAAGGTCTCTGTTTTATAAAATAGTTTTGCAACAAATTACAAAATAATTCAACTCATCTGGAAATTATTTTAAAAAGATGTGCTTCTTATATGCCAACAGTGTAGTAAAGCTTAGTAAACATGTCCATGGATATTTTGTAATGTGTTTACACACCACCTTGTGGCTAGCTTTAAAAAGCAATGTTTTATTTCTCATTTGAAATCCATTTCTGCAGTAGCTTTAAAAGTAAGCCACAACAACAGCTGTCTGAGCAGAGAGGGATAACAAGCTGCTTTGTGACTGCAGATCTGTGCTCATACCCACCAACAGGCATGACACGTGCAAAGTTCAAGGCTGTGGAAGAGTGGAAGTGCTGAGCTGAAAAGTATAGTAAAAGATGCAGTGACACATGTGGGCAAACATGCAGACAAGAAAACAAGCAGCTCATGGCGACTCTCAGAACACTCTCTGGAGAAAATGCTGATTATTAATACAGCTATGTCCAGGGCACCATCAATCAGCGTGAGCATTTCCTGATTCCTCACCGACTTTCGACATTCTTTGTCGAAGCAGTAATCGAGACATTTTGTTCTTGATTGCACAGCCGCAGAAAATATCTGTTTTTCAAAGAAAAGTTTCATAATCAATCATTAATTCAAACACAAAGGTCACGCACTAGCTGGATCATTCCAGTTACAATCACAGATGAATGGAACAAAAATACTGCTGAAGAAGTCATGGAGTGTTTTCTTCTCATGACGTATTCATTTCAGAGAGGAATCCGTAACATTCAGCTTTCTGAACACGGTTCTTTCTGATTACAGCATATTTACTTTTAGGTTCTAGTGACTTTTTACCTGATGTTTAAGACGCGTGAGCTCCCAAAGTGTGGGGATACGGCGTCACTGCTCACCTGATAAACAAAACCATCAGCTGGTCCGTCGCTGACCTTTGCTCAGACTACGTTTTTTGACAAAATCTGTGCCAATAATAATATTTGATCAAAGCTGCTCATAGGGTGTTTTAGATTTTACTCTCCACCCACTCTTATGAGAAGTTGATCATATCCCCTCATAAAATCCTCTAGTTTGATCAAATCTCATGATGCTTGGGATGTCATTTCATGCTTTTATTTTATAGGAAATTAAAAGAGTGCAGTGGGGAATGACATGCAAAAAAACGAATGGGAGAATCCTGCAAAATAATGGAATTGAATGATTTATCCTCTTTTATCTGAATTATCCTAATTTGTCTCAAACGTGCTCTGTCACTTTGTTGCTTTTGCCATTGTTTTGGAAATATTTAATTTAATATATTCGGGTTTGGATCCATGATTACGCAAAGCTATTAAACTTGTCTAACTACATCACTTGTTTTGTGCTTGATGAAAAAATCATACATTTTGTCTCGCCAATACTCAAACTAAGCCACCATGTAATAGCATACAGCTTTACAGCTGCTAGCTTATCTGTTTTTGGATGTGTGTACAACAGCGTCATCTGCATACATTTTTCATTTGTGACACTGTTCTGAAAGATCATTAATAAAATAAAACTGGCTAAATAATAGGGGGCTTGACACTGATCCTTGAGGTACACCCATTGTTCATTCTATGTTCCTGCATCAACAACTTTAAAGCACTGCACCCTGTTAGATAACAGTAACACCAAAGGGGTTTAGATGGAAATTGCATGAGAACAAATCAGCACTCCTCCGTTATGAAGCCTAGATTTTGTTTGCTACATTAGGTGAAAGGTGCCTGTTTTGGTGGGGTGTTTTGCTCTCAAGCCAAACTGCATTCTGTATAGCTGAAAACAAAAAATGCTTGTGTTAAGATAAGTTGTCAGTTGTTCAATGACTTTATATGCAACTTTTAAAAGTATAATGGTGGGACACAAATGGGTTACTGGCTTTGTGGCGGAGTGACAATAATGTGGTTCAGTGTTGGACATTAGAGGGACATTACAAGGGATATGAGATGGACTACTTTGTCTTTCTGAGTCACAATCATGTTTTGTACTTTACTGTTGTTTCATAATGTGCGAGTTGTATTCTGCCTCAGGGGTTCTTGATGTCTTTGGTTTATATCGATGTCGTCACCAGCCACATATCTGAGTCACATCAGTCATGTCAGGTTTGTTCTGGATCTTGTTCATCCCACACTACTCTGACGGGATATGATGTCGAGCAAACATCCAATCAGTGATTACGCAAGCTGACTCAATTTAATAATCAGTAATATTATTTACCCTTTGTGGGATGTAAAACAAGCAAACACAGTCTGGCATGCTGGCTGCTAATTGAACAAAAAGTAACATTTCTATGTTGACTTTATTAAAATGTCTAAATTGTGATTATTTGTAAACTTTTAGAGTAAGTGTGCATGTCAATGTAAACTCTGTACTGTATGTGGGTTTATGTTTTCGAAGATCGCTCCATCAATGCCTGTTTCTGTTATAATAGATACCATTCTTTTGTTTAGGTATTATTCAATAGTATTCTTTAAATACAACATTATAATAAATACAATAAGAAAGTTGAAATGAAATAATAATTAAAAATAGGCATTTTTAGACAATAAGAAAAGATTAGAAAAAGATCAAAGTGAAGGGGAATTTGTCTCATAGGTTACTTTAAAGAACCAGTTTGTTTTACTGTTTCTAAGAGCAAGAGTGAGTTTCAATCGAATATAAAAAGTAGAAAAGAAAGTAGCCAAAATATTGTGAATGTCAGAAATTAAACTATTTCCACAATGAAAGAAGACAATTAAGAACATATTCTATAGATCTGCTTCCGTCTGCCACAGTAGGAAATAACATATTAAAAGCAAAAGAGGTAAACAACACGAACAAACGTTGACTCGTAGAAATCAGTATTAGCGCGCCCCCTGAAGGACAACGTGTGTAATCTGTGACCTGTGCACCGGAAACCACGTGGTTCAGCTTTCCACACGCGCGTGGAGCGCCTGGAATGACTTCCCGTTAGTAGAGTGTAGTTTTTTTAGTGATAACATAAAGCTATATCCTTCATTAAAACCATGTCAGGCAAGTCAGAGTTGAAAATCAACTCCCAGTTCGCGCAGAAATATGATAAATACCGACAGAAAGAAGAGCTACAGAGACGTAAGTGTGTCACCGCTAGCTACCGAAGCTAACAACCCAGCGTGGGGGAAAGCGTAGCGTCAGCTAGCTTTAAGTTGTGTTTCTAGGACGCCGTGTTATTAGTAGGTAATATCTGTGTGTCCTGTGTTGTTGTTCAGTGAAGGATCGATACGGAGACCAAGACGATGAGAGCGAGTCGTCTGAGTCCAGCTCCGAAGACAGTGAAGTGGTTAGCATCGCCGCTTCTCCTCTTTCCAGCAACAGATAACGGCGTGTCGGCAACGTGCCGCTGTGTTAAAATATGTTGACCAGTGCTGCCTGTTATTCGTCCTCACAGGAGCTGGACCCGGAAGTTGAGAGAGACTTCTACAGAACACTGTCACTGCTGAAGAAGAAAGACCCCAAGATCTATCAGACGGACGCGAAGTTCTACTCGGAAGGTGAATGTTGAGTATTGCTGTCGTTGGTGTTGCCTTCACTGTCTCCGGGACATCTTCCTAAACAAGACGTCTCGCTCTTTCAGTTGCATCCACCAGTGATGAGAAGCCTTCGAGCTCAAAGAAGGCAGTAAAGCCCATGTATCTGAAGGACTATGAGCGTAAAGTCATACTGGAAAAAGAGGGGTGAGTGAGCTGCTGATGTGCCAGCATTTACTGTTTCACTGCAGACACGATGAGCTTGTTGAAAAGCGATTACGTGTTTGTTTTTTAACTGACTTTCTACCCGATCAACTACACAGCTACAGGGGAATACAGTTTTGAAACTTTGATGCTTTGGGTTTGTCACAGCTGAAAATTTAAGTAAAAGTAAATGAATCACTGCCTGTCCATATGTGCAAGATTTGATCCCATTCATAAATATAGTTGTATTTTAATGACTAGAATATGTCTTCTTTTTGTATTAAACACATTTTTTGTTGTTAAATCCACAAAGTCAGTGTTTACTTTCAACATATTGTAAATGTCTTATAGATAGATATGATGAGATATCCATATTGTTTTGAATGTGTCACATAGATTACTTTATCACTTGTATTATTTACACATAAAGCCGGCTAATCCTATTTTCCTTTTTTATCTTTTATACTGTAATAATCTCTGATCTTTTACTTCTTTCTTTTCTTCACAGCAAATATGAGGATGATGACGACAGTGACTATGAGGAGGCCGCCAGGAGAATGGAGGTAGACCCTGTCACCTGATCATTTAGTTCCTTCTGGAATGTGGAGATACTTATCAGTGTTTTTATTAATCATCATTGTTTTCTGTCAAAGAGAGCTGCCTCTCCGAGCTACATTCAGGAGCAGCGGGAGCTGAAAGACAGGTAGGACTCAAACCATCTGAAGGCGTCTGGCTGTATAACAGACTATTAACAGAAACTAAAACCTCTCCTCAGCTTCCGTAAATTCATCCAGGACAGCGATGACGATGACCACGAGGAGGAGGAGGAGGAGGAGGCCAGCGAGGGAGCTGGACGATCCGAGTTTCTCACCAGGAGGATCAAAACGCAGGAGGAGAAGGTCAGAAGCTGTTGCTTCCCGTCGTGATATTGAGACGAAAGCACCACAGATCAGGATAAAACCTTTCTCTGCCCCCGTGTCTGTCTGTAGGATAAAGAGGAGTCGGACTATGTGGAGTGGCTGAAAGGCCAGGATGACCTCGAGGGTCCGGAGGAGGTGAAGGACATGGTGAGTGTGTGTCTGGAAAACAATCAGAGAGAATGTAAGACAGCTAACTTTGGTCTTTCTTAGTAATGAGACTGGTTTGTGCTGGGACAGAAATACTTAAGGGACTACTGGAATGACCCGGAGTTGGAGGAGAAGGAGCGTTTCCTGAGAGACTATGTCCTCAACAAGGGCTACCTAGACGAGAACGCCAACGATGACGAACGGTACGTTACCCGCCTGTGTGGATGTCAGGCTTTATTTTCCCGGTGATCTCTGAAGTGAAGAAAGCCTAACATACAAACTCTCCCGACGGCTAAAGGATCCCGACGTACGACGAGGTGGTCCAGGATGACGTGGACGACTCGGAGGAGGAAGGGGATACTTTCTTGAAGCGGCAGGAGGACTTCGAGAGGAGCTACAACTTCCGCTTCGAAGAGCCCGACGCTCAGCAGATCAAGACCTACCCCCGCAGCATCGCCACGTCTGTGCGCTCCAAAGACGACCGCAGGAAACTCAAAAGGGACGAAGTGAAAGAAAGGAAGGATAAGGTGTGAATCACGTTCATATAAAAAAAACACGCCCTTGATCCCTCGAGTATTAACCTTTTCTCTCTCTGCTTCCAAGTATGAAATGCCTTCATTCATTAGCTAATACGAACCTACCTCTCTCCCTGCTGCTTCCCTTTCCCAACAACTATTTCAGGAGAAAGAGCAGAAGCGGGAACAGCTGAAGCAGCTGAAGAACCTGAAGCGGAACGAGATCGTGGAGAAGCTGAAGAAGCTCAAGGAGCTGACGGGCAACGAGGAGCTCGCCTTCAGTCAGACTGACCTGGAGGGAGAGTTTGATCCACAGCAACACGACCAGCTAATGCAGGTGGGTGCATAAACACACACACACTGCTACAAACACATGGACACACAGTTTTTTTGCAAGACAGTCTCAGTTTTTCTTGGGTTTTGTGTGCTCGCTCAATTGACCAATAGCTAAACCCCCTAACACTGATTGTCCAATCACAGCTCAGCAATCGTAACTGTCAAGTTTTGGATTACTATGCATGTTGAAGCGGTGCGTGTGCGGCAGTATTTAAAGAGTTTTGAGGTCTGTGTCTTTTGTTTTAGCCTTCTCAAAACTGAAAACACAAGAGCAAAAGAATAAGGAATGGATTAAGTCATGTTTTTTTTGACAATAAAAGGGAGACATGCTTACAAAACACACAAAAAGAGAATCTATTGTCTTGTCGTCCATGTCCACGTATTGAAGCTAATCATCTGAACAGGTTATAGTTCAATATATAAGGGGGAAAAAAAGTTTTGTTGACAGTCATCAGCTGGTGAGGAGGCGGACTTTTTGCATGGGACGTGTAGCATTAGCATGTATGTAACCATCAAATAACTCTTTTACAGAATTGTTCTTTTAAAACAAAAGCCTTTTCTACAAACTCATGAAGCTAACGTTACAGCCTATAAAACAATTTTGAACGGTCGATCTGCCTCCATTATCAGTGTGAACTACACGTGTGCTGTGTGAGAACAGACAGCTTGACAGGCATAGCAATGGTAACTAAGGGGGCGGGGCTTAGCAGATGCTCCAATGATAGAGTGAGCACCGACAAACTCAAGTGAAACTTAATTTTTCTCTTTTTTTTAAACTTGCAGATTCTCCATTAATCTGAGTTAAACAAACACTATTGAGTACCATCACGCTGCAGCTGTTCTCACTGTAAAAAAAAAAAAATCTACAAGAGCCACAGTTTTGGGCCAATTAATGTCTGAATGAGGGCGGCCATTTTCCAGCTCACATGGGTGCATTGTGTTTAACTAATTAGTAACTAATTAGCCTTCTCAGGAAGGTGTGTGTGTCCTGGTTCCCTCACAATAAGAAGGTCTCTGGTTTGTCTCTCCACTCGGTTGACAAAGACACGTGTGGCTGCCACACTCACCCAGGTGTGCTGTGTTTGGCTGATTGGACTTGTCTTCAGGGAAGTCAGTATGTAGCTTCCTCTCAGTTTAGAGGTTTTAAGCCAAAGGTGACCACCCCCACCGTCTTTTACCAAGAAAGCGCACTTAATTTGTCCTTTTTCTAGTCACATTTAAACTCATCTGCGACTTGTTTTGCAGAAATTCTTCGGTAATGAATACTACGGAGGAGAAGAGGAGGAGAAGCCTCAGTTTGACGATGACGAAGTTGAAGGTAAGCCTGCGTTTTCTTCATGTTGGCTGATGCAACAGTGTTGAAACCTGCATGTTTTATTTGAATGCGGTGGTGCCTCTACGTCACCTTAAGATTCAAAGTTTCTTCTCGAACTCTGAAAGGAATCCTGCAGAGAAGATTCAGAGGATTTGAGTAGTTGTGTAGCAAAGAAATGTTCAGTTCACTGCATTAATGCATGATGGGAGATGTAACTCATGGCTTGTTTGTGCATCAGAGCCCTGGAACTGGGACGTATGGACGGGGGAGGACCGAGAGGAGGACGAAGACGAGTATGATGCCTCTGGGCCTCACTGCGAAGATGACAACTTCGTTGTGAGTACACCTTCTTATTTTTTTTATAACTGACAGCATGAGATGTGCCAGACAATGTTCTGGTAAAAATAAACTGTTTGACAAAAAGTCATCCCGTTGAAACAGATGGACGCGGACTACGACCCCAACCAGCAGACCGCCTCCAGGAAGAAGAAGCAAAAGGAGAGGAAGAAGATGAAGAAAGAGGATTTGCCACAGATGGGCAAAAAGAAGAAAAAGTCTCACTTCGCAGAAGCCCTCACCAAAAACAAGCCTGTGTTTGACCCACGTAGGTGTCGCCAAAAACCTCCTGCCAATAAAACAGAACTCTCATGGGTCCTCTGACATCCAGTCATGTAACTGCAGGCTGTTTGTGTTTCAGAGGAGAAAAGCTTCGAGCAGTACTTGGACGAGTACTATAAACTGGACTACGAGGACATCATAGACGACCTCCCGTGCAGGTTCCGCTACCGGCAGGTCCTGGCCAACGACTTCGGCCTGAGCACCAACGAGGTGAGAGCGTCCTGCTCTGAGCAATTGTCCGTTCGCTAAGTCCCGCCTCCCTTAGTTATGGTTGCCATGCCTGTCCAGCTTTGAGCTCTCTCACAGCACACAACCCAATGTACAATATAGCTAATAGCAGGAAGGAGCTGCTAACGTTAGCTTAATCTCTTGATGGCATACGGGGCCAGTTAGAAAAATCTATTATCTCTCCTCCTACGACCTCATGTAGAGAAGTCCAAAGCTCCACGGTGAGGCTATGCCTAGTTACAGCTGCTAAGCCATAATTGGACGATTGCATTTTGGAGGCGGGCTCTAGAGAACAGTCAATCTTAATGCGGTTAAGAACCAAACTGGAACAATGGCTATAATGTATGTTGGTTGGTAACGCTGCAGTGATGAGCCTTGAGTGACTGATCTGGTATTGCTTTTCCTTTCGGGGAGATCTCTGACCAGGGAATGATCTCGACTTAATCTTCTCTCTGAGCAGACCACACAGCGGCCAACGTGAACACTTGTGACACAGACGTACACTCTAAGAAGGCTACGCCTGTGTTGGTGTTAGAAATGATGACCGGAGGTGTTACGGACTGAGTTGTTTTGAACTAAATGAAATACTCTGGTTCTTCCCTCAGATTTTAACCGCCAACGATAAGGAGCTGAACCAGTGGTGCTCTCTGAAGAAGACCTGCATGTTCAGGTACTGGCTCTGTCCTAAATGTTAAAGTGGCCCCTCTGTTCGGCTCATTTTCTCCGACACTAAGACCATTTTTTTTTTTTTTTTTTCATTTTTTGTCTCAGGTCCGACAAGGAGGAGATGAGTGATTTGAAGAACTATCAAATCAAGGCCCAGAATGAAAAGAGGAAGAAGGAGATCCTGAGTTCTATGTATTCTGAGTGAGTATAGTGCTATCAGCTGCACCCCCTCATGAGAAATCCACCATTACTGGAGCAGTAAGTAACGTTTTTTTTTTTATCTGAATTTAATCTACAGGGAAGCTAAAGAGCTGGCAGACGGTAAGAACAAGGTGGGGAAGAAGCGGCGCGATCATCTGAAGGACGCCGAGAAGCAAGACGGAGCAGCAGAGGACGGAGACGCCACCTCCATCACGGACTCTACAGGAGAGACAATAGCACAAGCTCTCAGAGAGGCAGGGGAGGAGGAGGAGGAGGAGGAAGAGATTCTGATACCCAAGAAAAAGGTGGAAGAGGAAGTCCAGATGGTGGTTACTGCTGTGGAGGCAGCAGACAAAGCTGCTGAGGTGAAAAACAGGACTGAGAGGCCAAAATGGTCCAAGAAGCAGCACAGCCACACCGGTGGACACCTCGTATTGGGAAGCCACGGGGTGAAGATAGGCGGCCGGGAGTTCAGCAGACAGAGACTGAAGGCCTACGGGCTGAACCCCAAGAGACTGTTCTTCAGACAGCTCGGCAGACAGAAACGAAAAGAACAGCTGAAGATGGAGAAGCAGAAAAACAAGGCGTGAGCACCATCTCTGAGATAACTGCCGACAATACAATCTATAGATGTTTATGGTCTGAGAATTAAACACATTATAGAAATGTACTTTGTTGTATTACAGCCTCAAATTTACTTTATTTTTTTTTTTTTTTATTAAAAAGTTTTAAATGTTAAATTGGTGACTCTAATTTTTACCTAAAGTTGTTTATACTTAGTTGAGTATGCAATAAAATAGATTATGGGATTGATACATTCGACCTATTTCTCCTGCTACATTCATATTGTGTTTAGATTGTAATAAACAGATGTCTATTTTATTCTATCAAATTGAATCCACATCAGCAAAATCATTGGTCGTCTGATCCTTGTGCAGGTGTGTGAATAAACTGTTCTACATGTATTCAACCAGGTGGTTGAAAGCAATAAACTTGGAACAGTACATGAGTATAATTGTTTCATTAAATTCTTATGCAAAAATAAGTTCATGACTTAAACACCACAGCGTAAAAGTTGTACCTGTGTTTGGACTACACTGAACATTTTAAGATTCGAGTGCTACCTGGATCATAAATCAGAATCTGTGATTATGCTTCCAAATTTAAAGGAAAGCCATGTTTAATGTCACAATAAGAGGCGGTGTGCCTTAACAGATGTTTCCAGGGAAAGACTGAGAAACTATTCACACTGGTGGTGCTAACCTTCTACTGCTATGTTCAGCATTTTGTTTATATATTATTCATAGATATTTCTACACAATGTGGAAACTTAAAGTTGACTCATTAAAGAAATTAAATATTGAATTATTTTACTCTATAAAAAATGGAGTATTCTTAATCTAAACTATACAATCTGCAGATAAAATAACCACTTTGTTTTAAATGTCAAGCTAGAAAAGGAAAACTGTCTTAGTACTACATGAACCGTTACAATAGGACAGCTACTTCCTGTACAGTAGGTGGCGGTATGAGCGTCCGCCAATGACCAAAGAAGAAGAAGAAGAAGAGGCGCGCTCAGGATCTGAATTTGAATCATCACGGGAAAGAGCTGTACGGTACTTTTTCTGTCTGACTTTAACGTAATAGCTTATCTTTTCCTCATAAACATTGTGCTCACTAGTTACTTATAGCGTCGACGTTATTGTTTGTAACTTGTATTGCATGTCAGTAGCATGTTATCATAGCTAAGCTAGCCGCGGAGCTAACGTTTACACTGCTCGTTTAACTATAACGTTAGTTGTAAACAAGATAAACAAACACACAGCGAGGGTTTCATGCATTTTAGCCGATGTGTTCTCTACCTGTCTATGTTGCTTTCACTGTTAGATCAAAGATCCAGCATAGGGGTCAGTGTTGGAACGTAATATAACGCTACATTTAACGTTAAAAATAAATGTTTTTCAAGTGCAGTTTTGTGGTACAACACGGAAATCACTTTTTGTTGGATTTAAGTTAATTTATCTTAAGTTAAAGATACGTTTTGTAACTTGATGTTAGTATACTAAAATATTACTATGCTTTTTTTGTTAGTTCAAACTACCAGGCTTTATATAAAATATCAATCAAGAAGTCAACACTTAACTTGAGTATTTTTTATACTTCCAATGTACCACTGGGGGCTCTGCTGTTTATGTTTGGTTGTTTATTGCTGATGACGATATGAAACTGTTAAGCCTTGATGACGTCTCACTCAGTGCCCCTTCATAGAAACACACACAGCGTTTGTTTTTCAGTAGGATCTCTCCTCTTGTGTGCTTCCTAGCTGCAGGCGTCACCACAATGGCTCAAGGGCATAAATTCCAGGACTTGGAGGAGACGGGGGAGGTGCTGGTGGCCTTCATCAACAGCAGCCAACCGGAGACACTGAGACAAGTGAAAGATGAACATCTGGCTCTTTTTGACCATCACTTAGAAACTAAAAAGATTGTGACACAGATTTTAAAAGGCAAGTGATCGGACATTCAATGCTCTATTGTGTCTCAGCTGTCAATGTGCTCTACTTTATGTATTATTGCTGCCAAATAAATAATTGGACATTATATCTCACTTACAGTATATATGAGATCGTGTGATCCTGGATATAATCTAACATCAGCAACAATTATGAATTTACACTTTATCTGCATCCATTTAACTTTCCAACTAATAATACAAATGTTTCAGACTTGGATCCAGTCCTTCTGATTTCCATCTGCAATGTTCTCTCCATCTTTCACTCCTCTGTTATCTCTCTGTCTCCGTCCTCCGTCCCCCAGATGTGGCTCAGATTGAGGAGAGGACGGGCCAGATGCTGGTGGACATGGAGGAGGAGAAGACCAGAAGGGAGAGGGAGCTGGAGAGCCTGGGGGAACAGCTGAGGCAGGCCACCGCCAAGAGCCAGATGAGCGACTCAGAATTACAGTATCTTTTTATAAATGCAATGAAAAGAGTCCAAATCTGTTCAGCGTCACTATGAATTCTGTCTTGCTTTATTTGCCCCTTTCTTTTCTTTGTTGGCGTCCTTAATCCTCCTCCAGATTTCTGCAGAGAGAGTTGGAGAGTCTGAGAAACACCGAGCACGAGCTTGAGACTCTTCAGAGCGAGGTGGACGAAGACACGACCGAGGTCATCCCTTCAGCAATGTGAGTCTCAGATATGAATTATTAATGAAAGGGTCTCTTGTCAAAGGAGTCGTCATCACTGCTGTTGCTACCTTCAGTCCCCATGTATACAATTAAAACGAACCCACAAGAGATTCTAACATTTTATATTTCCCTCTGCACATTTTAGTGTGCTTCTGACTTTGAAAAATGTTGTATTCATATTTATTTTCTGCTGGGATATTATGTACGAGGGATGTCACACGCTGTTGTGTCCCCTTTCTTCATACGCCGTTGGATAGAAATCATGAGGACTTTAGAAATTTAAAGTTTTACTCGTATAAGTTATTTTAGCTGTACCTTCTGTTCAATAGTTCCAGTATCTAATCGATTGAAACTGTTTTTGTGCCACGATGTAACAATTTCCCCACCCTGGGACTGAATTTTTTTAAACAGTTTATTTACCAGAAGAATGATTCGGAAAAGTCGTAAACAAAAAAAAAAAATTGTAAATACAGTGACCTGATTTTCTAGTTAATGGGATGTTTCTACACGTGTATGCTTTGAAAGTAGCTGTTGGCTGTATGAGAGGCTTAGAGCTGAAACAATCCGATGATCAGCAGAGAATGAACTGGCACATATCTTCTAAATGTTTGCTGCTTTTGTCCATCACATATCATTGTGAACTGAATTTCTTTGTCGGACAAAACAAGACATTTAAAGACATTACATTCAGATCTGGTGACATCATATAATGGACATTTTTCACTATTTTGTAGACAAAACTGTTAATCCGTTAATTAAGAAAATGGATAATAAAAACAATAGTTGGTTGCAGCCCTTAAGTTCATGTCGTCAAATCATCATAAAACGTGTATTACTCCTGTAGACAGCAGTGAACTACTCCTCCACAGACACAGAAAATTAGTTGGCACATAAAATATTGAGCAACCGTCTTTTTGAAAAATAAATCCTGACGTTAAAGGGACAGTGTGTGGAATCAACCGAGTACCCCGCCGCTCACTCGGCCCTTTCCAATTCTGCCGTAACGTGAGATGCAGAGTGCGAAAAACGTGGCAACGCCGTTGGCCTCAATCAGGACATCCACCTTCACCATAACAACAACTTCTTTAGGAGCGACATGGGGGCTGGGCGATACACTTTTTTTTCACTCTGCGGCTGACGTGGCAGCAGTTTCGAAGAACTACGGTGGCCTTCGGTTAACGCTAAAAAGTAAAAGGCTCTCTCTAGAGCCAGTGTTTGGTTTGTCCGCTCTGGGCTGCTGTAGAAACATGGAGGCCTCTGTGAAACCAGCTGCCTGTGTAGATATGAAGGGCTCATTCTAAGCTGACCAAAATACATCAATTCTAAGTTCCAGGTGATTATACACCAATGAAAACTGACTATTTTTAACTTTGAATTGTTTCACTACACTGCTTTGATGTGACGGCAGTTGCAAGTTGTTTGATGTACAGTATATTTTGTCCACAGATATGTGGCTCAGGTGTACTACCTCATCACCAAGATCAAGTGGGAATACGACACACAGCCCAATGTCCTGAAAGGAGGTACGCTTTCGTTTTCTGTCTGTCATTTTTTTCCCCGCCTGTACCTGAAGCTGCCTCCAGGTCGTCAGTCTGTCTTCTCCTCCTGCAGTGCACTACGGGGCAGA
The DNA here is from genome assembly GCF_004355925.1 of Anarrhichthys ocellatus. Taxonomy (NCBI): domain Eukaryota; kingdom Metazoa; phylum Chordata; class Actinopteri; order Perciformes; family Anarhichadidae; genus Anarrhichthys; species Anarrhichthys ocellatus. The sequence continues at coordinate 1,406,329 of NW_022280085.1, read as the reverse complement.
CCTGGCGACCCCCATCAACATCGACACCTCCACGCGATCTCGGAGTGACGTGAGCGACCAGCTGTGGGGCTTCGTCAGCACCGAGTGGTAGCCGAAGGACGGCCGTGTTGTCAGAAATGATGTGTACGTTATTTATGTTTTGTCTGTAAATGTATTTGTTTTCTTCTGTCCTATACAAAACATATACTGTTTAAAAAAAAAAATGAAATATGTCTTTAGTAGTTATTCTCTAAGTGTTTTTTGAGCAACAGGGACTCGTCGGAACCTTTTGTAGTCTTGGACGAGGCTGGGTGGGGTGTGGGCCACTAGATATCGCTGCAGAACTACCTTGTTGTGTTTTTGTAAGCACCTACATGGTTTTGCAGTGATGGACTGCTTTTTATGCAGTTTTTTTTTTTTTTTTTTAATAAGAGTTTTGTTCCATAATTGGGTTACAAGATGAGGAAAACTGAGATGCTGTTAAAAGCTTTAGAAGAGGCATGTAGGTGGATTAGTCAGACTAGTTTACTATAGTTTAAACCAGTGGTTCACTACTGGTTTTATCATTCCACCACCAGTCCCGCTCCAAGTGTCTTCTCATTAATGGCTTACAAACTGTGTGTTTATCACTTTAAATTACATACAATGTGGATATTATCTATTTTTCATACAGTTGAACTGTCATTGTTTAGGTTGCCTTTGCACCACCACAGGCAGGAGCTATCCAAACATTTAGCTCACTAGGCAACTGCTTTTTCATTGTTTCACCTATTTCAACAACACCATCAGCTATTTTACATGTTTATTCATCACTTAAATCAATTTCAGCCTTACTTTCAGTTATCCATTTCAGTCATTTGTTCACTTTTAGGGGGCTTTTTCAACTGCTCTCCCTGCTTGTCAGCTGCAACATGTGGTGACAACGGACTCAGATTGATAAGCGGCTGACTGATTATAAATGTACTGAAGGAAACGCACACACAGATTTGTTAGCCCTTTTCACTGTTGTTTATTATCGGCCCTCACACAAATATCTGGATATAACTATATATATATATATATATATATAGTTATTTCCATACACACCTTTAAGTGTTCCACTATGATGTGTCAAAATCCAGGCATGATAGTGATGAGTTAGCAAAACAGAGAGGCACGATAATATATCCGCAATGAGACCAAATGCTGAAATCTATCCAGGCATCACTGGTCGTGCCCACTTTGGTGAAACACCGTGCGTCGTATAGTTTACCCGTAGGCCCGCTCTACCGAGAACTGAAACTCCTTCCTTCTTTGAAAAGGAGTCACTCTCACCACTGTGCACCACTTGCAGCGTGGTGCTTTTTGGTTTTCGGGAGTGGGCAGGACAACATGCTGTGTCGGGGTGGCTCGTTCTCACACGTACCATAGCTCTGAAGGCCCACGCACCGACGTGTGGTTTCCTTACGGTAAACGGGGCGACGGCTAGCTGCTCCTACAGCCTCGTCTAAACCTCAGCCACACGCATCGCACATCTTACCGAGCGGGTAACACGTGGTTGGAGCGGAAGGAGGGGTTTTCTTAAGTCAAGCCTGTTGTCAGTCTCTACTTTCCTTTCATCTCTCTTGTAGAAGTCCCTCGTGTTTCAATAACCTTTGTACTTTATTTCACGTTAATATTCAACATCGTAACATCGCACATGGCTATCACTTGGATTTGACTAGTTTCAGTATTGATACTTTACTTACTTTACTTCTAGTACTAAACATCAGCTAACTTGTGACGTGGTATAACTGAAGGTTGGCCTCAGTAAGCTGTGGTGCAACCATATTCTGAAACCCTCATTGAGTTGAATCAAGACTGTCAACAAACTTTTCACCTTTTTCTTTTACTGCAGGGGTTCTGCTCACTTAGTGTTTATCCACATTGTACTTATACATTAATACAAGTCCATCTCTTTATGTTAAAATGATGAGGCAGATTCACATCTCTTAACAGCTCACGTAGTGTCGGTATCTGCAGAGCATTTTGTTTCATGTAAGCGAGCAGTAACTAAGATATCATGAGGTGATATCACACACAACCTTTTTTTGTCTGAATGTACGAATAGATGTACTTTATCTATTTTAATGTCATTTATATTATTTGGATTTTTCTGCAGTTTATTCTACTCAGTATTTATAACCACAACAGTGATTACTGCATATATATATTTCACGTTTTGTTCAGCAGTAAGTAACGGGAAGCATGTCGCTCGGTGAGAGAGCTGACATCTCTGACATGAACCACTGACATAAAGGCCACTCGTAGCAGTAAAGAATATACACGAGGCTCCATGTGAACTTCATTCACATATGTTTTATTCAGTGCACATATTAAAAAAAGTGACATAACTTAAGAGAGGTTTTTTACAATACAAAATGCAGCTCTGATAAGCTCAGAAAAGTATATATATATTTACAAAGTATACAAATCAGTTAATATATGTTGTTTTTTTCTCTTTACATTTATACACAATATTACAGTTGGCATCTAAGTATCAATTTTAATGTTTCGTGACCACAATTGAAATTCCGCCAGACAGCACTTTGAAGCCCACGCACTCTGACTATATCTGCGCTCATCACGAAGAAAACAGATTCGTATCATTTCATGGTGAACGTTCTCCAGCGAGAAAAACAACCTTTGTTCGTCCACTCGACGGATCACCGCCATATTCTATTGAAACCAAGAAGGCTCCAACGAGCCCCCCCCATGTCGGGCTTTATTGCCTTCTAGTCCTTCATCGTATGTCGCTACATATGTTGAGGGGGACCTCCAAAGCTGCAAACCGGCCATTCCGCATGACGTCTTCAGCGGGCCCCAGGGCCGCCGAGCCTCTGATCTGGGGCCGAGGGGGGTGTGGGGGGGACCGCACTGCTGCTGACCAAAACTCGCATGGCAGAAATTACATGGGTTTGGCAGCAGATTTTGGGCGTGGACGCTCCGTGTTCGTAACAACGTATCATTACAACGCTACGCAGGGAGAGGAGATAAGGGGAAACCTCCCGCCTTGGGCTTTGGCCTCGGTCTGTCAGATGTGTGGCACGATTGGTTCGTATTTATGTGAAAACGTCTGCACGCACGTTCCTTTGATTTCGTTTCATGTGGGAAACTGACACTGATAAAAAAAATGAAATGTTTTCCAGAAGGAAAAAACTAAAAGTAATGCTAGTTTTTCACAAGAAACTGCCCCCTACTATTAAGGCGCTGACCTTTCAGTTTTTCGTGACTATAGAAAACTTTAAAAGTTAGTCTTTCTCCCAAAACTTCAATCACACATCACATCGAGCTTATTCAGCTTAATACCAAAGCAGAGTGCAACCCAAAAAACTTCAGCTCCTGACACAAAATGTTCACTCGACCGGAGCGCGACTCCGTCTAGAGGGAAGTCTCAGTCCGAATGCTTCCTCTCAAGAGGTCCGCTGTGTCATGCTTTAGACATCCGGGGGTAAATGGCTTTGATGGTCGAGGGCGTCGTGAAGTTCCCAGAGGACACTGTCGTATCCAGTCCCTCCAGTCGGTGGGAGGCCGCGTCGGTCTTGCTGGTGCTGCACTCCAGGAAGGGCATCCCGATCTTCTTCACCTGCCCGTCTTTAGTCAGCAGGCAGTGTTGGCAGAGCAGCCTGAGGATGGCCCTCCTCATGTCCTTGCTGGTCAGGGTGTAGATGATGGGGTTGAGGAGGGAGTTGAACATGGCGATGCCCAGGAAATAGTCCGCCTTGAAGAGCACCCAGCAGCTGTTGGCTGGGCAGCAGAAGTCCAGCAGCAGGAGGATGAAGAGGGGCAGCCAGCACGCGATGAAGACCCCCAGGACTATGGTGACCGTCTTCAGCAGGGCCATGTACTTCTGGGACTTGCGGTAGAGGCCCTTGCGCTGTGGGACCGAGGCCAGGTGCTGGGTGTTGGACTTGACGATGCGGAAGATGCGGACGTACAGCACCACGATGGACATGAGGATGGCGCTGAACACGGTGATGCAGAAGAGGATGTAGCTCTTGGCGTAGAGCGGGAGCACCGTGGAGCACTGGTCTAGGTGTCCCATGCAGTTCCAGCCCAGGACGGGCAGGATGCCCAGGAACACGGACAGCACCCAGCTGGCTCCGATCAGGGCGAACATCCGGCCCTGCTTGTCCCCCTGGTACGGCTTCATCCTCACCATGGTGACGTGGCGCTCGATGGCGATGGCCAGCAGGCTGATGACCGAGGCGGCCAGCATGATGAACACGCCGCCCTCCCGCAGGAACCACAGCACCGGGGTCAAGCTCATCGTGTTGGGGCCGGATGTTATGATGTTCACCATGTAGGTGAAGCCCGCCAGCAGGTCAGAGAGAGTCAGGTTGCCCAGTAGGTAGTACATGGGCACATGGAATTTCTTGTTCTTCCAGATGGCCAGAAGCACCACGGCGTTCTCGGCGACAATGAGCAGGCAGACCAGCAGGAAAGCGATGGCCTCGGGTTTGAGTCCCTCCTTGTACTTGTTGTCCTGCAGCTTGCCCGTGAAGTTGTAGTGCTCCAAGATGACCGAGTTGCTCTGGTACTCGCGGAACATGTGGAGCAGGTTTCCTGAGGAGGGGGACATGGGGATGGCGGATGGGGCCACAACAGCATAGGCAGCATGGAAAGACTCTGTGGCCATTGTTTTTGGTACTTCCACAAGTAGATGCTTTTTTCCAACTTCTTTTCTTCACCTTTTTTTTTGAATTTCAAGATTAGATCCAAGGTGTCATACAGTCCTCTGGTTGTGCATTCTTCTTTTGGTTATTCAAAAAGCTGTTCGACGCAGAGGAAAACGTGTTCCGTTTAAATGCTATCAAATAGGATTTCCTGTGGTTTTCTCCTCCAAAAATCACCTCTTTTTTGTTGTAATGCCCGGGCTGCCCACTAGGAGGCGATGAGAGCTAACCTGCATGAGACACAAGAGGAGGAGAGCGTTAGTGCCGATGACAAACAAATAAACGACATAATTATTGGATTAATGTGCAAAACAATCTCTAATATCCAGAATACATGCAGAGGATTACACTTCTAATAGCGATGATGTCTACATGATAAATAGGGGGGGTTATTACTGCATGACCACTTGAAGTAATAACTTTAGGCGACAATGAGGGTAAATTCAGAAAAACACTTTCAAAATCCCAAGCAAAGTTTTAATTATTATTTTTGCTTCAACTTAGTGCCAGTGTTTTCCTGCCAATCGAAATTTAAACCCACTTTTTGTTTCCAGTATTAATCGTGTGGGACACAATTAATACAAATTAATTCGGAGCTATTTGTGTGTCATAACGCGTAAATACGCTTTATTTGTCCGAATTGACTAATTTAACTCGCAGACAATTAGATGTAGTTTACTGATGAATCATTACTCTACATATAAATCCTGTTGTAGCCTAATTGGTATGCATACAACAAAATCAAATCTGCGGCTCTGTATGCAGTATAAAGTCAAATAAATATCCACGTTAATGATGCCGCAAGAGTTAAAAAATGACCTCTAGCGCACAGAAAAGTCCTAAATATAAAATATAATTACATCCCCGAGCAGCACGGACGCGGTTCACGACCCTTTACGCATCATACCGGACACAACATGGTTAAAACGTATAACTTTTAAGAAACGCACCTGCAGAAAATACGTGTAAATATCCAGTGGAACCCTCAACAGCAGCGGCAGAAGTAGTGATCCCACAGCCGGAGACGAGGAGGACGCGGTCTTGAGTGGATCACTGCGCCACAGCCACATGAGAGTGCGATGTGTGGAGCAGAGCAAAGCAGGGCAGGACTGAACACGCAGTGGGTTTGGTCTATGATGTTGTCTAACTTCAACGATTTCCCTCCCTCCTTCCCTGACTCCTGGAGTTTCTTTTTTTTTTTTTTTTTTAACTGATTTGCCCTCAGGAGGAATTAGAGATCGATGACAGATTGTGTTGAATAAGAGGAAGAAAGTGAGATTTCCATCCCACAGGTACTGTTTAAATGAGTGTAGCCCCTCTTGTATGTGTGCGTGTTCAATATGCTCCTGCAGTGTAATTATATGTTGCTCTTCAGGTTTGTCAGATTATGTGGAAATCTCTCTCTCTCTCTCTCTCTCTCTCTCTCTCTCTCTCCCTCTCTCTCTCCCTCTCTCCCACACACAGTCCATACATGAGAAACATCACACTCAGAATCAAACTCTAAACTAAAAACCACAAGTTAACTTGTCAGTGGAAAAATAGCAATTTGCGAGGCAGGTGCAGCTGAATCCGCTTTGCGGGCCAGGAACCCCAGATTTCAGAGCATAAGTAACTCAGATAGGCGTCATCTGTAATTATCTTTCAGCTCACTTTTTATTTATTTTTAAAAAAAACATTATTTTTTTGGCAGACGTGCCATTTGTAGATCTTTTCCCCACTTCAGACGTGTGAGAGATAAATATGCTCTGCTTTGAATAATAGTGAACAAAAACTTCAACTGCCTCGTTAAAAAGAAAACTTAAAGGAAATCTTCTCGTCCTCCCAGAATCAGATATATTTCATTTTAAAAGTGACTACAGATGAACTCAAGATGTCTCCTGCTGCACTGAAAAGTTCATTCTCAGTTTCGTATGAGACCACGATTAGTTTCTATAGTTGTGCTGTAAACAAAGTCGTGCTCCTACGTCCTCAGAGTTCAGTTTAACAGTGACACTGTTGAGTGAAGGGACCTTAACGCAGCCAGCCTTTACTACTCAAAGCTCTGGATTGTGATTATCTGACTTCCTTCTTAACTGATTCATGGTGTGAAAAGTGCTAAACAAGTTACTAATGATTTTTAAACACCCTTTCTATCTCCTTACAGTCTCCACTGAAATCCACAATCACATTAGCAAACACAGCTGGAGGAGAGATCCACATCACAGCCAAAGTCTTATCACCAAACCTGCTATTTCTTCACCCGCCAGCCTTAGATTACTGCTTTCCACGAGCGTGTGTCGCTGCTTTTCTCAATCCAAGTTCCTACTCAAATGTAAAGCAATTTTTTTAAAGGAATTCTCCAGGAAATTAGCAGCAACAACAACAACAACAACAACAACACAGAAAAAAAGCAAAAACAATGCACATTTCCACTGCTGGCGTGCCGGCCGAATCGACGGGGAAGTTACGTATGGTATGGCCGGACTCGGCCTTTCTCTAAACAGGAAGCTGCCTCATTGTGCCTAGAGAGGAGGGGGGATATCCTTGAGAAAAAATACAGATGAGGTCACTGGTAGGAATTGACACACAGGGGCGGAGCTGTGACGTGCAGACAAAATTTCACACACACATAATTAACGACTTACTCATTTCCACTGCAGGTAGCAATTAATGGGGGGTTTTACTACATATGGCCACGTCATGTTATTGAGCGCTTGCTCTTCCTTGGTGGTCTTTTTCAAAATAGTTTTGTTTTCTTCCACTGAACTGTTCTTATTTTAGCTTCAACAGCTCCGCACCTCCACCACACCTGCTTGTCTGGGATCGTCCCCCTTTGTAAGTGTCTGCCCGGTCATCATGGACCAGTGCTGCTGCTCCCTGACTTGCTCCCCCGAAGGCGAAGGCCCACCCAAAGTGATAACCGTGGTTGAACTGCTCCTCTATCCCCCCCCTCTGCAGTGACACCGTGACAGGCTCCCCAATGTGCCGCCTCTGGTTAGTTAACACACAAAGACACGACAGTAGGACTCCTCTGCTGTCTTTTCTGTCTTCCCGCAGTGGAGATCTGCTCCGTCACTGCCTCTTTACCCCCTCGGGCCACGAGCCACACTACCCACACACACTGCCTGGGGTGTGTGTGTGTGAGGGGGGGGGGTTGTTCTGTCCAACACTCCTGGCTCGGGTTTTTCCCTGTGACGTTCATGTTCTTGCAGAAAGGAAGTCAAGTCACTCCTGCTTTTGTCATGATAGCCCGCTTGTCGTGTCCTTTACTCGTTGTCCGGCTGCTGTTTTGTCAGTGACTGATGAGCTGTTTCAGTAAGTAATCCTGAGGTGATTGACTGCTTTTCCTTTTGGGGACACAGGGGCTGATGAGTCATGTATCCTCCTATGATGGGAAAAAAACAAAAAAAAAACTCAAAACATTACAAGAGCCCGTTTGGTTTCAATTCACACGAAAACCGCTCTGAGTTGTTACACAAAATCACACCTCAAAATGAGATTTTCACCTCTCGCTAACAGCTTCAAAAATACACGGCCTCTCTGTTTAAAGTTAGTCCACAAGGACAGTAGAAAGAAATCACACCTCTCTAATTCACTCATGATAATCACTTGTTAATGCTTTTTAGACGGTTTGAATATAGACTCACATGGTGGGCTTTGACTCTTATTTTCTTACGCCAGGAAAGTCTTGAGGAAGGAACATCTAGGACGAGGCGTTGAGCATAAATTAGCAGTCACATAAAGGTGTGGTCATTCCTCATTTAGGAAATGTTTGATGTCTTGACTTTGAAAGTTACCCCGAGGTCATGATATTTGTTTGTGTATTAGAGAGAGAGAGAGAGAGAGAGAGGATCCCTACGTGATTAGAAAAACATGCTACACCAGAGCCCCAAGTTTAAAAAGAGAGAAACACAGGGAGTCTAATGTAGTGTCCAGTACTGTTGTGGCTGCCAGAGCTTTATGGGACGCCCAGAAATAGCCGGCCCTTTTGTTGCTTTTCTTGCCACCCTGTTTCATGTGCAGCTGTGTGCCGGGCAGCGACCTCACTTCGAGCTCCTAATGAGGGGAAATGGGAAGAACACACGTTAATGTTGGATGTGTTTCTTTTCCATTGCTTCCATGTATTTCCATCAGGAACAGATTTACTGTACCTAACTCTGCCCCGCTGTAGTCTACGGGTCTCCAGCTCCTCTGTCTGCATGTTTGGTGTCCCTTCTTCTCTTATCCAACAGCACTCAAAAAGCCTCTCAGTCAAAGCATTCGAATTTCAGATCCGATTGCGTCCACAACCTTAAGTTCAGACCCGAGCGAGAGCATGGCTCCACCGTTTCTTCTGCTTCTCATATATTTGTGTTTTCTTTTTTTCCTTTTTTTTGACATTTACATACCGAATGCTTTATGTAGTCGGTTTGTCGAATGGCAAACTCTCTTGCCAGTGTTTTGCTCTGATCCAGGCCTCATGTTTTTACAAGGAAAACACACTTGAAGTTTGTTGTTTGTGTCGAAGCCAGACACTCATTTATTTCCCTTTTAAAACAAAGATTTATTTTTTGATTCTACTCCCAAGTAGATATTTTTCATAAAAATCCGGAGGCGGGGAAATAAAAACCTTGTTGGTTGACGTAGCTAAAGTAAGTGGGGATTTTTCTGGCACAGATAAACACAGGAAGATGCTGCTATTCCGGGCCATTTTTGATTAGACTTAAGCCGAGCATATGTGGAGGTCAGTTGTGTCTATATGCAAAGACAAACATCCTCATTTTCTATGTAAACCTCTCACCAGTTTTCACTCTCAAGCTGGCGAGTCCCTGCGTTTGACCCCGGCTATGCCGTTTCCATACGGCAGATAGATGATTGTTTAGTCCTTTTCTGCTTATTCGTGAGTTTTCTCTCCGCTCGCTTCCAGCTGTGTTTATGACAATCCACCATGGCATCACTGAAATTGAATCCCACAAGTTTCGCTGAGCTGTGTTTTAGGTTGACCACCAAGCTCTCTTGGCCTGCAAAGAGAGGAAACCAACTTTGTAATTGTTATTAGAGGAAGATGTCTCAGTCAGCATTGCTGGCAACAAGCATTTTACCTCATTAGTCAAAAGCCACTGGTTCTACCAGTTGATTTTAATTGCTTTAGTCACATAATGACACATTGACTTTTTTTCCTTTTGTTCGTGGTGATTCTTTGTAAGGCCCTCAGGAGTTTTTCTCGCTCAACAACGTGGAAAATGTGAAAAAAATCTGTATCATCTGTCTGTTAAAGGAACATTTTGATATTTTGGGGAAATGTGCTTATTTGCCTGAGTAAATTTATATCACTATCATATCTGCATGCTAACTATGAAGCTTCAGCCAGCAGCCGGTTAGCTTTGAAAGCAGAAAGTATGGAAACGGGTGAGACAGCAAACAAACCACCGCCTCACTAATTGAAATGTTGTTTCTCATTTGTTTAAACAAAATGTAAAAACGTTAAATTGTCACAGATTATTTCTTGGACGGGCACTGTGACCTCTTCAGTCTTTGAGTGTGCAATGGCGACCAGATGGTGTTGATGAGACTCCATACTGTTACTCCATAAGTTACTGCGCCTGGCCAACTTATTTGTTATACATTCAATTAGTTGCAGATTTTATTACCTTTAGACAGAGCCTTCTTTGTATCTGTTTCCGTTCTTAATGCTAAGCTAAGCTAAGTGTCTGTTGGTGATAGCTTCTGCTGCGTTCCAATTGAACCGGGAAGTTGGAATTTATGAGTTCCCAGACTCAAATTCCAAATTGGATGCCGCCTGAAATCGGATTTTCAGCTTGGAAACCTCACCAACCACCTACCTCCAAATCCAAGATGGCTGCTCCTTCATCAGTAAAGTAAGTAGTAATATACTTTTTATTATCACTTCTGTCTTATTTGTGTCTCATTAAATCTGTCGTAGATACAGTACTGTCGAACTTCTACATTTGGATATTCGTTGTTTGTATGTGCAGAATACAGGCGTAATACGTTGTTATCAAGGTATTGCTAACGATGGCTAACTTGGCCGGAGCAAACTCCATTAAGTTTTCCGACCTGTTGTACTGGAACTCGTGTTTGTCGTCATTATAAATAAAACTCAGCATTATTATTTACTATAAAGACAAAAGATTGGTATTGACCGTATCACGATAAAGACAATGTTAACCAATGAAGCTACAGAGTTGTCACGGTGAGGCTACAGCGACTTCAAGAAGTTATCGCTCTCGGATAATAGCACATAACACCAACATAAAACCACAACTTAAGAGCGCTTAAGAGGTGATAGTTGACGTATTTCTTTCCCTTTAATCAGAGCCAGGCTAGCGGTTTCCTCCTGTTTCCAGTCTATATGCTAAGCTAAGCTAATCGTCCCCTGGCTGTAACTCCATATTTAGCGTACAGTCATGTGTATCAATCTCCACATCTACTCTCAGCAAGAAAGCAAACAGTATTTATTTCTCTAAATGTCACACTATTCGTTTAAAGTTTAAATTTTTTGCAGATCACACTGATGACAATTACGCTCCTCTTATCGTCTGCAAACCATGGAGGCTTTGTTTCACTTCATGTTGGGCTCCAGTTTCTCAGACGTTTTGTTCACTCTGTCTCCACATTCCCACATTTTTAACATTTAACCCTCCACCCTTCACCCTCTCCCCGTCATACATTCGCTGATAAACCCCAAAAAGGCACCAGGTCACCCTCGATAAAGAGGCATTCTTTCCTAATACTGTCAGAGTCAAAACTCCAGTCGTGGTGATTTTCATGTCTTAACTTACATCAAAGGGTCACATCATCATGATGATATGTCGGTTACAAAACCAAACTGGGTAAAGTCAGACATGTATGATGGCCAATCGGAAAACGTCTCCTAGTTCCTAAAAGGTTGACATTTGAGAGGTTTCCACAGTGACAACATCCTCCACAGAGACCGTCATTTACAATTCATTGGCTGCCATGTGTTGGTCACTGACGGCTTAACGCATGCTTTAATACATATGTATTTTTTTCCGCATTGGCTGTTAGGGGGGTGAGATGTGAATGGGCAGTTTTCATGAAAGCTTGTTTTGTTCATAGCAGCGGTTTGGGATGAGTTCATCTTGGAGGATAGAATGGAAGAAAGAGCAAAAGAGCGTTCCCACAAAACGGGGGGAAGAAAAGGGGAGAGGGGAAGTGTGGGCGGGATGTGTGACGGGCTGCACGGTGGGGGTGAGTCATGAGAATTAGTAACCGGCCTCTGTGAGATTTATTCAAACTGCTTCAATAACCGACACGCCAACAACCCGCCAGCACTCTCGGTTGGGGGGTCAGATTCTCGGAAGAGCTCTCTTCACTTCCACACAGCGTGGGCATTCGGCACGGGGGAATAAAAGTCATCAACAGAACCTTTTTTGTTTAATGATGATGTTGGGGGAAAAATTCCACATCTCTTTCCAGGATTGATCCTTGGTCTTTGTCTGGGTTTCAGGTCCCTCGTGATGCAAGTTAGAAAGGATCAAATGTGGGATGTGTTACGCTGAAGTCTCGTGTTGTTTATTTCCCAGGATAAAGTAATGAATGACTTTCACCAGGGTGTTAATCAGTGAATGAACTGCTTCATAGCTGTATATAAAGGAAGCCAGGCAGCAAACAGGTAGGGGCAGATTAGTAATACAATAGCTAATCTAATATGTATTCAGGAAATGCCACAGATATCAGGCAGACAGAAGGATTATAAATGGAGTCTGCATCACTGCTATGGCGAATGAGGTAAAAGTGATTTTAGGGCACTTAGCGTGGTGGTTAAAAATACCCTATTACAACACTCCATTGTCTCAGTTCAATAGCTGTACCTTTCAGCACACACTGGCCAGTCACCTCACACACATTTCTATTCACTAGACGACTGTATAAGCATTTCCCCTCCAATGAAAATAAGGCTGTAAATTTCACTGGCCGAACTCGAGAGGCCGGCTTCCTGTCAGGAAGGCTTTTCTATGACAAATGCAAGAAGGACGATAAGGTGAATAGCACGGCCATACTGGGGAGATTACACTTTAATCATGCTCTCGTTCTTTTTATCTAAAACAGAAAATCACAATCTTTTTGGCTTGTCGCCCCTTAAAATGATGCTTTCTCTATTAGCGGACCCTTGTCACAGGTTTTGCCTTATTCAGTCGGTTGTAGCATAAAAGTACTCCATGCAAGATGTTGTATGTAGATTACATTAACCTTTAGAAAGAATGGAGTGTTCACTAAACCTCTCTTGCGAAAGGTGATTGTATAGTCATAGCTTAGCAACCGTACATAGGCACGGTAGGTCTGTCAAGCTAAAAACAATTCATATAAAAAAAAAGCTTGTGTTCATGACTTGCATCCTTTGACTGTATATAAGAAGTGGACAGAGTTACTGTGACGTCACCCATTGGTATGCAGACTAAAGTTACGAAGCCTTGAGTTTCACATTTTGGCCGTCGCCATGTTGGTTTTTTGCAACCAGAAGTGACAGGAGAGGAAGTACAGCACTGAATAAGACATTTTTAGGAAACCAGGAATGTTACAAATAACTTTCATGAACTAGAAACACACTGAAAGGGTTAAAGTTGTGAGACGAAAACTCCTCAACCAGTTAGCGACCTGTCAATCACACGGTAGCCACACCCTAAAGCATAGCCTGCTTTATCGTTTATTTTATTTTACTCCATAATTTACTAAATGAACATCATGCTGCATTGAAGAAGACTTGAAACTAGAGATTGAGACCATAAACTCAAGTTCACAATGTTTACTGAGGGAATAAATCAATGAGAGAAGTAGAGTCATTTTCTAATAGACTTCCATACAATCAGACTTCTTCTTGCAACTAGAGGAGTCGTCCCCTGATGGCCATTAGAAAAAAATTCAATTTTAAGGCACTTGAGCATTGGCTTCATTTTTCAGACCCGGAGGTTGCCGCCTGCTGGCACACGGATTAGCATCCACTGTACATATTTTTTAATTTGGGGAAGTTTACACTCCAGCAACCCTCGCCAACAATACACAAGATAGCGTTACGTTTGCCAAACACATGTGTTAGTCCTCATACTCGAAGCCTTTTCTTTTGAACTATTGAAACTGAAAACGTACTAATTCAAAATATGAGGTTTAGGTGTGTAACCAATGTGTGTGTGTGTGTGTGTGTGTGAGAACAAAAAAACAGTTTTACATTTTTCTTCATCATACTTGTTTAAACCAACTCATGGAGCCAATGACAGCTCAGCTACAGCTGATCAAATCACACAGTGACATTCGTAGTTTCAGAGAGTAAATTAATGGTCGCCAAGAGAAGCCTACTTTTGTCTACCTCTGTCTGAAATCAAGGTACCACTGTTTGAAACATCACTTTGCATTTTGAGAGCTAAGTCTGTCACGTTATCGTAAACCTCAGTGTGTAAACACAAAGTTTGACAGGCATAGCGAGGCTGGCTTGTCCGCATGAGATGATTTTACATGATTTATTCATTTATTTATTTATTTTCAAGATTGAACTTGGCTCTATTTCATGATACCGTGGTGAAATCATTTCCTGGCCATTTATGAAATGTATTTTCGGGATTACTCAGAGCTCTACAGTTTATAAATAAACAGCTGCAATTGACCACTTTAATAGGCTATTCTTGGTACATTATGTCTGTTTACTTGGTGCCGTTTGTCTAATGCTGTCGTGAAAGTCATTCGTTATATATAATGGGAATATTATTAACCATCTTCACACATATTTTCTATTACAGTGCAGAAAGACGAACTATTTTATTGTGACTTTCCGAAACTCAAAAAGACCCTAGAATCCGACTTCCTCCCCTCGTCCCCGTCTCTCTGCTTATATTTGAGGCACATTTTGTGAAGTAAATATAATTCCGTACATTGTTCCGCAGTGGTTCCATAAAAGTGCTGAGCAGGAACCCTTCATTACGAGCGTGCTCTGTGAGTGTGGTGTGGGCCCATGTGGGGAAACCAGCAGGCTGTTTAGCTCACCCAGACCATCACAGAGGCCTGGCTGGCTATGTTTCACTGATCCTGTACTTAACTGAAACCAAAAGTATTGTTAGTCCTGCTCTGGTTTCATGTCTGTCTGTCATAAAAAAGAAGAGAAAGAGAGGGGAATCCGGGGGGGCTTATTGGATGGATTTCAAATGTCTCTGGGCTTCGAAGCTTCACTTTGAAACATGTGAAGTGTTTTCAGTCGGTCCAATGACTGTAATAAGGAAAAGATAAGGGTGGCTTTTTGATTACTAGCTTGCAGTTGGGGCTCTTTCTTTGTGGTTGCAGGGTTTGGGATCATTTCTAACTGTGTGTTTTGTTGCACCGGCTCTCCCTTTCCTATGCCATTTCCTGTGGCTGGACTAAGAAATGTGTGTGAAGGCAACACAATAACCATGGTGCACACATTCTTTGGCACCCGTAGCGCCGATAAACCCACTGGTACAGGAAGTGAATTACTTAACATTTTGTAGGGTTCTTGTGTTTTTGTTGGCTGACACACGGCCAACCTATGGAACCTATTAAAACCAGCTTAGCCTGGTGCATACACACACACACACACACACACACACACACACACACACACACCTACACACACATAATCATAAAGTGTGAATGCTCACAGGATCACACATACTGTATACGCGTAACAAAACACACCATGTGTCATGATGTGAAAGCGGAGTTATTGAGCTCGTTAGCAGGCTGCGCGCTCACCTCACGCTGACATGTGTGATTTAGGTGCAGCAACAGGCACGCTTCTGCAGAATGCTAGAAAACGACAGCACCCTGATCTTATCAGAAATTACTGAACCTATTTTTAAAAATGAAACTATTCGTTAACCGCATTTTAAAAAGCAGGAACAAGTGGGCTTAAGGCTGAGAGCAGTGTTGCCAACTTGGCGACTTTCTCGCTAAATCTGGCGACTTTCCAAACCCTCATGGCGACTTTTTTTGTCAAAAGCTACTAGCGACAAATCTAGCTACTTTTTCTGGTGTTGTTGGAGACTTTTCTGGTGTTTTGACTCTGACGTGAAAGCACGTACCGTTTGGCACGCGGGAGCTGCCATGAAGGAGCAGCGGGAGCTGCCGTGAGCCCCTCCGCCGCCCCAAAGCACTCAAAGGCAGTTAGTCTCACAGTAGCCCCTCGCGCAGCAGTCCCAGCTGCAGAAAGAGGAGACCCACACTCTCCGTGTCCAGACTGCAAATGAATCGTGCATGCGCAAAGCCGCCGCTGTTCCCGCCTCTCTCCTACAGCGCTCATTACAATTATGCAAATTAGGCGATGACGTCATTTAGCGACTTCTAACGACTTTTATGACAGCCAATAGCTACTTTCCTTACTGAGGAGTTGGCACCACTGGCTGAGAGCAACAGATCGGGTTAGGGACTTGGAAAGTATTAAGAGAAACTCATTGTTGTCATCGTTTTTCAAGTGATTTGTTGACAATAAAGCAACCAAAAAACAGCATCGTTAAGACCACGTTACACCAGAAAGTGTCACAGCAAAATTTAATTGTGTTTTAAAACGTAGTTATAGCGCTGCAGGGATGACGTGTTTTTGCGGGGCCAACCAGGAAGTTAGCATCGCACTGGTTCCCTCCAGACCTAACCAAAAACACATTAAAAACACACATTGACGAGGGAACCAAATGCTGGCTCATTTCTGGGTTTTAGGACGGGTTCCTGCAGCACTCTATTACCTGCAGGATTAGTTGGTGAACTACTGTAGTTGGCGAGCTAACCGCTAACTCCCTAGACTGTTTGAAACATGCTAACTCTTTTGAGTCGTGATAGCTTTTCTCTGTTCTGTGTACTGGGCTGTTTACTTCCTCCTGACATTTTTCCTTGGGATTCTACATCATTTCATTTAATAAAGAGATATTGCAGAGGTCAAAAGCTGTCTGACCTAACAAGCTTGCTAGCTCTCAGGTAGCAAGAGAGGTTCCTCCATGTTGGACTCTCTGGCTCCTTCAAAGGTCAGCACTGTGAGGTCATAAGTCGTAGTTTTATGAGATCTTTTTTTAGTTTTTTAGAGAGAACAGGAATAAAAGGACACCTTGTCATCAGGCCAGCTGTCTTGGCTGTTGGCCTGTCGCTGTCTGATGATGTATAGCTTCCAGCAGTAGGTACGAAACAGTTGCGGGACCCCAGTTGCTGTGAATGACCGTATGTTGTGTGACTTCTGGGCCGTATAGGGGCCCCCCGGCACATGGCAGCCAGGGTACCCGAGCACCCCGCTGTGTGGAGCATAGTGCTGTGTTGCTGTTGGCTGTGTAGTTATGTGAGGTATTCCACTGTAAAACTTCAACCAGAAGACAAGGAGTGTATTATTTCCAGCCGAGCGTCGGACCCTTTCGGGGCCTGAGTAACCGTAGACTCGCATGAAAACGCTTGCGGCTACACGCCTCTGCTTTCGCCGAAACTCTCCGAAACCCACCTCATCACCTGGACACTCTCACAGTGACGAGTCACAGCAGCTACGAGGAATCAGATTGCGTTACTTTTTTTTTTTTATTATGTTCTTTGGAAACAGTCGCATCCTATTACATTGTTATGATGAGCTGTCTACAGTGAATGCTGGAGATGGTAATTTATTTGAACACATGGTTGTTGTTACTATCATCATGATTACCCTTTGAGATTCCACGTTCTTTAGTCTGATCTGCTGGAAAACGGCTCCGGTGTCCTCGTCTTGTATCAATTCAATCCAATTATTCCCCAACCCCTTTGCCGCTGTCCTCGCCGTGAGTCACATGTTTACGCATGATTCTCTCGCCGGTTTTAAGCAGATTCAGCACTTAATCGGTATAAACAGATCATTGCTGCGTTCAAGTTCAATGAGGTTTAAAGATCAGATGGAGGGTTTTTTATTTTTTAAATACAAGGTTTGGTTGGAAAGCTCATGAGGGAGATGGTTGAGCGGAGCAGGAAGGATGGGGTGCTGGGTTGTGGGATCTGTTTGGATACCCGCGGCTTTAATGAGATGATCCTGCCTCCAACCGGCTCAGTCAGTCAAAGCCCCCGCTGCCATGTGTGTGTTGTTAGCATTTAAGTATTGTGGTCGACAACAGAGAGCGTCTGGGCGGCACATGTAGCCTCTCCTGGAGAAATCTATCCAGCTCTGTCCAGGCAGGACATCTTGTCTTTGACGTACGCAGGTCATCAGTCACTGATTCTCCCAAGACTGCGTCCCACACACAGATTTTGGTTCCCCAGTGAGCTCCACCTCAATGTCCAGCTCTATAATATATTTGAAGCACTTACTTTGTATGCTCCTCCTGTCATATTACTCGGTATCTGTGGTAGGAAATGAGCAGCTTGGTGATTAATGTTGTTCACTGCGGCTTGTCAGAGTAGTCATTAAATCCGTAAATCAGTGTGACGGAGTGTCTCATGATACTGTAGGTGAGAGAGTGTGTAATAAAGATGCGTCACTGCTTTTCTCTCGGATAATTTATAGAAAACCATTCAGAATCTAAGTTACAAAGTGAAAGCATGTATCTAAGTTACAAAGTGAAAGCATGTAAGCAAGATAAAAATAATTTAAAAAGTTACAACAATATACCAACAGTTATAAAAAAGGTAAAGATAAAGAGTCTTAAAGGAAGACTGGGTTTGCCGTACCTAAAATCCTCAGACAGGGAGTTCATGGATTAAGGGCTCGGACAACAAAAGGCCCGATCAACTTTGTTGACAAGTCAGGATTTAGTAACCATTAGTAGGGCCTTGCTAGAGGATCTCAAGCAGCGAACAGGCTCATGGGTAGTTAGCAGATCACAGATATGGAGCCAGATTAATCAAGGCCTTAAAAACAAGCAGTAATATCTTAAAAATCAATGACAGGTAACCACTGAAGGGTAGCAAGGATCGGTTTGATGTGGTCGCTTCTCTGAGTACATGTTGAACAGAACCTCCTGTTCTGAAAAGCGAAGCCAATGCTGAAGTGCCTTTAACCTGCATTCTTTCTAATGGCCATCAGGGGCGACTCCCCTGGTTGCTAAAAGAAGTCTGGTTGTATAGAAGTCTATGAGAAAATGACTCTACTTCTCTCTTGATTTATTACCTCAGTAAACATTGTAAACATGAGTTTATGTCTCAATCTCTAGTTTCAAGTCTTCTTCAATACAGCATGATGTTCATTTAGTAAATATGGACACATTTACAGTAAAACAGACCATAAAGCAGGGTATGCTTTAGGGTGGAGCTACCTTGTGATTCACAGGTCTGGCAGTTGTCGGTGTCTAAGTTAAACAAACATTAATATGTGACATGGATTTAGAAATGATGCCAGTAGGAACATTTAAATGCCTCGGCTGGAGAAGAACCCACCCTTCCTCTTCAGCTATAGAAAGCTGTCAACTCCTCTGTTTAGAGATGCTGTGAGGGAAGCAGTGAACCCTCTGGTCTCAGACCGGCCAAACATTTCGGGAGGTTTGCAAGCTGTGTCATGGGCATTTCCTCAGGAAACTACAGCAGCCAGAGTCTGAGGGTGGCCCTACTCTGTTCTTTTTGGTTTTACACTTATTTACCCTTCTCTGTGCAATTTCTGTAAATGGAAGGAAACACAACAAACAGGTTTTCCAAAGTTTTTTTTTTTTTTCATAAAACAACACCTCTTTCTCATGTTACATATCTTATCACTTTCACACATTTATAATCCATTTGTGAAACTTTCTTTTTGTTCACACCTTGACACGAAGACACCATGTTGTAGACCTACGACTAATGGTTAACACATTTCTCCCTTTATCTGCACAAGTGAGGTGCAAGTCTTGAAGAATGAAAACCAAAGTGTCTGACTCACACAGAAGCCTATACACACACACACACACACACACACACACACACACAAACATAAATGCATGCAGACACTTTCTTTTCCCAGACGGACTCCATTAATTGCCGCTGAGTCACAAACTGGTGTCCCTGTCGGAGCGGTGAGCACAGACAAAAGCACAGTTACAAATATTGGGCTGAAATGTCAAATGCAGGCACACCTGCGAAAAGAAAAGGCAGAGAGCGACGCCGACAAGGCCTCTGGCGCAAAACAAAGAGAGGATTTTTTTTTTTCAATTTGTCTTTGCACCAGTAAAAAACAAGGGTGAGTATTTGGATGAAGGGTGAGATATTTACACTGTGCAGCAGCTGTGGCTGGCCATGCTGCAGCCCTTAATGCTCCGGTTTCCTCCTCAACCACAGATTTCCCAGTGTGGGACTCCTGGTCTTTCCAGTAGGTCAAGGTGCATGTGTAGTACCTTTACCGATGCTTTCACTTGCTCGGGCCACAAAGAAAAACAGAGCGGGTTAAAAAGCCACTAGGCAGCAGAATCATGGATGCAGAGACACTTAACCAAGTCTCATGCATTAGCTTCAGAGCTTTAAAGCTAATGGCATGGTTTGAAACAAAAATTAGGAAGTCAATGACATTGCAGTCGATTGCATTCCCCTGTACCCTTTAAAATAACACATGTGCATATATACTGCATGTAAGAACAGATGTGTATTAATGCTTTCTGCAAGTTGTGGAGGCCATATGGCTCTATAATGATAATAATTCAACTTGACAGAGCCCTTCTGAGCTTTTCTGGGTGGAGCAGGTGTTTGCACACCACAAAACACATTCACATCACACTTTAAGCCTGCGTTCGTGTTCTCGTGAAAATGTGTCAAGGCCCTTTTGCCTGCAGCCATGTAAGGACACCGGAGAGAGAAACACAAGACGTGTTTCCAGATAATGCACTTTCCATTCTGAGGGACTGGTTAATAAGTGGTTCAAGTTTTGTTTGAAACAATGAACGATGTCATATGATTTTTAAAGAGTTTGCACGCGGGTAAAGCTAAATAAGTATGAGCTGTGAGAACCTTTTAAAAAGCAGAAAACAACCACTTCTCTCTCAGAGCTTCTGCTTATCTTGTGATAAGCCAATATCAGCAGGTTATACCAGCAGAATGTAAGCAACCATATATATATAGGAGGCCACCAAACACTCAGCTTTATCAAGTCAAAGTTTCCTGTTGTTTCACCCATTTCATGGATTTCCTCTCTGCCCATCATGTTGGAGATTTTTCCCACGAGAACCCCGTTTCCTGCAGACAATGCATGCTTGTTCTTTTTGAGCTGTTGTGTCTCGATAATAGTGATTCCATCCTCGATGTTGTTTAGTGAAATCTACATGAACAGTCCAAAAGAAGTAGCTGTTACAGTTAAGTTGTAGTAAAATCACCCAAATATGAATAGTTAATATGCGGTATCTCAAGACAAAGAACAATCAAAAAGTGTGGATTATTAATGTGTGATTATTTTTTTTGATATTGTAAATGTGTATAAAGACACACACACACACACACACACACACACACACACACACACACACAGAGAATTGATCAGACATTTTTCACATTAGCTCTCAAATAAAATACAAACCAAATAAAAAAAATGGAGAAAACTGAAGAGAAGACGAGGGGATCATAAACACAGACGGAAAATAGCCTACAAGTTTGCAAGAGTAATAAAGCAAGAAGCTAACATGGCTAACCTGGCAGATAGGTGGCTAACAACAACTGAAGGATGAGAATATTAATGAACTAAGGGATGAATTGGGATGTAAGGACAAAATGGACTGTAGAACTACAGTGTAAATGAAAACTTTTATTTTTTTAGCCCTAGCTGCGAAACCACAAACTCAAGCATGACCTCATTGGTGTGACATGATGTAGGTGGGTGGGGCAAGCATCAAACAGGAAGTTGACCCTGCAATGCATGAGGTGTGTCAACCACCAATAAACCTCAAAGAAGAAGAATGCACGAGATAAGCAAAATGTCACAAGATAAGCTAATTTTCATCAGAAGGCACTAATATTGTCTAATTTAGCTAATAGCTGCACAAAGCTTTGTTGGAAACATAATGTGATGTATTACTGCAACAAAATCTGTAAAAAGATGTGTTAATATCATATTTGTAATGTTTGGCTCACTACCTTCATGTGTGTGGATCCATCAACCACAAAACTGCTGGATGCTACCTTGGATTTTGCTAGCCATTTATTGCTAGCTGCAGATAATTGAGGTAGGGTGGTGTTGTTATGACAGTGATAAATTTATGGCAATCCCTCTCAAAAACTGCTAACTGACTAGCCTGTTAACCAACAACAAAGGGCAGAGCCATGGCTCCCCGCCAGGAGCTAAAAAGTGCAGGGACAAATAACAACTTCAAAGAAATAGTTTGACATTTTGGGAAACACGGTCATTCACTTCATGATAAGAAGAGATACCACTTTCATGTCTGTGCAGTAAATATGGAGCTACAGTCAGTAGCAGGCTAACTTAGCTTAGCATAAAAACAAACAGGAAACAGCCAGGCTGGCTCTGTCCGAAGGTAACAGAATCTACCTTCCCGTTTACGTTGTTTTTTTTTTCAAATAATCCAACGTTTCTCATGCATGATCATTGAAAAATGATCGGCTGTAAAATGTGGATTGTTTTTTTTCTACGAGTCACAAACATCCCAAAATGATTTGATCTATTCAGTCCACAATTGGAAACTGTGAGAAACCCACAGAGACTTTTTTTTTTTCCAGTTAGCAGCTTTCATAGAAATTAATGGGACTCTGTCTTTGGAACGGCGTATCCATAATCCTTAATACATCCATGGGGTTTATGTACCGGACTATTTATTGGCTTAAAACAGTTACTTCCTGTAGTCTCCCCTGGTTGCATTGCGACTACTCCAGAACGCGATGTAACACGTTGATTTGTGAGCTTTTTTTGGTTGTTTTTTTACATCTTTAATTCATCTCTAATCTGTCAAATGTAAAAATCCTAAAACATCATAGTCATTATGGGCAGAAACCCGTTGCTCCCTCCTACACACTGTCGTTGGCCATCTCAAACACAACATGCTTTTTTTTCTACTCCCCCCTGGACTGGCTTAGGTCATAACCCTGCAGTCCAACCAATCTCGCATTGTGACAGAAAATCATCAACTATTTTTTTCCCATTGCGCAACATCACATTCTATAAACTTACTTGAACTTTTTTTTTTAAATGACCTCTCTCTCTCTCTCTCAACTTTCCCCTTCATTTCCTAACGAAGCGGAAATACTGTAGAAATTAAAATACCTCGTAAAAAAAGCCTCTGCCTCACATTCTCACAGCTGTTTTCTTTCTGTGTGAGAACTCCAGTGTCGCAGCCGTGAGTGAAGTTTTCCTGGCCCTGCATGCCTTTCTCCTGAAGGAACAGACCCGTTAATAGCATCCCCTCTGCCATTGCTCCGCTCCACTCTGAGGTGAGTGTGTGTGTTTTGTTTCTTTTTCCCATGACTTCACTGTTTTCTGTCGTCGTCGTTGTCGTCGTCGTCCTGCTGTTTTGAAGGGCTGTCCCCATCTGAACAACAAGTTGCATGACTGCAGGAAAACTGGCTGTACTCTACGCCTATATATAGCGTGTGGGTGATTAATGGATACCTGATTGTATTGTTTTACGTATAAAATATTTACTATGCAGGCATGAAACCAAATGAAGAGTCGTGCTTGGTTGCACATGTAGAACCTCACGCTGGTTTTCCTTTACTTTCAATATGTTTGCGTATCTTAACAACCACCAAAATTAGTTCTCTTTCTTCCCCCCGCTTTACTGCATATAAGGTACAAATGTAACTAATGTAAAGTTATACCAAAAGGCCAGACGTTCTCTTTGCTGCTCTGCAGACCGGTTTGTGTCAGCAGCAGCAGACGGTAATGGGTGGTTAACTACATAGGGGTTCTCACTCTGCAAAAGATTACAGCAAAGCAGCGAACCTTAGAATTACCCACCCTGCACAACACGACTCAAAAATAGCCTCTCCTCACAGAGGGCCCAGTTTTGACCTCCCCCACCCACCACACCCCCTCGTCTAACGTCTCCTTCAACTAATTATGACCCAAAAAACGCGGCTCGGCTTGGGATTTTTTGAAACATCGTCCACTTGGGATTCTTCCAAATCTAGATGAAGGATGAGAAGGAAAATGGAAGGAAGTGGTAGCGCTGTGTTTTCTCAGGAAGTCATTATTTACTACTTTCGTTCTGCCTGTGAGGGGGCCGGAATGGCGTGGGTGACTCCTGACCTGCTAGATTTTGAGTGCTGATACATTTGATCCCAAAAAGAAATCCTCCTGATGACAGAAGCCAGAATAGTTTGGTCCTTTCTGCTTCTCTCTCTGTCTGCCTCGGGTTCTTTTCACTAGAAGACGTAAATGTTTCACCTTCTACACAGACAACTGGTTAGAGATCATCAGACATAGTGGAGAGTAAACACCAGCAATCAGAGGTTTAATCCCCTTTAAACAATGTTCAAATTCCCGTCCCTGCTCTGTATTTGTCGTTTTGCCCCGGAGTCACTCAGATAGCAATTAACGCTGCATTGTTTCACCAAGTGATACCGTTGACGTGCCTTGTGTGTCTAGACGGAGAGATACAACTATCTAAATTACGGCCTGCTTTCTTGTCGAGCAGAGAGCGGGATTCCTGAGCCCATTGTTTTGGGGGACAGTCGGAGGCCTTCATGTTGGGCCCTGGGAGCAGATAAAATGCCTGCAGAAGGATGTGTGTTTGCTCATCATTTAAAAGCAGTTCAGGAAACACATGGCCTTGCCGACCGCTGATGAGCCCTCTTCGTTTCCTGTGATTGCACAGGAAACAGGGCAGGTACATACTGTAAACTGTGTCCCGCGCCATCCCTGCCGGTCTGTGAGGGGTTGTCTGTTTGAGTTATGGCTGTGTGGCAGCACCGAAATTCCAATCCGTATGAATTGTTCTGTAATTTGATTCGCAGAGTTTTGGGTGTATGTCGAAGCCACAAAGCCAGTGGAGCGTAAACTGCGGCCCTGAGGTCGACCAGGAGCTCACAAACAGTCAGTATGCTAGCTTATTTTCAGTTTATGTGGGAACAACAGGAGACTGGCTTTGATTGGTCCTTCGCATGACGCAGTCCAGCTCCAACAAGTCACCTTTGAAACCGTTTTTAAAGGCTTGACCCCTCGTCATCACCTTGGAGAGGAAGGCGATATTTTCAGTACGGGAGAGGCACAAAGAATGTGGGCTCAGAAGCGGAGGAAACGGTTTGTTCCTTCACCTTTCAGCTCTGTGTTCTTTACTGAATTTCTGTCACACTGCTCGTTGTCTCGGCCCCTAACGGCCAACAATTATACACCAGGAGCTGGTCCCTTAGACGACCTAGACGACCAGAGTCCAGTTTACTGAGTTCGCTTTACAGATCGCAATGCCAGACTGAAATATCTCAACTTTTGATGGATCACCATGAAGTTTGGTAGAGACATTCATGCTCCCCTGTGGATGAGCCCTAATGACTTTGGTGTGCCATAAGCAGGTGAAAAGTTTCCGACCTTGGCTTTGGACTTTCCGCTTTGTGTTTAGTGCTAATTAGCAAATGTTAGCACGCTAACATGCTAAATTAAGATGGCGAACATGGTCAACATGTCAGCTACACAACAGCACGCTAGCATTGTCGTTGTGAACGGAACCTCTTAAGCACGACGCCCCCGAATTCGGGGGCTCTCGGCTCAGCCCCCCTGAAAATATTGTCCGCAAAATGGACTTATTGTTCGCCAATATTGTGGATTTGTACTTTTTTTTTTACCGGATTAAACAGCAACGTATGGGCAACACTATCATATAAGTCACTTTTTACACACTCCAAACACAACTATAGACTACTAATATAAGCATCTAGAAAATGTGGCATAAAAGGACCAATTTGTGGCCAAAAATCGCCATCATATTGTCAATCAACACCCGCTTCGAAACCCGCCTTCCTGAGACTCTGACGCGTCGAAGGCGGGCTCATTGACTGAAATCGACCGATGATAGACACACACATGAACTGAGAAAATGAGAGCCTGAGAAACTGAGAGCCAGAGACAGGCTCTGATGATGTTAGGAATCTCAAAATGATTCCTAACAGCTGTATTTGGATGTATTGAATAATATGAGTGATAAAAAAAAGTGAAATATATAGTTATATAGTATATAAAAGTACAATGTAAGAGCTGCAACAGCTGGTTCGAAAATGACGACCTCGCGTGACCTCTCTGTACTAAAACCTCTTATTCTTCACTTTATCCCAGCCAACCTTTATTCAGCACTACTGATCGGTTGTGCTATGATTTGGGAGAGTTTTTAGGCTGCCAGCGGCATTATTTCAAAAACATAATATCAATAAAAGTGCTTTTTTTTCAGGCGAACCTGAATATTTTTAATTTGAGCTGTGTAATATCTTCATGTACTATATTAACCAGCAACATATACACAATATTACCCATCTGAACAATCTCACAAGTGTTGTGATCTGATTATAGCATCAAAAATTATTAAAATAGACCTTGTAGTTACAGAACTGTGGTCACTTTAGTATGGGTATGCCATTTTCGATGGTATGCCATTTTCGACTGTTGTGTTTTTGAAGATCCGGCCGTTGGTTGTGGTAACACTGCGCTCACCAACGTGACTCATTTGGAAGAGAAAACAATGGAAAATAGCATCATACAAACTGACTTCCCGGTTCAACTTTGACGGTATTCGACATATAGCAGTATTTGTGTTTTTTTAGTTTTTTAGTTTTCCTGTGCAAAGACAGATAATTACCAGTATTTCAGGTGGACTCACTTTCAGTTTTTCTGTTTTAATATTAAACTTAGATATCTGGGTGTATCGGACACAATTGCCAGCTGCATGCATGTTTATGGTCCGTATTGGTTTAATTGTTTACTTGAGCACAGTGCAAAAACGTCACGCGAGGGAACTACAAGGTGATCGGTGGGGTGACGGCAGACAATGAAATAGATAGAAGATAGATAAAGAAAAAACTGTGAAATGACTGTTGCTTATAGTTTTGTTGATTGAGGGAGAATAATGGAGTAAACTAGTAACATAATCATCTCTGATGATACATGCACACATTCATATCATCACTAACTGATCATTGCATATATAAGGCTGTTCTGATTAGCAGAACAAAATGATCTGTTCCACAGCTTAAATGAAACAGAAAGGCTGTCGAGACTGTGGCAGAAAATGTGAGTGAAGAAAAGATTGGCTGCCCTTGCTCCCATTACCCTACACACAGTCCCTTATCACAACTTGTCATCAAGCACTCATATCCTCACATTGTCCCGGAGGAAAACTGACCTCCCTGCTGTAGATATAAACTCGATCCAGCCCTCATGTTCCCCACCTCCCTCGAAGAAAAAAAGGGCCATGGGGAGGTTGAGGTTTTGCACTCTGAGGCAAAACTCATTTCTCGGCCGTAACGAGTGGACCTCAAGGTCCTCGTGGGTATCTAATATGGGAACGAGCTCCCTCCTCAGACCCGTCTTCTCCACCTCTAGCCTTCGCTCGCTCTTTTTTCTGTTTCTCAGATTTGGGATGCAGCTGTGGCCTTATGTGACGTCGGTGGGGTTAACGGAAGAGCTGTGGGGTCAGTGGACGGCACAGACGGGGGTGTTTGCATAGGCACAGGGCCAGGTCTGGGGGGGGGGGGGGGGGGACACTCTTCAGCACCGTGGGGATGGAACGACCCCAGTAAAGACAGTATTTTCTGTCTTTCACTAACTGTTTACTGTTATTGCCCTGTCGGTCGTTGTGGCTGCTCCTTTTATTAGAAAAGAAAATGTGTCCTTATTCACCTCTGGAGTCTGAGCCTTGAGGAATCCCTCATCACTGCTCTTATTGACGCTCATTATTGACCACTTATGCATGCCCATCACTCACCAATCCTTTTTTTTTTTTCTAAATCAAGAAATGAACTTTTTAATTACTCCATGTACTGCATACCAGCGCAGCATGTGTTGCGTTACTACACGTCCTTTTATAGCTTTGGATAAGGAGCCTGCAGTCAATCACATTCTTGATGCTTGAGAGGAAGTGTGCGCGCAGGGGGTTGTGCAATGTCATTGCAGTACTCTTTTGAGGACATCATCGACATGATGCCTCACAAACTCATGCTGAGGCCTGTGGTGGGCTTTGGGTGTCGGGTCAGCTGACAGCGGTGTCACACAGGCACCGTTTGCTGGAAATTGTCAGGCTTATGTCAAACAGCTGGCGTTTCGGCCACAGATCACGCGGAAACATTCGGGTTTTTAAATAATCACGTCTGTCAAAGATTACAAGCCATTTGTTGATTAGGGCTGGCTGTCTTTACTTTGGAGACATGATGTTTATGCAAATGTGGAAAGTCATATGCCGAGATATTTTGAGACTCAATGTATGTATGTATATATATTTTATTCAAATCATAGTTTGTATATTTAAAATAAATAATCCATGTATCCTCTGGCAACTGCAGAAGTCCCTCCCCCTTAGGGGAACACATACTCCTGGTTGATAGATATTAAGATCACATTAAAGCTGGCAGGTGTGAGCACACAGGGCTTTAAGGTTCCCCCGACAATACCGTAACCCTGTTTTCTCCATTTCGTTCTGGAGATGCTAACCAGAGCTCGTGATTCCTGATAAGATAAGTCAGCCAACTGCAAACAAGTCATGTTGCTCCTCAGGTACGGGGGACTGACGGGGGACGGACGGGGGACCGGGGGCTCTGCCTCCTCACTATCACTTCTTCTGTCTTGTGTCATAGTTAATCACAAGTCGTATTACATGGCAGGAGAAACCGCTCACACACCCTTCTCTCGGTTTGGGGGGGGGGGGGGGGGGGGGGGTTTTTCATGCAATGTAATACGACTTGTGATTAACTATGACACAAGACAGAAGAAGTGA
>NW_022280085.1:1373154-1377803 GCF_004355925.1 Anarrhichthys ocellatus | reverse complement strand
GGGATTGCTTTGTTAAATAAACTGTGCTTGATTAATGCTCGGTAAAAGCCTCAAAGATCGCCGGGTCGTCCGTCTATTGGGGAAAGAGTGAGATATCGGCAACATTATTGTTATTATCATGTGATTATGTGATGCTAACAGGCATCGTATTTCCTCCTTTAAAAACTACAACAACATAAAGAAGACAACAACTTAAAGCTCCCTTGTATTTTGAGCGAGCTTGCAGAGAGCGTGGAGCACGAGACGCATAAGGTTTGACCCAGATAACTGTTTCAGCTTCAGTCACTTATTGCCTTTCAGCCACAATTCTCATATTCAGACGTCAAACAGCGTTGCATCTCTGCTCTGTGGTTTGTGTTCGGGGGTGGCAAGACCTACGCCACACGAGTCTTTCCTCATATACGTCTCTCTGTTTTTTGTTTCTGTTGTTTCTATTTGATCACATGGGCACCTGCTGTTGTGTGTGTGTGTGTGTGTGTGTGTGTGTCTGTCTGTGTCTGTGTCTGAGACACTGAAAAACAGGCCACATTAACAAGCACAGTCTATGTGTCTGCATGAGATTTACCACAAATGCTAAAATACAAGCTTGATATGGGCTTATCTCCTACAAATCTTACAAAAGAATTATGCTGTGTGTCATCCTCATTTCCCCCCTCAGCGTGATTAGTGTCTCTCCCGGACAGCCGAGTGGGAGGAGTGTTTTAAAAAGTGCTATTAGTGGTGTTTCTGGAGAGTATTTTAAGTGTCTTCTATGATGTTTTACTGTTCTGTCGAGCAACGGGAGTCTGGGAACCGCTGCGGCAGGAATGTTTGGCCTGTATGTTTGAAACGATGTTTGATGTAACCAGAGCAGACTTGTTTTTTTCAAGTGGGGGAAAGAGGCAAATTGTTTCCATATATCCGTATTTACATTTTTTTAGAATTAAGTGGAAAGCATCACAAACCCTCTTCTCTACTAAACTATGCAGTGAAACAAACCACATGGCTCATGCTATCGTTCATTTCAAGAGTAGTTGACTGTTTCTTTTAGAAATAACATGCTGCATGTGTGACTAATAAACTGGACAAAAAGTTGCCTTTTACTTTACTCATCCAGCAGACACGACACTATGTAAGTCCAATATTCACTCTTCTTTTAGCTCTGTTTTGGTCTCCACCAACTCTCTAACTTTAGCAGCCAAATGCTATGCTCACTAGCTAGTCTCTAACTTTGTCTGCCTGCAGTTTGATGCTGAGCAGGTGGAGTGAATAGGTTTATGAAGGCTTTTTCATCCAAAACAGCTGCAGTGCTGCTGGAAACGAGGTTGACGAGAGCAAACCAAATTAGTTGTGGGCCAGAAAACCAAAACAATTAGCTGAAAGATGCTAAAACACTCCATAAAGCTGGGGAGAACTGCTGAATCTGGTGATGATTCTCCGTGGGTTCATCACTGCAAGTGAGCCCTTTCACATTACATATAGTCATATCATCTATTGCTAATATAAAATGTGAATTAGTGCAGCTTTAAATGGCCAAACACATTTACCAAACCCGGATATTCTTTAACTGTGACATTCATCTGGCTGTAAGTACACGGCCTCAGACCTATAGTGTATTCTGTGGTGATGCTCTCATGCCTGGAGGTGAAACCCCCGACATTTACTATGGTAATGTCCTCCGGCTGAAGGGGGGCAAATCAGTCCCTCTGAGCTAAACAGAAACCCTGAGACCCTGGTCTGAGGTTTAAAGTGCAGGTTGGCTCCCATGGAGAGAAACACTGCTTCACTGAGCCTGTTATAAATCTTTAACAGTGCGCGTTTTTATCACCAATAGTGATACAAATCTTTTTTTACTGCGGTGTCAGTCGCCAGACAGTGTAGGGATTTGTTCTTGCTCGGGGTCTTTGATTGATATGAAAACTGTCTGATGAATAACACATAGGAATCACGAACACTGACAAGCAAATGGTCGACTGCTGTCTCTTTACTTCTATCCTGAATTATCCTGTAAAGCACAGGCAGCAATCTCCTGATCAGCATTGTCAGCTCTGCCACGTGCGTTGTTTTGTCCTGCCTAAAGCCGCTCTGATCCACCGACAGTCCTGACTCCATGGTTTCTCGTTCCCACCGAGCAAAAAGCTCTGAATGCTGTCTCGAAATCAGTAACTCAGAAACTGAACCTTTTGTTCTGCCGGGAGCATCAGACCGCCAAGGGCAGACAGCAGGACCGCAGCGTTGGTTGCCCGTCATTGTCTGTCCAGCATTGTTGTTTTAACTCTCTTTTAAAGCTTAATGAACCCAAAACCTCAAACTTTTCAGCAACAGCAAGTTCCACTATGTTTGTCCCAACGGTTATTTTATTGTTGTTGTTATCTTCCCCTCTCCCTCCATCGGATGGTTCCCTGACTTCACAGGGCCCCGTGCTGTTTGTTTTATGGCGGTGCTTTCTGCTCAAGGCTTGCTGTGGGTGGGAAACAGGGAGGGAGAGACAGCGGGAAAAAAAGCATAGAAAAATAGAAGAAAAGAGGGCATTCGAAAAAAGGAGGAGGAGGAAAAAAAAGGAAGCCAAAGAAAGCTCCGAAAGACATGTTGGTTGTGCGACCACTTGGCCTCTCTTTAACCCTTTCATTTATCTGTTTGAAGGAGTTAAAGGAAAATTGAGCCCAAAACTCCTAAAAGTTCGCCTCGACCCTGCCTCTGTCCCTGGCTCATCGCTTTTGATGACAAGCAGGAGAGAGTGGAGGATTCAGGGCTCCGATTCACTCTGTTTTCTGAGAAATGTGGAGTTCGGCTGTGGGCTGCGGAGGCCTGAGGGGGGGTGAGGGACACACACACACTTAAGAGGGGTTGTGTGAAAGCGGGTGCCTCCCTCTCCCGCGGTTGTGCGTGGAAGGGGAGGTCATGGACCCACCCTCCCCATTGAGGGCACGGGCTGACGAGGGGGGAAAATAACAGGGCGCACCGACCCAAAGGGGAACACTGCAGTGCCACCCTCTAATCACAGTCGCCTCACTCACATGTGGACAAAAAGTATATACTATACATACAATGAAACGCAGCAGAGCACAACCCTGAAAACACATGCTCGTACAGTAAAGACACATTATAGATGACACATATACGCAGTGTGGGAACTTTACCGTGGCTTTTGGGGGGAGCTCGTGTTGCAAAGACACATTTTTTTAATTGCGCCCCGAAGCTTTCATGGCGATGGCTGGAATAGTTTGCATGCTGGTTGTGAATTAGTGATGGATCACCCTCATGCATGAACCATACATCAATAAGAGCCTAATTATATGCATGATCCATGATCAAGATACAGAATAATATAACCCATTCACACCCATTCATACACCGCAGGAACAACGGGAGCAATTTGGGGTTAAGTGTCTTGCCCGAGGACACATCGACATGGACTAGCTGAGCCGGGGATCGAACTAACGAATCCTCCGATTGATGGACGACCCTGCGCTACCACTGAGCCACAGTCGCCCCCTGTTGCACAATCCACCTTTTATTTAGGTCCAGGTATACATTGCTCCACTAAAGAGGAATGGTTAAAAGACATATAAGGCGAGAAACAAATGCCAGAGGGGAGTGAAGAGCACATTATTTAGATTCCTAAGAAGCTCAGGAAGCTATTTAAATAAAATAAAGAATGCATTTTAAATAAAGAATGTTACTTGTTTTTCTGTATTAATAGTTTTTGTTGTATTTCCCTTATTTATAATTATTTTGATATGCGTCCCTATTTTTTTGTTTCCCCATTTAGTCATATATTCATCCCTTGGTACTTTTGGGTCTGACAAACTTATATA
Organism: Anarrhichthys ocellatus; assembly: GCF_004355925.1. NCBI lineage: Eukaryota > Metazoa > Chordata > Actinopteri > Perciformes > Anarhichadidae > Anarrhichthys > Anarrhichthys ocellatus. The sequence continues at coordinate 1,374,006 of NW_022280085.1, read as the reverse complement.
TAAACTCTGTAAATGTATCCACATTATGACTCTAATTAAAAGATTTAAGCCACAAACATAAGAAATACAGATAAACAATTTTTATTGTCCAGATGAGCAGTGTGGGAAACCCTCGCCGACAGGGAGAACCTCCACACAGCAACAAGAGCCGAGGTCGATGTGACCCTGACCCTGTCACTGTGAGGCCACATTGTTAACTGAGCCACTGTGTGGCCCTTCAGACATTGCTGCTCGCCTCCTCCCCCTGCCGCTGCTGGTGCGCCCCCTTATGGGAATGTGCGCCATCAGAAAGATGGCAGCCAGTATACCTGCAGCGATCGCCACGACCTGGAGCACATCTTTACACAAATAGTGGGGGGGGGGGCAGCTCTACCTGCGAGTCAGTTTGTGATGTGGGCTTGCCAGGATCGGACGATGGCTGCGTCCACAACCGGGTACTGCATTAATATCACAGACTCTTAAAGGCACCTGCCACAGAACTTCTTCGTGGTGTTTTAGGTGTCCGGGCAGAAGCCTTCAGTAACGGGGAGATCCTCCATTGTCTGTTTCAGCAGTCTCTTCGTGTGGGAGACCCACTCCTCCTGGTTTTTCTATTTTCTACACGATATCTACAAGTCTTCAGTCGTTGGGTATAGTTTCTGGTGTAAGATCTGATCCTCAATCTGAGAAGCTGTGAAGTTTCCTGCTGATGAGTCATCGATTCTAGGATCCCAATTTGATGTCACACAAAATTCTTGTCCGAACAAAATCACCTTACCTAGGGGTCACTAGATACATCTGAGGGGTCATGGAATGATTAGTGGGAGAAAGACAAAAATTAGATTTTTTTATTTTTATTTTCTCTAATACTAT
>NW_022280085.1:1335425-1368154 GCF_004355925.1 Anarrhichthys ocellatus | reverse complement strand
TGTATATGTATATGTATGTATATGTATATGTATATATATATATATATGTGTATATGTATATGTATATGTATGTATATGTATATGTATATATATATATATATGTGTATATGTATATGTATATGTATGTATATGTATATGTATATATATATATATATGTGTATATGTATATGTATATGTATGTATATGTATATGTATATATATATATATATGTGTATATGTATATGTATATGTATGTATATGTATATGTATATGTATATGTATATTTGATCACTTGATATATATTTCCCTCTGAAATGTAGTGGATTACAGGTATAAAGTAGCATAAAATTTAAATACTCAAGTAAAATACCACAAAAAAGTACAAAAAGTACTTTTTACCACTGCCCATAACTCATAACCTCCTCATCGTTTTTTTAAAGGAAAAACTCAGATATTTAAGTTAAATAAAAACGTTAAATACCAGCACAACAGCCTAAAAATACTTTATAACATACTCAATAACTCGGTTGACTCAAGCTCATCTGGCTGGCTAGCGTGTTAGCAGTTAGCTCTCCCGCTACAGTAGTTTGCCAACCGTCACTATTTTACCAAGCCTCTAGAAACCAAATATTTGATGTGATGATGACGAATTTTGCGGTGCCACTTTGTGATTTGAACCGTCCTTGACGTGTGTCCATACACACACACACACACACACACATTCCCGCAAACCTCACTGGTTGACGTTGTACCACATTAACGACACGTCCTTCCAAACAGAGCGCGGCCCTTTAAATAGACCACTGGGATTGAAACATCACTCACATGTCACTGTGGTCAGAGAAAATATTTTTGCATTGACAGAGCTGATATATGATCACTCAGACTTCAAACGGATTTGGTTTATTTGAACTTGCAGTCTGTTTTACTCCTCTTTCACATGACTCCTCTCATAAACTCAGGGGTTTAAAAAGACGCGAGTGAAAGAAAAAAAAAAAAGACATTCTGGCTTTTCACAAAGCTCGAGTTGCACAAAAGAAAGAATTCAGTAGAAAAAGATGTAGATCCCATGTAGCTGGTGCAGCGTGTGAGGGATTTCGGTATCGTGTGATTGAGGCTTTGCTGCCAAGCACCGAGGGGGCAGGAGGCTAAAAGCACAGATTCTCTTTGATTACGTTTGTGTGTGTGTGTGTGTGTGTGTGTGTGTGTGTGTGTGTGTGTGTGTGGCTGCATGCGCTTGGTGTTTTTTTGAAAGAGTGTGTATCTTGGGGTGGGATGAAAAAGAGTTGGTTTTGTTTGAACGGTGTCGCTCGGATTGATTTGTGACTTTCCCCACTCGCTGCTGAGAGCCGCTTGGTAAAACCCATTATAGTCCGTGACCACTTGAGCAGGCCGGACAGCTTCACACATTGTGTGCATCATCGGCTCCTTTAAGATGATTTATTTCAGCTCAGGTCCTGTCTGACATCTTTATTGTCAACATTTGGTCCGACTGTTAGACCATATTCTTTTCTTTTCTTTTTCTCTTCTTAGGGCTCAAACTTCCTAAGACATTATCATGAGGCCAGTGGTGAAATGGCTTTGGTAATGTGCGTTGGTACTGTAGTGTGTGTGTGTGTGTGTGTGTGTGTGTGTGTGTGTATGTGTCTGTCTGTCTGTCTGTCTGTGTCTGTCTGTGTTAAACCCTAACGTGATCAGATGCGACCAGAGTGAGGTCCAGGCTGTCTGCAGGAATTCTCCTCTGAACCACGGGGAAGATTTATGGGTACCAGGGTTGCAGGGGGATGATCGCTGCGCTGAATGTCTTCATTGTGCTGAGAACATGTGTGGCACTGGGTGAAACGAGGTGCATGAAGGGGATTAAAAGGGCAAACCCAGACACATGCACACGTAAGCCTGGAGAGCATGTACAACACACAAACACGATAAAAATACCTTCACACGTCAGATTTAAAAGCTTCTCTCAGGCTTTCAGGGGAGTTGTGAATATTAAGCTTCAGAGAAGTGTTTGCTGAACTCTATGTGCAGGCCAGAAAATGTAAACATTGAGTTTACGAGACAGTGGAGCATATGCACATAAGGATTGTGTGGCTTTTGTGGCCGCTAAAGCTTCACAAATATGACAAAAAGAAACCTCAAAGCACCTGCAAAGGGTGAAATGCACGGTCCCTAACTGTGCTGCCGAGCAAACAGCTTTTTCGGTGCTCATGTGCTATTTTTATGTATTCAAATGAGGTAATATGCATATAGTCGGCACAAAATTGGCCCCTCTCCATGCAAGTGAGCCTGAATGCAAAAACAGTCCAATTCACAAAGATCGGTGGCAAAAGCAACACGCAGTTAGACTTTCCAGTGATCATAGAATACCAAATCCCAAATACGTATTTAATTTAATTTCCTGGAGTTTTGAGGAATGCCTCGGCACCTTATCGGTCAGGACCTGCAGCTCACAGCTGTTCTTGACACTACTTATACTTTTATACTTTGCCACATGAATACTTCTTAAGCTGAGCAACCCATTCAAAAACTTGAACAGTCACAGAGCTGAGAGCAGGGCTGTTTTTCCAAGCTTGTGTAATGTTGTCATTTTTGGAGATACAGTATGTGGTTATTTCCACACCGTGACTTAGCCTAATACTAGCATCAGAGGATAGCAGTTTCATTGACAATGTACAGAAAACAGCATGTGACATGAGCCAAGATCCCACATTTTCATACAAGATGAATGAGTACAATAGTTTGGTTTATGACCAAATACCTGCAGAACTAATGACGTTCCCATCAGCCTCGGCTGCACCTTGTGTTTACTGCTAAATAGCTCATTATAGCATGCTAACATGCTACACTAAGATGGTAAACATGTTAATCTGCTAAACATCATCATGGCATTGGATGTTAGCATTTAGCTCCAAGCACAGCTGTGTATAGCCTCAACGAGCAGCTAGCGTCACTGTAGACTCTTATTGTTATTTAAATATTGCTTTATTCAATATTTTTAAGTTAAAGTTACCATTTTTGGTTTAGTTGGCATTAGCTTGGCCTTTGATGTGATCGGTGGCAAACAAGATTTACAAACAATAATAATGTGCAGATTAACCTTTTCCATAAGCTTTATTTTTGATCTACCATAGTTTTGTAACAGCAAGCATTATTTATTTTCATATGTATATATGTGACCAATAGATGAATCAATATGTCTGCTTGATATAAATGTGAGTTTATATAAACCAGTTCTTGGCTCCAGTTCCTCTCAAGATTTGACTTGTCCTTCATTATCTCACCGACTCTCTCCCAAATTCTTCCTCATTCCATCGTGTGAAACTGTCAAGAAAAGCCAAAAGCAATGAGGACTGTGTCTTTAAAAAGATAGAAATCTGACTAACTGCCAAATGGTTTCACAGCTTGGAAGGCCAAGACACAAAAGATAAGCATCCTTCCCTTTCATTCCTGTTTTTCTTGGCTCGTCAGTCCGTTGGACATGGCAACAAGACGTTCGGACACTGGAGCCTTTAGGAAATTCACTCTTCATTATTGACATATCTTTGGTCATGTTCATTGCCAAAGTTCACAATTTTTCCCACGCACACAGATGAGTGGCTTACCAACCTCTAAAGCCTCAGTCAAAGCTTGTCATAGATCATTCTCTCTCCATCTGAAGACAGTTGGAAATGTTCCAGCGGCATCCTGTAAAGAATAGTAGGTCCTTATGCAACTACACAGGGCTTGTCAGAACCTGTATGCCCTTTGTCACAGTAACATATTCCGATATGTCAGTGTCAGAAGGATGGATGGATACGCACATTGGTTTTAAGTTCTCCTGACCCGAGTTCATTTGTCCAGCAGTTATGTGTGGCTACGTGAGTGAACGCATGCTTGTATCAGGTTTGCGTAGGGGGCTAAGTGGGGCAGGTGACCTGGATTTCCCATCATAGGTCGCTCATCCCTAGGAAGCTGCTGTGAGTCAGTCAGCATATATTCCCGTCACTGATCATCAGCGCTGTGACAATCTGTAATCAACAGCCCCTCCCAAACACCTCAAGGGATTTGACGCACTGCTCCGGCCACCTGCAGTGAAAGTTCACATGCTATTTGCAGAGCTCAGTTTCCCCTCTGTCAGAAGTTATGTCCCCAAATTTAGATGCTCAAAAAGATTCAAAAACAATGACAGTGTCATGTCAGCAAAACCAACAGCGATTGTCCAATTGCAGCCAAAGATAAGGCTTCATGAGCAAAAGTGTAGGAAATGTGAATTTATCCGCTCTACCATGAGCCGCTAACATTAGCATGTCGGGCTAACTAGCTTACAAACTAGCATTGTGATTATTGAAGGTCAGCGTCAATTCATACATTATTTAGAGGGGTTACAGGCTACATTTTAATAATAATTAGCTCCATTCACGACCAGCACATCCGTGTGGTGTTTCCCAACAGTGCCTGTCCTGGATGCTATCAGAGCATATACTAATTAGCAGCTCTGTCATGCTCAGTTGGATTCAGGGAAGTTTACACTCCCAGCAATCCATGTCAAGCTCATAATGTAGACTCCAAACTCTACACTGACAATAAAGGAAATCTAACCTCACGCTTGTCCAAGGATGTCAGCGAAGCAGCAAAACAGGATTGTGTGAGAGCAAAATGGCCGTTTGAACTTACATTTTCCAGGGCTAACTATCTCTAAACTGCAGTCCAAGATGTCCTCTACTTGGATCATGAATTGCTGACTTTATAGCTGGGACATGTAGCTTTAACTTGACACCATGCATGTAGCCATCAAGCCTTTTACAGGGTTCTCATTTGAAAACAAGTCAGCTGGAAACATTAGAAAGTCCGACATAGTTGGCTTAATTAGCTAGCGTTATCTAGCTACAACTAATAAAATCTAGTAGCAACAGTTGTCAATTCAAGCTGGAAAAATCACTGGAGCGGCTGGAAAGGAGAAAGGAGTAGCAACACCAACAAAGCGCGAGGGCGGGGATTAGTGAACTGTCAATCACTATAACAATTTTTCTGTCACATGCATTAAATACAGTTTAGCTTTGTGGTGCTAATCTTGCATGTCAAATGTTTTAAACCCAAGTGACTTTATGGGGATCATTTGCTTTTGAATCAGAGTGAGGAAATCTGCTTCTCCCTCTGAGAACCCTGAAGACTCACTTACGTTCCTCTTTCAACAAGATGCCATTAGGCTCAACAAGAGATCTGGAGCAATGTGGGCCAGTCTGCATGACTTACATCTTACACTGTCCATGTAATGTGCGCCTCCTGCCATGGAACGTACTATGGTGCAGTACGGTACGTATGGGTTTGCATGAATTCACTCGAGAGCAGCATGAAAAATAACTGGGACCATCCATCATCCTGCCTGCGTTGTTCCAACTGCAAACAGTCTCAATCCAACAAAAATACATGCTCAAGACATTAGTTGTGAAAGCCAGTAGAGTGGGCCCCAATTTCAACCACGTATGAAACAAATACAAACTATTGTGTATGCGAATCTGTCCACGTTCCACCTGTGTGTTCACAGGCTGTGCCACTGCTGTCCCAGGGTGTCAAGGAGGTCATGGGACGGCAGCCGTGTTTCGGGACAGCGGGGAAACATGTGGAAACATCTGAGAGAGAGACACCAGGTGGGTTTTCCTGATGGCATGCCAATGGAGGAATGTATCTGTCAGCGTTGAACTTGTCCGTCAGGAATCTCCCCTGGTATGTGTTAGCATCACAGCTGAAGGTGTCAGGATCAGATGGCAGAGAGGGACTGTTATGTATGTATGTGTGTGTGTGTGTGTGTGTGTGTGTGTGTGTGTGTGTGTGAGAGTGAGAGAGAGTATATACACATCCTGCAGCATAAACCTGTATAACCTGCAAGTACATCAATCTGGGTGTACATGCATTTATCTATAAGAAGATTTGTGAGACAATGACATTTTGTTTTGATTTTAAAAAAACAAAATGTTATAATTTGTGCATATAAAGATTTGCCTAAATAATCCATTATTATTTGTATTATCAGATTAGATCAGAACCTTACATTAGAGCATATGTCTTTATTTAATATAATTCAAATAAGAGACTCTTGCTCCTTTACATCCCTGTGTGCACAAGTGTGCATAATGCGTCTGTTCTGTCAGAGGAGTGCTGATGGATTATGAAGGGGCCCCTGCCGGCTCTTAAAATGTAGCAGTCTGACCTCTAAATACACACCAGGGCACCCTGGGGTCGTGGCCCCTCCCGGGGTGCCCTGGGACCAGTTGCTGCGTGGGCCCTCTCTACTCACGAGTAGGGCAGGGGGGTCGTAGCACGTGACCCAGCCACTTGCTTCAGATGTCGGGGGAGTACTTTACTGTGGCGCTCTCATGTCACCAAATGTCACACCTCCACATCAGGAGAGATAAGTGTGCGTGTTTCTTTTTTTCTCTCCTTGTCGCAGCTGTTTGGAAAATGTGGGAAGCGAGCATAAGCGGAGGAGTTTCAGACTAAGCAAACCATCTCACGTTTTTAAAGGATTACTACAACCAGGTGGTCCGTTCCCATTGATTTCTCACAACCAAACGTTGGAAAGCCTCATGAAAGGGAGAGCGTGGCCGCAGCCCTGACGGGTGTGTGCATACACTCGTGGAGTGTCGTTGCCCGGACTCACCGCCGTCATCCGCCCCGCTTACGTCACAGAACGTCCATGATTCAGATCTTGTCTTTTTTTCATTTCTCAAGAAATTCTAGTCCAAACAACCTCCTATCATACCAGATGCTTTTTTTCCCGCTTTTTTCCTGCGAAATGCCTTTCCACTTTCGACAAACTGTAACATGCTGTGAAAACAATGCCAAGTCAAAGGTGATGCCAGTGGAAGATTAGCGTCCCATCTGAGGCTGCAGGAGGGACAAAACATGAAGTAAACAGGTTTTGAAAAACAAGTCTGTATTGCAGCGGGTGTGTCATCTTCTCTCTCTCCATCAAAAGGGCCTGTACAGCCCAGTCTCCAACTCCTGTAACTTCCCATTATACACGCAGTCAACGCGGTATGTGCTGAGCTTGAAAACACAACATCTGCATTCCTTCCATCCTTTAAGCCCCTGTATCTGACTTCAGCTCAGGGTCGAACACGACACTGCAGACAGACCGCTGCTGTCAGTCCCGATAGAAAAATAGTGTTGGGAATTTATAGCGTTGAGTTTTGCGGGTTTTCAGTGTCAAGGCGTTCAGGGGAAAAAAAAAAAGAAATGCTCACACTGAGGTCAGCAGAGCACTGATGCATTCTGGCCGACGTGCAGCGTGTTTCTGTGTCTGTCACGGAATTCGGTTCACTTGTCTGCGTAAATGCGTGTGAGGTCAACTCCACACCAGTCGTAGATGTAGATGCACCCAGTGGGGATATAAAGGACTTGTGTCAGCCCAGTTTCTATGAGATTAGAAGTGGATGTAATTAAAAGTTTCTTTGGTCGCCAGGAAGTCGTATCTTATTATTGGTGTAACGGTGCCCTCTACTGGACAAATCAAGGAACTCTTTGAATCGTTCTAAATTAGTCAAACTCAACATTTACCAGAAGTTGATCTGGGTTTGTGTTTTCCTGTTGAGGCTGAACACTAACAGACCACAACGTGGAAGTTGTCATTACATAGACCACATGTTACCTCATAAAACCGTCTAATTCACTTTAGTGCAATAATCTGATCATTAATTGTTGCCTCAATGTAAAAGAGAAACATTATGTTTGTCAATCCAGAAAGGCTCAACACCTTAATGTTCGGGAGCTCAACGATTATGATTTAAATTTGGATGAAGCTAGTAAGTTTAATTGAGGTGAGCCTCTCAAATCAGAAGTGTCTTGGTTTCTGATCAGTTTAGTTAGTAATAGAGCTTTTTCATAGCAGACATTTTGACTCACAGGTGTTAAGTACGTAACATTAACGACGGCTCTGTTCCATTCAGGTGTCCCAGTAAGTAAGCATGCACAACTCTAGGACCTTGAAAACATGCGCATGTAAGTAGAATGTAGCAATGATTAATGTTATTAATGTTACCTGTACACTAAATGTAACGGCTTTAGGTGTGTAGGCCTACTTCTGTTTGTTTTTTATGTTAGCGGAGGTGATCTTTGTTCTTAGGCTCACCTCAGCTACAATCGGCTGCGTATAAATCGAAGTAATTATATCCAGTAAACTAATCAAATTAAGTTTGTTGAGAAGTTTTGATGGCATACATTCCAGCATGCATTGAATGTGAACTCTCCAGAATGCTACTGTATGACGTGCTGTTTCAGTCAACGTACGAGGCAGCTTATAGTTTTCAGTTAAAGTAATAGTTTGTCACACTTTTACAAGACAAAACAGCCCCAAATTTCTATCATTTTAACCAGCTAAACTCTTTGAATCGACCCTTCAAATTCCATCTAAACTAAAAATGTATCAAAATATCATTAATTTAATTAATGTCTTATTGGTTTATCTAACAGGAATGGTGCCCAATAACAAACGTTGTTGAGTGTGCCAGAGTTAACAAAAGACTGTCTAATAAATGTAATTATATCCAATCAACTAATATAGACAAAAAAACAATGTTATTAGCATATGTCCCAGCATACATTGTACTCAGGTGAACTGGCCACAATGCTAAATAAGACATCCTGTTCCACTCAATGTACAAGGAAGTTTATATCTTTCTAGTTGAAGTAACGTCATAGTTTCTCAGACTTTTGCTAAATAAAATGAGCTCAAGTCAGGCTAATCTGCTAATTGTTTTGTATTTATGCTTAGTTTGAACCTATTAAACTCTTCAATTCACCCTTACATGAATGAAATGATTTCACATAAGCTTTAAAAACTTTTAATATAAATAATCCAAACTTTACGAAGCCAATATGTAGCCTACTGTGCATTTGCTTGTTCCAATAACACCACACTGCAGCTGTTAGCTTCCATGATGCTAAACTGAGTGAGATATCAGTCCAAGGGGCTGTGTTAGATACGTTATTTCATCCAATCAATCAATCAATCTAAATGTATTCGTACAGCACATTTTAAAATACAACAAAGGTTTCCCAAAGTGCCTCCCATAGATAAGCAGTCATACAATCAAAGACTGGATTAATAACAGTGAGTGACATTAAAATCAAGACAAACTGACACAAATCACACAAAAGTGCCAAGTTAAGATCGAAGGTGATAGGCCAGGGAAAATACGGCTTTTAAACATTGGTACAGTGGATGACACCCTAATATGAAGGGGAAGGTTGTTCCAGAGCTTAGGGGCAGCAACAGAGAAGGACCGGTCAGCCCGGGTTGTCATTCTTGTTTTGGAACAACTAAAAGTTGTTGGTCGAGAGACCTTAAAATATAAATCAATACTGGAATTTAGAATACTATTAACTCAGTGTGTTTGAACAGCGGCCACGTAGATTTGTAAAATAGACTTATAGTCGGTGTGACACCGTTTAATTTAAAGGTTAAAAACAACCAAAGTACACTCATCTAGCTAAAACGGATGAAGGCTAACAGAGCTGACCTGCCTTCATGAGTGTTAGTGTTCAGTTCATGCTGAAGCCGCTTTAGAAACTGCATTTGTGTTGCTGTTGAATGCTAGTTGTTTTAATATTTTTCACAAAATGAGCTGTCCTGCTCTGAATTGGCCCTTTTTGTCGCGAGGCTCTCTTTATTAGAGGCGTTCCACTTTCCCCCCGCGAGATGGCGCCACGCAGTCAGCGCGTGCCACCGTTGCTGTGTGTTTGATACGGACGTGTCACTCCCTCATCAACCGACTCCGACGAGTGTTGAGGAAAGTGGCTTCAATGAGACGATGACACACAGAGAGCAGGTTGCATCGCTTTGTTATGTTATGGAGCTGTTTGTCAGCCAATAAATAACGTGTTAATGAGCAGCTCAGCTCATGAAATTTACACGTGTGGCCTATCCTCCCCTAAGAAACTCTCTCTCTCTCACACACAAACACTCTCTCTTTCTCTCTGTGTGTGTGTGTGTGTGTGTGTGTGTTTTGCAGATGTGTTTGGCTCAGCACCTCTCCGTTGTCTGACTGCGTTTCATGCAGTTATGATTCATGATACCTTAAATTACACGTTATATTATTGTCCACCGCGCTGCCAAGATTTTAAGGGAATCAAGATGAGAGAAGGGGGGGCATTGTGTGAAAACAACCTCAGCCTCTTTGAACCCGTTTCAACGTCTCCCAATGAAAAACACGCTCATTCTTTTTTTCTTTTTTTATCGCTCTCTGAATCATGCGAACGTCTTGAAGTTTTCACTGAGATAAGAAAACATTTTTTTAACTGAAGTAGCCCGTAACAGCTCCATCTAAACCGGTTCCGTGACCTGCGCGGATGTAGGTTCATTTATCCAGAATGATCCGGTGAGATCCCCGCAGGCCTGTTTAGTTCCTGCCAAATGGTGTTATTACACCGAGTCCTTGGTGGCTGCTCGCTCTCCAACCGTTTTCATCATCTGCGGTTCAAAACAAAGAAGATCTCCGCAATGGTTGTTTTTGTTAGATAGCGGGTTTAGTTATTGTTTGAATGTGTGCGTAATATGGCTTCTGGGTGAAGAAGAAGAAAAGGCCTTATTGATTTGAGCGTTTCCATATTTCGTCTTTTCTTCATCAAAAAAAAGCATGAAGCAAAAACACCTGCGACTGCGGAGCCCAAGTTTAATGGCGCATAGCTTTTATGATGGGGGTTCTTATGAAATTACCAGAAATAAAAAAATAATAAAAAATTGGATGCCATAGCTGTACATTTCGACAGCAGCTGCGTGCATGTGCAGGAAAGTTTGGTGCATTTATTCACGGCTCTGAAAATGTCCATCACCGTCCCCCCATGAGTCGTTTGTCCCCTTCAATGTCTCACGTGATGTCGGTCGCCCTATATAGCGCCATATACCTCCAAGCTTGTGCAGCGATTTGACGCTCCCGCGCTCTCGTCTCATTTGGAACCACACAATGCGCACGAGGGGGGCCTGGTTCCAATCTGAAGACATGCGTGATGAATTTGGGGAAATCATCTGCAGCTTTGCTGGTACCATAGAGAGCCCACCCAGCCCGGACCCAGTCCCCCCACTCTGCCCCGAGGTATCAATACGATTAGAGGCAGGAAATGTGGGAATCCCCAACAAAGGGCTCCATCATTAAACACAAACAACCAGAGGCCTCCCAACAATACCAAGAGCGCCCTCCGCTCCGCACTTCTCTTTTAAGTCTGAGCGAGTGAAAATCTATTACTTTCATCCCAATATCACCACTCTGCTTCCAGTCGCCCATTATTATTAAGGAAGATAATCCAACTGGGGGGAGGGGGTTATGGCGGACTTTGATAGTTTTCGCGTTCAAGTGGAGAACAGAGAGTGTAGAGTTTCTAACCCCATAGATCTCAGGTTATACAGGCTGCAACATCAAATGTTATTTCTTCTCCATACCACACATGGTGATACGGTTCTCTCAGGAGAAACGAAAGCCCGAGTGCAACAAGGCGCGTGTTCAGTTCATTCAAAGGAGTCACCGTCGTGCAGGCGACGCAGTTATTATTTTGGCACGCAGCGGCAAAATCAACGTCTGAAAACATGTAATTGTGCGTCAAGTGTTTGCGCAAAGAGCGGCTGCAGAAGCCTTTGAGCGGGATTAAGGCCTAAATCCCTGCCTCACGTAGAGATGCGTTTGGGCCCCCCCCCGCCGCCCTAGTCTTTTAATTCAGGATGCTGATCTAATGTCATCAAAGTATATCATCTGAAATTAAAATATGGTATTTTCTTATCATATTAGATTACAGTTCTGGTTTTGGGGTGAATGTAATATTACAAAAAAAGGTTATTTTTGAACAAATACTTCTCATTTTTAACACAATTAAAAATACGTTAAGAAAAATATTTAATAATAATAATAATTACAATAAGAACAATAAGAAATAACTATAAATTGAATCATTTTGAAGGCCACTATAATAATAACTTGTAATTTAGAAGTCCAGTAATAGTTTTTTGACGGATGCGGCTAGAGACCAAAATCGCTATTATTTTACTTTGTCTTCATTTTATTCACATGTGGCCTATTGTTAGTCAACACCAAAGTCAACAACTTCTCTCCAAAAATAGATTTTCCTACCCATAAGGATGTTTTCCCTGAACGGCTCTCTTGGGTCCGCGTGGATTTGACACTGATGCGCCGATGATGAGAGAGCACCGTGGGAGGCTGGTACGGGCCTCCTTGGTACCCGTCGCGTCGTTTTCATTGGTCAGGATCCTGTTTCCTTCGTGCCTCAACGTGACATCACATCCACCCGACCAGCAGGAAAGCAACCGAGGTTACAGATGATGCTGGACATCTCGGAGGACGCGCACGCTTTTTTTACGCTTCACGCACAAATCACTCGCTGAGCGCTCCTTTTTAGCGCATACAAGCACCGAAATATAACGGACATCAACGCTTGCAGTATGCAGAGTTTGTTTGTTGAAAAGTAGGAGGAGGGTTGCGCTCGGATCTTCCCTTTTTGTATTTGGTGAATGGAGATGAGTCGTGCTTAAAGAAATCTGTTCATCGCGTTAAAGAGAAGAGCCGTCACTCCCCCACCTGTTGGCAGGTGGTGCTGGCTTTCACCCCGCGGGCATCTACTATGACATTGGGTTTGGAAATCATGGAGGATATTGTTATCGACGTAGTAGGGGAAGGACTCAAAGACAGCGGCGAGGAGCAGCTCTTACCTTTGGATGAGTCGCGGAGCGAGCAGGAGCGCGGCGCCGAGACTCTCAGCAGCCGGAGCAAAGAGCGGGACACCTACAGGCCCGAGCCGGAGTGTCCTTCTGCGGCCAAAAGCAAAGGTCCCGCGTCGGTGAAGCCTCCCTACTCTTACATCGCCCTGATAACCATGGCCATTCTGCAGAGTCCGAAGAAGCGGCTCACCCTCAGCGAGATATGCGACTTTATCAGCCAGCGCTTTGCGTATTACCGGGAGAAATTCCCCGCGTGGCAGAACTCCATCAGGCACAATCTGTCGCTGAACGACTGCTTCATAAAGATGCCCCGGGAGCCCGGGAACCCCGGGAAGGGCAACTACTGGACGCTGGACCCCAACTCCTCGGACATGTTCGAGAACGGGAGCTTCCTGCGGCGGAGGAAGCGCTTCAAGCGGCAGCATTTCCGCTTCGACCCGCTCAAGGAGCAGCACCTGGAGCCCAGCGGACTGCACGGCTTCGCGCACGGCGCCTACGGGTTCAGCGCAGCGGCAGCGGCGGCTCTGCAGCTGCCCGGTCTGGAGATCTACCCGTACCTGCATCACCACGCGCACTCGCCGTGCGGGCCCGCTGCCATCCCACCTGTCAGCAGCATCCTGCCGGCGCTCTCCAGCTTCTTCTCCCGCGGCGCGCTCACGGCCAAAGCTTTCCTCCAGGCGCAGCCCGGCATTGAAGGCTTCTCCCCGGCCCAGTGCACCGCGTACTCCTCCCCTCTGACCTCCGGCGCTGCCTACGCGTCCCCCGCGCTCTTCCACCCCGCGGCGGCTCCGCACTTCCTCAGTTTGCACCAGGAGTATCAGAAATTACAGACTCAGCGTGGCACCGTGGAGTTGGCCAAACACATCCACGCTGCCAACATTGAATAATGATCAGTACCGCCGGACTATGAACTCGTGTTTTTCTCAGGTAACAGAGACATTTTAAGCAGATTTTCTCAAGTGTGATGAATCTGCTTTCAAAGAATGTTGTAGATATGTTTATTTTAAATCTCCTCCTTTTCACTTTTTTGGCAAAAAAAAAAATCTTCCAGCAGACGTGTTTTTTATTTTGATCTTGAATTATTTTCATTTTTTTTAAATATTTAAATGACGAGTTTCCTTTATTTTCTGGAAAGAAATAAAAGTGAATATTTAAACCTTGCGTTCAGTTGTATTTTGTGCAAATCCACGAGGTGATAGAAAGCTGTTTATGTATCTTATGGAGCATCTAAAAGACACCAGACTTGCTCTTAGATGTCACGTGTTTACTCTTTTTAATATCAGTTCCTGGGTTTTGACTAATTCTGACTTAATTAAATAATTCATTCGACCATGATTCGTAATCATGACAATAACCCGAAATGACCTTTATTCAAATGTTAAGAATTATAGACTATTGACAAACAAGAAGGTACAACACAGCCAAAGAAATAGCATAAAATCATCGGTGAAGAATCATTTGTCGACTGAAAGCTGAGGCCCAACAGTCTAAAAATGAGATTCACTTCCGCTTCAAATAATCGATCAAATAAAATACAAACACGGTATTACAATCGTAACAAAATACATCTTTGTCGATCATTTCAGTTTAGACGGTGATTCGCATAATTATCAATTACTGAGATGCTTAAAGAGTTATTTAATGTGTATAAAATGCTTGTATAATATTATATTTCATGTTAGAAATGAGGGGAAAAGCAGCATTATGCTGCATGTTGGACAGACCAGGTGTCAAGGTCAAAGTCTGTAACACTTTGGGATGAAACCTTAATATCACTAAAGCTCCACGATCAAAACCCCTCAGCAGGACATCTGTGAGCAGCTGAAGTGTGTGCGTTCATGGATATAACGCTGAAAGTATAGACATGGCCATAATTGCCTTATTTCGCAGGGCCACACACACACACACACACACTCCTGCTCCCGCGAGAAAATCTGTACAACACATTTTCATGTCAAAGTTCTCATCTGTTCAATCATATATATCATAAAACCTCCAGAGCCCCCTTTAGTATATCACTCATTATTTATTTTATTAATATAGTCAAGTAGAAAATATGTTGGTCGAGTGTTTTGCTATTTCTGATTTGGAAGTTAAAAAAAAAACGTCATTAAGTCCTGTTTGAGCAGAAAATCATGGATTTTAAAGAGGTGACTTCCTCCTAATTTATATTATGGACTGATGCAACAATTATAAATTAATTTTATTCTTTTATGAAAAGAAATAACCCAACAATTCAGTTTACTCCAAAGTTAATATCCGTAGCTTAGAAATTGTCAATACTAACATTGTACAGAGGATTCCAAGCAGCCTGATGTATAACTGGTTTATTTTTCCATTTACATCCTGGTGTACAAAGGTTGAGCTGTTTAGAAAGCTGAATCAAATTCATCTTAATTAAATCAAACCATAATCCATCATCTAACTAAAACAAATACGCTAATAACACACACACACACACACACACACGCACACACACACACACACACAGGATAAATCAGCAGTTTACCAAATCTGCCCCAAAAACTCTCCGCCCATTTCTCCGTGCTACTAATTTCAGATTGTCCCATTTTTTTTGTCCTCTCCTTTTTTTCCCCATTTAAGTGGATGCGGACGCTGCTTTACGGTATGAATGACAGTTAAATAATTCTGGGTTTCAGAGCATGGAAGTATTTATTTAATTCTATTTCGAGTCTGCTTTAGATGGATTACTGCTCTGAAGCTCTTGGACGGGCCTGATGGATCACACCACACGCTCAGTCCTTTAGCAGACTTTGGCACCCAGTGAGGGCCTGAAACAAATAAAAAGATTGTTACCTGATGGTGAGCTGCTAAGCAAGAAGAGCACACTTTCTCCATTCGGGGAGATATTTTACAGTTGGGCCCGTTTTTTGATCTCATTCAATCTGTTTTGAGGTTTTCTAAATATTTTTTTTGTTTTGTTACAACCAAATGTCTGATATTTGCTCTGCTAATCTTAAACAGTGCGGCGAGAGCTGCGGTTCAAACTGATCCGACATGAGATTCATATCATACGCCGCTGCACCACTTCTGCTATTAGAACATATCTGAGTGGAAAAACCAAACATATTCAAACGTGTATTGTTGTTTCTCTCTTTTCCACTCGGTTTCAGTGCTTGGTTGGTGTGTGAGTTAAAATGTCGCAACTAAATATGGACATGCGATATATAGAGGAGGGCTGTAACTCTGAAACTGACAAGGGGAAACCGTGGAAAATCTAGCATGTGATCCATATAGCAGGCAATAAGTCCTCGTGTACAATCACACACACGTAAACAGTCACTTTGGTGCAGCTTGATATAGTAGAACATCGTGGTCAGGAAAGACACAACAACGTTAATCGTCCTTAAAGGGCATCAAGAAGAAGGAGAAGACATCTTTGTCTTTGTGACTGATTTGCAGACAAGGAGGGGGAGAAGCCGGTGCACCTGATAAAATAAGCAAGTCAGACACCCCAGGCCTGTGTGTGTGTGTGTGTGTTGCTGTGACTGCACATCAGTTTTCCATCCTAAAGGAGGTGAAAGTTGCCAGCACACTGCTTAAAGTCTCTTTACTTTCCTTCTCCCTTTGTGCGTCATTGAGTGTGACATGCTTTATTAAATCCACACTTCTATTACGAGCAAAAGCTTCTTTTCTTCAGCAAGATGTTCCTGTTTGCAAGCATGCTTTTTACATTTATTTTCATATCTTTTGTGAGACGTCTCCAAGTGGGATTCAATGTCATCTGCAAAGTCGCTCAGCGTTCGACACAAAGGGGGGGGTCTTGTTTGTAATTGAATGTGTCAACCACATATTAAGATTCATCCCACGAGTGCACACGATGAATGGACTTTTACGGGACGACCCGTCAGTGGTGCATGCCGTGTTACACCGCCTCAGTGTTTCTGCTCGGTTTCGGAGCGGACTATCAGTCCTGAGTTATCCCTTCTGATGTGGAGCTCCTTTTCCCAGGGAAAAGTGAGTCGGCTCGTCCAGAGCTCCATTCATGCCTAACGCATGCTGCCGCTCCGCGCTTTCACTCTCCGCTCGCCAACGCCAAGCCAAACAGGCAAGATAAACTCATCGGTGGAGCGCCCCACCTCGCTGCCTTCTGCTTCCACAGCACAGACCCAGAGTCCAAAGTGGGGAGAGCGCTGCATTCTGGGACGACCCCCTGCGAGTTCAGTCGAGACAGGAAAAACAACGCGTCTGTGTTGTTCCGCAGAGTTTGAAATGCATGATTTGGAATGAATTCCCTTCAAATATTTTCCCTGACTTATAGCCCGCTGCTTTTTTTTATGCAAGTTTTTAGGCTGCCGTCACACTAAAAAAATCTGCAACGCTGGGTTAACTTCACCCGGTGGCCATGGGGAGAAACCCCAAAACAATGAGTTGACCCAGTGTTGGTGTTGTTTTTATGTTGCTGTTCTTCACAAGGATCAAAATGTCTTGGATGGTTTTAGACACTGGGTCAATGTTTGACCTCCTGTGTTGGGTCAATAAAGAAACAGACCTAGTGTTACTTTTATACCACTTTCGGGTTATTTACCTAAACCGAATGCTATGGTTTCCAACTGTTATCAACTTCTCTCTTTAAAAACATAAGTGCCACTATTTGTTACTAATTGTTAATAAAGAAAACTGTGCGTCCTGTGCATTTTTGAGTGTCACGCAGTTAATGTTGGACTACCATACATTTCGGACAGTTTTAAGATAAAACCGGTAAAATAACTCAAGAGTGTTATAAAAGGCGACAACACATTGGTGCTGGATAAGGTGAGCTCTTTATTGTGATTTTTTTTAGTGTGTGTAACTGAACACCTGATTGCCGGAGACTGATTTGTGTTGGCCTCAGTATTTCAGGAGGTTGATTTGTGCGGCTGTAGAAACAAGAGTTTGGAGCGTATTGGAGGGTGTTGTGGTGTTTCAGTTATCATTAGTAAATCTCTCACCTTCCTGCTGAGGCCCATCGCGGAGCTGAGGCTCTCTCTCCGCTCACTTTAATGGCTGATTTCCACAGGCCTCATTCGCCCCCTTGGCGTTTGCTTTTCCTGGCAGGGCCAATCCCCGCTGCCCTGCTTTGGGGAGTTATTCAATTATAAATCTTCCACCCCCCGCCCCCGCCTCCCCTTACCTCTCTCTCTGCTTTCCCTCTCTCACCGGTCTATGCGTTAGCCTGCCAAGTCCAGTAAAACACGCAGCGCCGCTCTCCGGTCTCATGCCCAAGAATTTATTATGCTCAGGGTGGTGAAGCGGAGTGCGGTGTGTTTTTGGAAAAAGGGGACCCCCCCTCAAGCCTCGGTGCCAACAGATGACAGTGACATATAGCAGGAAAGCCACCCAGAAGGAGAATGATCTCACACCTCAGCCACGCGCTCGGAGGGAGTGGGAGAAAACAGAGGGAAAGAGGAGAGATCTGCAGCTGGGGGCAGATGGGACAATAAAATGGAGATGAAACGAGGCAAGGATGGAGAAATGCAGAGGTGGAAAGGAAAAACAAACACCGGATGACTGAGAGCAAACCGTAAAAAAAGCAAGTCAATGATCTGATGGAAGAGAAGTGAACCAAAAATGTGCCTGCGACTGCTCTAAATACTTCCTAAACTTGAACATTATGTCTTCGTAACAGTGGTGGGCCGCCAGGGCCAGCTCAGCCTTCTCTGCTGCCCTAAACAGAATCATAAAGTTATAGCTATTTTTTTTCACATTATCTTATTGTCTCATTGCACAGCTCCTGTCTGCCTCTGTTGCTCTGCTTCCAGCCTGCAGCGCTGCTTCCAGCACAGCTTGTTTTAAGGAGAGCTTTTATCCAATCAGATTCAGCCCCTGTCTCTCTGTAAGGAGAGAGGCCCGATGCCGGCTAGAGAGCCTTTGCAGTTTAAGTGAATGGGGACGATATTGTTGATTGTCATCGTCTTCAACCAATCAGATCTTTAGTTTGACATGTTGGGCGTATTCTTTGACGTGCCAGTGCTAACCAGGTAGCCTCCTAAGTACGTCTGCATTAACGTGCGCCGTGATTGGTCAGTGGGCCAGCGTGACTTTTGTCAAACAGAAAGCTAGCTAGCAGATCTTAGTGTTTAGTAAGAGTTCAGGTTGAAACGTATGTAAGAGAAGTTATGACATTTGTAGCGTTTTGCTTGGTGTAGATTCTTTTTTTTTTTTACCTAACTTTGTTTTTATAACACTCAATGGCTGAAGGAGGAGGGGAAACGGATTTGGAAGTTACTGACTTTGTTAACAAAGAAAGGAGGATGGACTTTGTCTTTATTAAGTGAACAGCAGCTTTGGTAAGTGAATTGCTTTTGTTTTTTTACATCTGCAGTAGCGTTTCTACTGTCTTCATTTGTCTATCGTGTCGTTTTTATGAATAATATGAATGGCTTGTGCTCTAGCGCTGCAGCGTTGCTGGGTTGATTTGTTGCTTTGTTGTCATATAAATATATGTGACTGGTTCTTGTGAGTTTGTTCTTGTCATTGTGTTAATTACATTGATTCTGACTTGTCCGTTAATGACAAAGCATCCCGTCATCGCGGGGTTATTTCGGACATTTGATTCTCTGTTTGAATCAGTAGGGAACAGCTAACTGCTGTTGTTTCCCCACTAAGCTAGTTTAGCTTAGCCTCCCTGAACACACGCGGGGCCTCAGCTGTCTTTTGTTATTGCTCCGGGTTCAAAAGGTCACACAGCCCGTTGTCTGTTACGTGAGCGCAGTCCACCGAAAACATTATATTTCCCACAATTTAAGCTTCGGGCATTTTCCAAATGCACTAGTATTATTCAAACGTATTGTTCGGTTCGTAAGCCTCGTACCGAACGGTTTATTGTTACACCCCTAGAAACAAATAACCGTAGCTGTGGCGTAGGACAGCACAGAAGGCCCAGGTATAAAATGCATGGCCCGCCACTGCTTCGTAATACCCGAATAAACCCAACTATGTTAAACCTCTTAGATATTCTATTCTTACCCTCAGACCGTGGCCTGTCTCTGCCAGCCTGCTTCTGGAGGAAAAGCACTGCTCCATTTGGCCCTCTTCAGAGAAATACTCAGTTGCATTCAAGATTCTGTTGCAGATAGATCCTCCTCTCTGTTCCACAGCTGGAGAACTCATGCCCTCGCCATGCCCATGGAGCTTGGCATTACCACCACATCCCCTCTCCACGTTTCTGTGTACCACCACCACCACGTGCCCGCATGGGAGGTACGCCCGCTTGCAGGTACAAGGCATCCAACCACTCGAGAGCGACGCTCGCCCTTTACAGGCCCGAGATCAAAGGCAGCGGGGAGCGTGATGTCACCCACGGCAGCCCCAAAACCACTTAGTGCACCAAATGAGAGCCATTAGCCGTGCAAACAAAGATTTTAAACTCTCTGTTAATCAAAAGGGGGGAGCAGGAAGCACAATTAACATCTGGGCCAAGATGTGTCAGAGAGGGGTCAGGCCAGAACTGTGCCGGCTCTTATTACAGTCGCACAGTGGTCAGTGATCGGCCATGGCGGTCGGTGTGCGGCCTAATGAGAGTCGGTAACCTCAACCTGAATCCGACTGATCTCTGAGGAAGACAAAGTGGTCTGCCTTCCGCACCAGGCATCACCATGAAGAGCTTTGAACGTAGCCGGTTAGAGAACTGGAAACTCTCTCTCTCCATTCACTCTCTACCTCTCTCTCTCTCCGTCTGCAAGCTCTCTTCCCCATTACATTTGGTTTTCTCCCCTCAATAACGTCTGCAGTGGCATATTACAACTTGGAAATGGATTTTAAAAGGGAGCGGAGGAGGGTGCCAGAATGGGAAAAACATGGATTGGCTCAATGGAGGCCAGATTAGGTTGGCATGCCAAACCTCACGCTTTGTAAGAAACAAGAAAAAGATCCCTTTTTACATTAATGCTCCGAGTTAAAGACCAACCGCAGAGTGGGGGGAAAAATCGAAAAATCCCACCCTCTTCGAAAGAGAGAATGAAAATTCCAGGTGGTGGATTGTCACCTCATACGAATCCTTTCCCCTTCGGTGTCACCAGAGTGAATAACTTTTATTTCTTCTTTTTTTTATCAATGCTGCAGGTCTCTGTGTGCTCAGGGAACTGTGAAGCCAATTCATAGGCCTGCAAACATCCTGTAACAGCAACATCAATCCACTAATTCAGGCCTTTGTGTTCGGTAATGGATGTTGTGCCGTACTATGTAGATGGGATATGATGGGATTGATTGCTCTGAAGATCACTGAGGCTGCTTTCTAGCACCGCCCTGCCACCCAAACTGTCGGCCAACGAGCCGTTCATCCCATGTTGCCTCTGTTGGTGGTCCCTGGTGTAAGCTATATTTTCCCCTCACTTCTCTCTCTCGCTCTCTCTCTCCCTCTTTTATAGCTAACACAAAATTGTTCCTAATTCGCTGCTGCTAGAGGGGGGTAATTTGCGGCTTTTGGCTGAGTGTCGCAAGCCCCAAATTTGAAAAAGCTGCTGAGTTGAAGGCGTTCTGTGAAACGCTGTCGGAGCTACAGCGGAGAGAGGGAGAGAGAGTGAATTCAATCAGTTGAAAAGGAAAAACAGCAAAAACATGATGAGCCTCAAAAGGCAGAAGACAGCAATGCAAAAATAACTGCTGGGTTATGTAAGCCATAGCCACCAATATGTATGTCTGTTTTAATGAAATGATGGTGATTATGTCTCCTCCTCTACTTCAAGTTAGCACGATTTCTGTTTGGCCAACGAAAAGACTGAAAATAGCTCATATTTCTTTTGTTTTAGGGGAGATAAAACCTCTCTCCTGTCAGTTGCAAAAATAGGCCCTCCGTAAAAAAGAAATAAACAGCTGAATAGTCCTTAAGGCCATTTAATAACAAGCAGTAGTGTGATTGAGGGCTCAAGCCATTGGAAGTCAAAGAAAGTCAATGGCCACAAACTGACTTACTGAAGGAGTACCTCAAAGTTCTGTGCTTGGCCCACTTTTATTTTCTCTTCACATAAATAATTTAGAAACTTCTAATCATTGTAATGCAAATGACGCAGTGTTTATCTAGTTATAGCTGTGGATCTCCTCTTCAAGGTGCACTTCATAAGCTAAAAGTCTGGCTTTATTATTGGGCAGTGTCAGCTTATTCAAGTCAAAGTTGCGCTGAAAGGAGATAAGTTGATGTTGTTTTCAAAGGCTAGGAGGAAGCCTGTGATAATTGTGGACATTGTCAAGCTCACGGGAATCTCAAAAACAGAAGTTAATTTTTCACAAATGGAATTTGGTTTAATTAATGTCTGTCTTTTATAGTAAAAGATTGACATTTTGGGAAATAAGCGCACTTAGTTATTACGAGTTAGGGGACAAGATTGATACCACACTTGCCAGCAGCCGGCTAACTTAGCTGAGCATAAAGCCTGTAAACAGCTAGCCTTTGTTTTTAAAGATTGTTTTGATATGGATTAAACCAACAACATATAATGTGTTAATTAGTGAGCTTTGGAAGATTTTGCTACCTGTAGACAGAGCAGAGCAGCCGTTTCCCCTTGATTCCAGTCTTCATGCTAAGCGGAGTTAGCTGGCTACTGGTGGTAGCTTCGTATTTACCACACAGACATGAGAGTTGTTTCAATCCTCTCATCTAACAAGAAACGAAATAAGCGTATTTCTCAAAATGTCAAACTATTCCTTTAAGCAACATGTTGAAAACTGTCTGAGAAACTACAGCCCTGTTTCTTTTTGAAGCTACAGGAGAAGGCTTGTTGTGTTTATTTGTTGTATATGAATGCATCAGCACAGAGTCACCACGTGTTGGACTGTTTATCGGAGAGTGCTTAGCTTTGTAACCAAACCAAAACCACTCACACATCATTGTGCTTTGTTTTCCAGAATTTGGGTTGCCAAGTCATTTGTATATTTTATTCATGAAGCCATTCTGGGCTTTCATACCTCTGCAGATGTGAAAAGACTGTTGACTTGTCACACCTGAAGCGTGTGCAAGTTAAAAGAGAAGTCTAAGCAACCAAAATGATTAGATTTGTTAATAATAGTTTAAAGTTAAATTAGCTGCAATGGAAAAATGAATAAAAAGAAGTAGTACTGAATGACAGGTTGAAATGTCTGGCCTTGGGCAATTAAAGGTGCTAAATTCAACACTCAGATATAGCAGCAAACAATTATTTGCTTTGTAAAGATGTAGTGGAGTATTGGCTTTGTTGACATAGCTGTGCTTTTTAGTGCATGTTTGTGCACGTGAGCTTGCCCCACATGCTCACAGCCACCAACCTGACCCACGGTGTCGTCGCGGGAGCTTAGCGTTCACCTTCTGGTTCCCTCGTAGCTTTTGCGTTGTTTGCAAAGATGAGCAAAAAGGAAGTAACCGAAGATTTATTTACAGCGAGGCAGTTTAGTTCGCTGATGGGTTTGTGCAGGAGAACGTCTGGATCTCTCTTTACACCCAGAGCGTCATGTTCCTCAAAGCGGGGGAGGGGTGGGGGCGAGAGGTCCTCCTCTGTGGCCTCGTCGACACGAGGGCCCTAAGAGGCGCTCATTCATTTTGATTAACAGGGCCTTCCTCACTCTCATCCCATCCTTGGTGGTTCACTCTCTCCTCGAGGGGGAAAAGCCCACATGGATGTTTTTCTTTTTTTTTGATCCCACATGGTTTTTCGCTTCCACAACAGCACGTCATTACCGCGAGTGTTTAAACACTTAAGAGAACAGTTTAAAAGGAGGGAGAGGAGGTGGAGGTTGGAGGAGGAGTGAAAAAAACGCTCGCGAGCAATGAACAGTTCTACATTAACTCTGCATCACTCAAGGGAGCTGTAAAGGCTGCCCCGTACGTGGAATGAAGTCAATAAATAAATGTGGCTGTTGTCAGACGTCTGGAACGGCTTGAGAGGGATTCGGCGAGGGGGCAGCCCACCATGTTGAAATGAAGGGTGATAAGTTTTGGGCGGCCCCGCAGAATTAGATGCTACAACTTGCTGAGTGCCATTGACTAATGAGAGCCGCGTTTGCTGCATGATGAATTCCCAAAGAGAAAAAGAGAGGAGGCGTTTGATCCTCACCAAAACCGCAGATTGTTGAGAGTCGCAATGCCTCCGCGGATCAAAACACAGAGGAGTCTTATTATTTTACGCCGTTCCCACATGAGCTGGCCTCCGATAACGACGCTACCTCCCCCCAGAGGCCGGCTTTTCCCAGCAGTCAATCAAAGCGGAAGTGACAACAAACAGCCGAAAGAGACAGGAGCTGTCAGTGGGCCGGGCACGCCCGCTCTGCTTTCACAACTTCTTCATCGGATTCAAATTTTAATGTTTGCTGAGATGCGGCTCTGCAGGTTGGCCCTCCGAGGAAGAAGAAGAAGAAAAAACGCCTGCAGGAAAATACAACACATGATGAGGAAAAGCAGTAGCAGCTGGACGAGTGTTTTTCCAAGTTAAAGCAATTGATTGGTGAGAGTCCAGAGAGAGGCCAAAGGGGTAGGGTGTGGGGGGGAGGTGGTTCAGAGGAAGCTGCAGGTGTGGGGAAGAGAAAACACAATCGCATCTCAAGTCAAACAAATGCGTCCCCGCTGATGGAGATGGATAGAGAGGTCAGCATTCCAGTCCACGCTGGAGATCTCCACCACTTAGCTGCAGGTCCTCTCTCTCACTGCGTCTGCTGCTGCTGCCGGGCCAAACATCTGGACAGATAGACAGAGAGAGACAGAGAGAGAGAGAGAAGGGGGAAGGAACCAAGAGGAGTGAAGGAGAGAAAGTTTTTGAGAGAGAGAGAGAGAAGGGTGGACATGAGGACGGATGAAACGAAGGTCAGGAGAAGAGGTGAAAGATGTTAAACGGACAGCCGTGTTTATCTTCGGGACTCCCGTGGAGGAGGGAGCCCACATAAGTGGGCTTGCGTCGGTGGGGGAAAGTTCACACCCCTCCTCGCGCCTGCTCTCCATTTCTCTTTATCTTCATCTGCTTCACCTCTTTTTCTCCCATTTTTCTTCCAGTCAGCTTCAGTAAAATGGGGACCACATTCTGTCCAACACTTTAAACTCCTCTCTGCTGCCACCCTTCAGACGGCAGTAGCCTCAAACTCACTTTCTCTCGTTTATTGTTTTTCTGCCTCCTTCTTTGTGTTTTCCCCCCGGAGTCCTATAAAAGCCTGTTCAGCTCTTGTTTTCTCTACAAGTCATGGGATGAGCTGGAGCTCATAAAGAGAGAACTCAGAGGGCACCCTGAGGTCCTGGGCTCTGTAAAAATGACTATGGCAGCAGCTCTGGTGGTGGTTGCAGCAGCGGAGAGGAATATAGAGTTATACACACGCACACGCACACACACACACACTCACACACACACACACACACACTACACCTTGGGAGTATTTGATCCCTGTGAACACTGCACGGCCTGGGGAGGACACGCTCTGTAAATTTCCCTCCCGTGTGCTGTGTTCTCTGTAACAGCAGCCTGAGCTTGTAAAAAGAAAAAAAACACACACATGACAGGTGCCAAAGTCAGGAATGTAAAAAAATAAAAAGTGAAAAGGAGTGATGAATTATTGTTATGGAGCTTGTTACTTTTCAAGTGTTTTTTCTTTCTTCTATTTTCTTATTTGGTAGCATGTGTGCTTTCATGAGAGAATGCGTGTTGAAGTGTTTGAGTGCGTTTATCGGTTATTCCACATTGCATTCTTACAAAGTTGGAGGGATTATTCAGACCCTGTACTAAAGGCAGGAGTAGGATTTTCCACAAAGAACAGAAATGTATTAACATGAATTCTGACCCACTAGAAGTGTGTGGCTATGTCTGTATCTGCAAAGACTCTCTAAGCCTGAAGCTTGTATTTTCTTATTTGTCAGTATTCAGGACATTACTGGACGTCAACCTCTATAAAAACGGGTGCCAGATCATAAGCGTGCATCCAAGAGGAAGGTAAGAAAATGGTGTACACAGAACCGAAAACAATACAGTATTTGAAACTGTTAAATAC
Organism: Anarrhichthys ocellatus; assembly: GCF_004355925.1. NCBI lineage: Eukaryota > Metazoa > Chordata > Actinopteri > Perciformes > Anarhichadidae > Anarrhichthys > Anarrhichthys ocellatus. Next base: position 1,342,539 of record NW_022280085.1, on the reverse strand, counting down.
ATAAAAGTGGATATTCTTTTCATACAATTTAAATGTGAGTGTTTGGTTTGGTCAAGTTTGCATTCATATGTGGCAGAGAGTGTGTGTCCATTCTTTTCCACTTTTTATTTGAACCATGCATGCATTGCTTTTAGCTGACAGTTTAAACTTTCTAACAAGTGCAACATGTACTGAATGCCACAGTCTTTCTTCATGCCCACTGGCACCTGCATAGGTACAAGTACAAGTAGGCCTCACGCTGATCGGGAATCACGGTTTAATAGCAAAGCAAAATATTGCATCATATTTTATAACCTCATCATTATGTTCGGGGCAATTCTAATCTGAAAAGCAAACAGTAATCAAATCTGTCAAATAAATATTGTGGGGTAAAACATTATCAAGTGAAGTACGAGTACCTCAAATTTGTATTCAAGTAAAATACTTGACTAAAAATGCTTAATTACTTTCCACCATGGTGTGTGTGCGTGTGTGTGTGTTTTCACTGCCGATCGCACAGTGGAGGATTTATTTGAACAGATGTGAACTCTCACTGCCAGGGTGACCTCAGGTCCTACTTTGCTACACTGCGGCTGATCTCTCCGCCCTGGAAAAATAACACTCAGTTTAACAGACTGACCTGTGGAAGAAAAAGCTTGCAAACGCACCGCGCAATAAGTCCAGGAATAAGGCTACATTTCCTCTCAGAGAGTAATTGAATCTCTGTGTAACCTTATCGGCCTCCCTGCAATGTGGAGCGCAGGCTATGTCAGGCTATGTCCTTGTCCTCTGTGAAATATCTCAGTTACAGTAACAAGACTGCACTGTAAAACCAAAAGTTATATTCCTTTTCGAAGTCAGATATATGGCAGTGGTTTTATACTCCCATTGACTGAAAACGGAGGGTTTTTAATACCAAATGCAGTGCACATTAACAGCACCGAGGTGAGTTAGGGGAGTGCAGAGGTTGCCGACAAGAGCCATAAAGGAGGTGGATTTATGTGTCGGAGCGGTAGAGGCGGGAGGTCAGAGGCAGAGTGAAGTGTGGAGGGTCGACAAGGATGAAGAGACAGCAATGTTTGGAGAGAGGAGACGAGAGAGCGACGCTAATTTATACCCCGCTAATTGGAAACAGCAGAGTCCTGCACCTGAACCGCATTTCTCGGCCCCGTGGCCGACTCCGGGCCCTGGGCAACGTGGGAGGGTGATGAGGGCCGGGGGATGGAGAGATGGGATGGAGGTTAGGGTCAGTGTCAATGGCAGCATTGTTGTTGCTGTCCCTGCAGACGGGATAGAGTTTGGTGTGTGCGTGTGTGTGTGTGTGTGTGTGTGTGTGTGTGTGTGTGTGTGTGTGCACGTATGAATGTGAGGTCTAGATGTGCGTGTCTGAGCGGAATTAGTGTGTATGTTAGAGAATTTCTGGGGGTCATGTTGTGTGTTGTGACAGTCTCACACACACACACACACACACACACACACTAGAGCAAAGACCACCCTGCCTCAACGGGGAGAGGGGAAGGAGGGGGGGGGGGGGGGAGCTTAATGTGGCATGGTTTCAATCTGACACGATCTAACATACGACATGGCTGGACTTCAGCAGTCTTAGCTTCCTAGTTAAATAAATATGACAGCCTCCTCCGATAATTACCGTGCTGTGACCATGTTGAGTCACAGCATCCGTTAATTATTAGACGGTGCCGCGTGGATACGTGGCTTCATTTTCTCAAATCCCCGCTGCTTGTGAGTTTTCTGATGTCTGTAATATTTCAGTGAGTGATGATGTATTCAGATGTTGGCTGTGACTGGGGTCTGGCACCGACGCAAAAAAAGTGAAGTAATCTTAGAATTTAGATTGAAAAAACATTGACGTCGCTCGATGTGCTTCATATCTGCAGGGTCTGTTTGCGCTGAGTTAGTGGGTTAGTGTTTGGGCCCATAGGTACTGTACCAGGGAGTACCTGAGAAGACTGTGAAGTAACTCAACTAATCTGAACCAAATAGAATTCATGCTTGAATAAAAACAATTATATAAATAAAATTAAATATATAGATATATATTTACACACACATGAAGTCAGTTGTAACACCTGAACAACACGGGTTGTAATTCAGAATGCAACAAAACGCTACGCGTTAGCATACGGCAGTTAGCTAAAAGTAATGAATAAATAGATGAAGGAAAAATAACTCCACTCTCTGTCAACTGTAACACCTGAACACTGCATTGTGCAAGTAGTGAAAACTAGCTAGCCAATCTGCAGTCTAAACAGTTAGCTTTTAGTTAGCTAGAAGTAATGGATAGTTGAAGTAATTAGCTAACAGTGATGGATAAATGGTGACAAAGCTAAAATAAATGATAAACAGTTAAAGTAGTTAGCTAACGATATGATAATAATGAAAAAGCTAAAAGAAGCCAATGAATAGTTGCAACAACTAACGTTTCTGCAGTTGAAGAAGGTGAAGCTAACTGTAATGGATATATATTGACAAAGACTAAAGTAGTGAATAAATGCTGAAAATAATTTGAAAAAAGAAAAATGGCTGAAATGTAGTTAGCTAAACGTAATGGCTGTATAGTGGGAAAAGCTACAACTAGTTCATTAATGGTTGCAACAATAAAGTGGATAAACAGTTGGAGAAGTTATAGCCTAGCTAACAGTAATGGATCAATGATGACAAAGCGATAGATCAATTATTTAAATAAACGATACAAAATAACAGATGAATGGCTGAAGCTAAAAGTTATACAAGCTAGAACTCGTCCGTAAATGGTTGAAATATTTTATAAGTTGAAATATTTGGATAAATATGTCCAGCTTTTGCCACTCACACGTGATAAAATGCAAACCTGCCCAAACCAAGATAAACAATGACACTTGAATTGCATGAAAACAAATGTTGTGATGTACCACTTCTACATAATAGTGTAAAATAACATCCATATTTTGGAGCATGACTGGCGGTGTTGATAAAAGGGTTATTGGGTTCCTCTGATACGGCTGTTGGGGTACATCAGAACCACTGATTGAGACCCTATTTTTCTAAACACCGCTGTGCCTGCTATTGATAAAGAAAGCCATCAAGCCAGTGCTCAGCTGTCTGCATTCACTCAAAGACAGCCTTCCCTTAATATGCAGGGTACCTAGAACAACGAAAACATACATAGATATGTGCACAAAAGCCCAAATTCCTCAAAAAAAAACAAAAGAGTGCACATATGGGGAGCACATTGGTGGCAGAGTTGTGATCACACAAGTTTCCTCAGAGGAAAAGAGAATACAACAAGATTTAGATGTGGTGGTGTGGTGGGGGGGGGGCTGTTTTGTTTCCCTTTAAAGGCGTGTCAGTTGTCTCTGCCCAGCTTGAGGATACTGAAGAGAGAGAAAAAACTTCTTTCTACTTCATCACTCCCAGTGATTGACATCTCCATAATCTGCACACAAGGATGTGTGTGAGTGTGTGTGTGTGTGTAAACCATTTGCGAATTATAGTGCCAAACACGCACACAAAGTTCCACACACGCTTCTACTGTAGTGGTTTTGCAGAGACATTTGTCCTATGATATTGCGTTTTTTCCTCCCCCCCCCCCCTATCTATTCTGAGGACCGAGCTCCAAGCGCACATCAAAGCCACCACAATCTGTCTTTTTCTCTCACGATTTGTCTCTCACACACTCTCTCTCTCTCTCTCTCTCTCTCTCTCTCTCTCTCTCTCTCTCTCTCTCTCTCTCTCTCTCTCTCTCTCTCTGGCCCGCGCCTGTGCACAAACCATGCACAAGCTAAAACACATTTGTGTTCCACATATTCTTTGATCACTGCTCATCTGACAGCAGATCCTCTCCGACACGGTTGTTCAGAAACACTTGTGATTTACTTTTTGACGTTGAAGGCCCGTGGATTTTAACATACTTATCATATCGATTTTTTCCTTTGACAGATAATAGTATTTGAGCTTCAGGAAAATGGTGAGATTGCACCAGAGTCATTGCATGTGAAAAAAAGATCCCCACTTCTTGACACCACCTTATCATTCCCACATTGATTCCACTGCCCTCTCTGGGGCAACGCAAAGCCACTGCAGCTGCACATCTTCATCTTATTTCTCCTCCATCCTGCCCGTCCTGTTTACTTGATGTTTTCCCTCTTCTGCAGGATGCAGGACGGTTTCAAAGGGACCACAGAACAAATCAGAGGCCCATCCCTGCGCACCAATGGGCCTGTCTCTCATTTCAGATGGAGATTGAAGGACAAGTCTTCCCCTGGAGGATCAGGGGGCCTCAGTAGCACCCGTCGCTCCCGGGGGCCTCCATGTTTCCACTGCGTGGAAGCCGGACCGTGACACACACCAAAACATGGAGCCCACCGCAAAGTGCCTCTGCCCTCGCGATCTGCAAGCCGTCGGAATCCCTAGTTAGCTCAAGGTCGTGTGCGAGTGGAGCGTGTGTTTTGGGTTTGGCATCCTTTGAAAAGATATGACAATAACTGGCCCTCGAGGGAGAGTTATTATGTGTTTGGTTGAGAGTGCGAGCTTGTGTGGCCGTGACGGAAGTTGGACGCTTCCCAGTGTTGTTTTGAGGTGCTTTGGGTTTGTTAGTCATAGGTTACTGTAACGTCTCTCCCAGGACGCTCCTATTTAGAGACTGTTTTGTGCGCAGTGACTCTGAAGTGGTGTCACGGATGGGCTCCTCTGGCTTTCCTGGCGGAGGATGTGTGGGGCTTGTGGATCTGCGAAAACAACAGGGCGCCGGGAGATCAGTTCCAGGTTTGACGGCGCGTACTGCATTCAAGAGACGTGGCTCCAATCCCCCCCCCCACCCCCCCACTCCCTCCCTGTCTGTCTCCAGCTCCGGTCTTCCCCCGGCCTCCATTAAGCTCCCTCGGCTTTCACATGACACGGCGATATCCATCAGAAGCTGCATGACAGCATATGGACCTGAGTGACATTTGATGTCTGTGGCAGGAGTAAGTGCGGCTCCTCTTTGTGTCTCCCATTCATGTGGCGAGGGCGGGATTAAGACTTGATCCAATAGAGCAGGAGTGGCGAGGAACGAGCTCGGGTCAGATCTGCCTTGAATTAAGTCAGTGTTGGAGCAGGAATAATACGATCACCTCCCCCCCAAACCCTGTAATACTACTGAAAGGTAACGTATGTGTGCTTGTCTGCATATTTGCTTGTGTGTGTGTGTGTGTGCGTGTGTGTGCGTGTGTGTCTCGGCCTGTGCCGAGCTCTGCGACCAAACCGCAGGCTGGTGTCCTTTACAGAGAAAAGGGGTCTCTGTTGACGGTTCAAAGACAGCCCCGCGGCCCCCCGGCTTCAAAAGGCCCCCCAATCATCGCACCCACTTACAACCAACGGCGCATGTCACTTAATGTGGACCACACTGTTCATCAATTATGGTGAGCTCAGGGGCTATCCAACACCCGCACCACAGCTCCACAAGTAGTGAGTTGTCTTCTGTTCTGACTGAAGCCAACCCCCCAAGAGTCCTCAAAGCCCATCTGTTGCAGGAGGTGTGGTGTGGGACCGCTAACTCGCGCTCTCCCTCCTCTCTCATGCCGCGTTATCTCACCGCAACGCCGAGAAAGCTCCTCATCCTCCTGTAAATTTGGCTTCCTGCAGCGAGCTTTAAGCTTCATAAAAGCTCACTTCTTCCCCTTCCCTAATGTAATTGCCGCCCTCGTCCATCCGCGCGCCTCCACTCATCCCATTCCCTTGCTTTGAAACATCCCACAGAAGGCTAACACACACACACAAGTCCACGACCTTACCCTCCTACTCGCTGTTTATCAGGCCCCTTTGGCAAGTGAACTGAGTCGCACTGGAACTCATTAACCGTCGTCTGATTTTGACATGTCGCCATGGGGTAGCAGTTAAACCCAAATGCCACTTTGGTATCCAAGTGACAGGACGTATGTTATGGTTGTAAGAGTGAAAATAAAAGACACAAATGTGGCGACCATATTTAGAAATCCCTTTAAACAGAGGGATGACGGCGGGGCGTGCAAACCTGAACCAGACCACACAACATTATCCAAGCCTCAGTCTTCTTCTTCTTCTTCTTCTTCTTCTTCTTCTTCTTCTTCTTCTTCAGTCTCTGTCCATGAGAGAACATCTGGACGGGGTTCAGGTCAGGCCGGCCCGGCCCGGCGTGAGGGGATGAAATTTGACTCTCATGCTGACCGGTCCACTTGAGTTGTGCCTCTCCCATCTCCAAAAGGCTGCTGGTACACATGCGTCTGGTTCGGTGTGTGTGTGTGTGTCCGTCCGTCTGAGCTCTAACCTCAGCAGCTGCGTGTGATTTTGTATTCATGTTGTCTGGGGGCTTCTTTCCTGTTGTATTATTTCCTGTCTGTCCTGACGCTTTGTTCCGTGTGGCGGAGTCTGGAGACAGGTTCTGCTCACATTAAAGGATGGGAGCTGCTTTGCGTCAGCTGCACTGCTTTAGAGTCATCTGTGACGAGGCAAGCAACACACAAATGCATTCTCTTTCACCAAAAAAATACATTCGTAAATAGGGAGTTATAGTTTTTGGAGCAATTCGATGCTTCTTCCTGTTCATTTTTAGTGTTTCGTGGAGGTACTTAAATCAGTGATTTCCAACCAGGGTACTTGCACTGTTGCCAGGGTATGTGGAAAGATTAGCTCAACTAATTTGAAAAAAAGAAAATGCAATAAGCCACAGGCAGTGGATAAACAGTTGAAATATCTTGCTAAGAGTTACGGATAAATGCTTCTGCCACTCGTAGTTTAATGCAAACTTGACCAAACCAACCTAAACATTGACAGTTCAACTGTATGAAAAAATGACTGTATCCTTAAATAGTTAATAGTGTTAAACAGCATTCCGTTTAAAATCATTCTAAGTGAACACATTTGGAACATGGCTGGTGTGTGAAGGGGTCCTTGAGTTCATCTGACAACGGCTGTGGGGGTACGTTAAAAAAAACAAGAAGGTTGGAAACCACTGTTTTAAATGTTGCATCTCACATTCTGCCTCTCCAAGTGTTGAAAATACTTCTGCAATACATTTGGCCAATTTTTTAATGACATCTTGTGCACTGCAATAATTCAATTTAATTAAAAGATAAATACAATTAAATGTGATCCCATTTTATATATATGTATATATATATAT
>NW_022280085.1:1286807-1325425 GCF_004355925.1 Anarrhichthys ocellatus | reverse complement strand
CCGGCCACTCCTGGGAAGGTTCACCACTGTTCCATGTTTTCGCCATTTGTGGATAATGGCTCTCACTGTGGTTCGCTGGAGTCCCAAAGCTTTAGAAATGGCTTTGTAACCTTGTCCAGACTGATAGATCTCAATTACTTTGTTTCTCATTTGTTCCTGAATTACTTTGGATCGCAGCATGATGTCTAGCTTTTGAGGATCTTTTGGTCTACCTCACTTTGTTAGGCAGGTCCTATTTAAGTGATTTCTTGATTGAGAACAGGTGTGGCAGTAATCAGGCCTGGGTGTAGCTAGAGAAATTGAACTCAGCTTTCCAAAGATGTGATAAACCAGTTAATTTATGTTTTAACAGGGGGGGGGGCAATCACTTTTTCACACAGGGCCATGTAGGTTTGGATTTTTTTTCCCCCTTAATCATAAAAACCTTCATTTAAAAACTGCATTTTGTGTTTACTTGTGTTATCTTTGTCTAATATTTAAATTTGTTTGATGATCTGAAACATTTAAGTGTGACAAACATGCAAAAAAATAAGAAATCAGGAAGGGGGCAAACACTTTTTCACACAACTGTGTATATATATATATATATATATATATATATTTTTTTTAATGATATACTACAATAGCACTTTTTACAACATACTTAACTTACTTTTTAAAACTAACTACACTGACATGATTTACATTAATTTATATAATGTAAAACGATTTTGTAACGTTTTCTCTAATGTACTACGATGACTACACTGACTATTTGGACAAACAATGACTTTATATATTTTTGACGTGTGGTATAGTTCTTCAAAATGCTTAAGTAAAATTTCTTATGACTTTTTTTGACATGCTATACTAGGGTCATACTATTGTATGGATGAATCACTTTTTTGACCCGATATACAATATTATCCAACTTTTTTCGACATTTCATATTGCTAATTATTTTGACGTACTATACTATTACTTTTTTCAACATAAAATACTACGATTTTTCTATGATTGTTTTTTGATATATTATACTGTAACTTTTTTCCAAAAGGCAATGCTATGACTTTAGTCGACATGCTATACTATGAATTTATCATGACTATTTACAACATGGAATACTATAGACTTTTGTATGAATTTGATCATCATGCTATACTATGATTTTTTTATGACTTTATTTGTGCTTTACTATGACTTTTTCATGACTTTTTTCGACATGCTATACTATTGACTTCATTCATAATTCAGTATGTCATGACAATTTTATAAAAAAACAATTTTCCCTGACAAAAGTCATGCAGTCGCTTGCCTCCAGATCCGACCCACCTTCGTCACGTGTCTCCAGAGGGGGCTCCTCCCCATCTTCGTCCTTCTGAGGGATGCAATCTTGGTCGCTAACCTCTAGGCTGGCCACCAGACCGGGGCCAACCTCCAGAGTGGTCCTGCCTTCATCTGTGACCGCAAGGTTGTCAACAGGAGCAACTCTGCCCACCCGCATGCTATTCCTCCTGCCAGTCCTCCAGGGGGCTTGCGGCATCTTTTTGGATTTTGGTTTCTAGGTATTTCTGTGACAATCGATTAGTGTATCCCGTTTCATTTTGTGTGATTAGCCTGCTTTGTGATTTTGGAGTTATAAAAGGGGGTGATGTGGCAAGGCTAAACTGGTAATAGAAATTCTCAAGAATGCAGTAATTTAATAGTTTGACGCTCAAAATTTTCTGGGGAAGAAATAAAAAAATTAATAATTTTTTTATTATTGGTACTATAGCCATATTGTTATGCTAAAACTTCTGGACTTTTACCTCAGTAACATTTTGAATGCATGACTTACCTGTAACTAAATATTTTTACACAGTGGGGCTTTTTTTTTAAACTTTTGTAACTGAAGGAAAACAGAGTACTTCTTCCACCACTGCACATTTGTCATATAGACTTGAGTGCTAATATATCAACGTTATGTTCAGTTTGTTTCTGCTGCCCCCGAGTGGCAAACTGTGTTATTGCAGGATTAATAACATCTACATCTGCAGACGTTTTTGAACAGTCGTGGAAGACAACTTTATTTATCATTTACATTTATAACTTCAGTCACTGAGTAAGTTAAGTCATCAAGATGAATAACTGAGCTAATGAAAAATGACAAAGCAAGATATACTAGAGGAAGATGAACACTAGCCAAAGGGACGTTTCCAAACTGGTAAGCATTGTTCCCATTAATTGGTTATTACTGATCTGTGAAGCATGACTTATTAATCATGAATAAAGCCATATGATATGATATATGATAATACAGTATGCTTGATTAGAGAATTGTATCCCTTCTGCAATAGAAAATATAAGCACTGGTGCTCAGTGGTCAAGCATAAATATTATTTGGCAGGTGCCAGCTGGTGAACCAAAAAGCTCAGTAATACAATGGTGTGCCGAACACAGTGAAGTGACTTTAAGGTGCAACTTAATGCATGACACATTAACATGAGATGACCTCTCATTTACTTTTCTGTGTTCTTCTTCTCCCCACCTCCGTAGCCACTGATCCTACAGTGGCTCCCATGATGCCCCCGTACGGCCCTCCCACAAACAGGCCGACCAGTGCTCCCAGCAGGGCCTCCCTTCTCAGCATTTTGGGCAGCCACCTCATCCAGCCTGTCAGCTTCTCCCACAAGCCCCAGAGAAAAGAGGGAGCAGAGGAGGCAGGTGACGAGGGGAAAATACTATCCACATCCACATCCAAGTCACCTACGCTCCTCTCTGCCTCTTCCCGGACCGCCTCCATTTCTTCTTCTGTGACGTTTTCCTCCGGTCGTGAGTCCGTGGGAGCCACCTGGTCCCCTCCTCTCCTCCGTCTCACGATCTCTACCTGCCTCTCTCTCACTCTTTCCTCAGCCTCCTGGTACAGAGGACAGCTGCAGTGTTGCGTCCCGCTCACACTCACCGCCTGCTCGACCTTCTCCAGCAGCTCCTCAACGGCGTTCCCCTCCTCTGCTTCTCCACTGCGGGTCTCCAGTGTGTGGTAGCGTTCACCGCATCTTTCCACCAGCTCCCGGAGGTCCTTGCGCCACGTGGCGAGGTACGCCTCCAGCTGCTCGTCCTCCTCCAGCTCCTCGGTGTGGGTGAAGAGCACAATGGTGTTTGCGCTGACTGCAGAAGGGCCGAATAGCTTCTCCAGGACGTCCAGCGCATTGGCCTCTCCGTCGGCTGGCTGGTTCACAGGGACACACAGCAGGAAGACATGCGGCCCGGGGCTGGACAAGGCGATGAAGGAGGATGTGTGTCTCCTCCTTTCCTCGGGGTCGCAGCCTGAGCCAAACCAGGCCGGACTGGAGACGACCGCCACCTACCGAGAGGTGGCAGAAGCATAAAATCCAGGTAAAAAAAAAGCGCATTAATGCTACAAATTGATATTTCACTGTAACAAAATGAAACAGAGGAAATTAAGAGAAGTAATATAGAATTGGAGGAAGAGTTTATGGAAAGCAGGAGAGAAAATATTAGCATCTACATTTGCATGTTTGTATGCAGGTATGTATATGTACCATATCTGCATGCAGATGTATTCATTTACATATAGGATTATAATTTACTTGATATGATCTTGCATAGCCTACAAATGCATCATCTATTCATAACATTTACATTAAAAAAATATAAGGGAGTAATTGGCAACTCTTGTTCTGAGTTCCCTCTGTTGCTTATAATCAGAGATGTGAGTGTTAAAGGGGTCAAACTAACGTGTCACTATAATGACAATAAGTCTCCAAACTTCGTATGTTGCCGTTATACTTCCCCCTCTCCGCTGCAGTGTGGTGTACTGCGTGTATTTCACTCCTACCTGTCTACCTGCAGCCTCTCCTCGGTGTTTGCTGCACTCCTGCACGGCGGCAGCATCTGCGCCCTGTTGAGGAGGCTCGTGCAGGCCCAGAATGCTGCTGACGGCCGATCTTTTTCCGGCCCCGGTCCGGCCCAGCACCACCAGCCTCAGCTCGGCTGCTCAGCGCCGACAACAAGGGCGGAGACACACGGCAGTGGAAAAACCACATCATGGTCCAGTCTACTGTATATGGTTTATTTTTAAACATATGTTTATATGTTGGCCAGAGACTACACAAGTTTTTCAAAAGTAGAGGCAGCATTTTATGACAATATAATTATTTGAATTCTTACATCCTCCTTCTAAAAGTGCCAGACTATCTGTTGTTTATGAAGTCAGCTGTGTTAAATGATGTCATGGCATTTAACCGTTACCGTTTTCGCATTTCTACGAAGTGGCAGCGCCCTTTGTAACTGTCGTGTCTCTTCTCAAACCGCACAAATACCGTAAACAGTCCACCGGGAGCCGCTCCCTCCTCACTTTTCTCCCGTTGTGTCGCACAGATACTGATCTTACGATACACGGAGATACAACAGTGCTCAGCCTACCTGACTGTGCGGCAGATGTTGACATGTCTGCGCTCGTTCACCGCCGTGTTATGCGCTGAATCTGGGATGATCGCACTTCCTCGTTCCTGTGATACTGCTGGACTCAACTTGACTGACTTCGGCGCCGGAGGGGGGCACAGCTCCATCTGTTGTGGTGCCTGGCGTAGCAGGGCGTCTCAAACCGGGGCCCGCGGACCTGCCCGGGGTCCGTTACCGTTTTCGTAGCATTTCAGCTCACAAACTTATAAAAGCCCCTTTAAAAAGTATTCACCCCCTGGACTTCATTTATTATTACTTCCATGGTTTAATGCAAATAGGCAAGTATATTATTAATGATTTAGCTGTAAAGCCCTGATCAACCTTGTATGTTATTTAATAAAGTAATTACTTAAGAGTCTACATGCTAGCAGCTGTTAGCTTTACTTGGGCACAGTAGTGCTTTACGAGCTAAATGCTAACAGCGGCATGCTCACAATCACAATGCTATCCCTGCTAATGTTCAGGGTATGATGTGTACCATGGTAGTTTAGCATGTTGATAGTTGATAATTAGCCTCAGAGAACAGCTGGGTCTGATGGGAATGTCATTATAATTCATCCTGAAAGAGAGCATTGACATCTGTACCTGTTCTCAAGACGATTCACTAAAAAACAAACAAATGTCAACCTCGTGGTGGAGCTTAATTAAATTATATTCATTAGGATTCATCCTCTGGCCACCATGAAATTTCGTGCAAATGTGTCGAGAAGGTTGTTGAGGTATTTTTGAACCAACCTACCAACATTGCCGTCCCCAGAGCCGAGCCGCAAGCATGGCTAATGAAAACAAACCAAGCAGAAGCTGATTTTGGAAACAGTTTTAATGTTGCCATTTTTGTTAAATGTCTGACATTGAACAGCTCCTGATTTAAAACAAGGTTGCACCGTAAGGTGTTTTATTCTATCACTTTTCTACAGAGCAGTCAAAATGGAAATGCTGTATGCACATTAAAATATCAAATGTATAAAACATCATGGTATGACAGCATTGTTTACATGGTAAAAGAAAAACAGGAGCAGCTGTCAAATATATTATGTTGATCGTGACCAAATTACTTACATGTTCCTGTACTTTTAAGTAAAAAAAAAAACACTCAACAGCATACACTCACTACATTACATACACTCTGTACACTGTACAGTAACAATAAAACTAAGCTGACATGCCAAGAAAGATCAACGTGTTCAGTAAAATGTTTCATTTAAAAATATAACAATTAGAAAAAAATTAAGAGAACAGGGTTTTTAAAAAAATACACTTTAAAAACGTTGACGCTAGAAATATCCATGTTTTCAGATGCCGAGCAAGTGGCTTAAATTAAAGTCCAAAGGTCCCTCCTGTTCAGGACCCCTCCAGTCACATCTGCTGACTTCTGATGCCAAGTCACTGAACCTCGAGTATCATCCTTTACTCACAGCCCAGGCATGATGTAGGCAATATTGTCCAACGTATTCGACTGCCAGAAAGGGAGAGAGAGCTTTGTTAGGAAAATGCACACGACCGCTGCCAAGTGTACAACTGAATGTATATCAAACTAAAATCAGGCTGAAAGCACCCGCAGTAGTTTAATTCATACAACATTTACAAACGCTAATACTTTACCAGGACGTTCCGAGGACATCCGTTTAACTGTGGTATCTGTGCGGTGAGACAGTTCAGAGGTCCCAGCGCACACAAGATGGAGTCCAGAAGAACAGACAGACTCCCGGACACTGCCACCATCCCCTGACACGAAGAAACATCAGTCACATGACCCACTTATTCCACTGCATACTAGTAACGACACATCTCCAGGGGGTGAAAGGAGCCTGTTTTTTTTATGCTGTTTGTGTTTTCGTACCGGCATTATGCTTCATTTTCAATAACACTGTCAGGTAGGGCCTTTGTGTTGCATTCACGTGGTGTCGTAATGAGTTCGCAAATGTAAAAGTTCACATGAATGCCCCCTCAAGTTGGAACAACAACTTTAAAAAAAGCGAATGTGTTTAAGCAATAAAATACAACACATCTTCCATGTTTCCATATTACGACTACGATGAAAACACAGAAGAAATGGGACTACCCGAGGAGCACCTGAACGCACCACTGTCAGCGCTCTCCGAGTGCCATTCTAGTTTTCTTATGAATAGCTTCTAAATTATTCACAGCACAGGCTTGCAGGCTTTCAATCCATCCTTGCTGCCTCTCCAAAAAGATGATGTCAAGTGTTTCTTTCCACACCAAACAGCTGCAGACTTCAAGCTACTTTCACCCCTAAACATCTTGTTAACGCCTCAAATAAAAAACGTGGAGCTTCTTTCTTGTTATGTCTACTTTTGATATCTATTAATCTGCTTTAGAGGTTATAGGTTACATCCACTGCAGATTAGCCTGTAAATGCAGTGTGTGCCCGCCTGCATGTGGAAACTCACCTCTGTTTCTTGTAGCCGATGCCCAATCAGGGACAGGGACTCTCCCAGTAGCTGCAGGTGAGCTGCTGCATCGATGGGATCGACCTCTGGGACTCGTGCCGGGGATAGTGACATAGTGCCAGATGCTCTGCTGGGTGACACCATCCCTGTGACCGCTCCTACAGCTTCCATGACCCAACACAAACACAAACCGTAAAGAGAACAGACGGCGAGAGGACAAAAAGTTGTGAAATTATAAAACGTATTAATCATCATCGATCGGTTGAGTTAAAGTCGACGATACCTTTGCTTTTGCCCTCGTTGACACTCTTGTGTTTGACTGTGGTGGCCTCGGCTTTGTTCTGCTTGTGCTGCAGATACTGAGCTTTCTGCCTCCAAACCTGCACAGGACACACAGAGCGACACGCTACATTTAGTGCACTGCAAGCGTGAGAGCGATGTTCAAAGTTCTTTTCCCATATCAAGTACAAATAAGGACTAAAACGTACCAGTTTGTCTTTCTCTGGCATCGCCTTCCACACCTCTGCCAACCTTTTGCTTAGCTCACCAAAGACTGCAGATTAGAGAAACATATAGTTTAAAATGTGTATTTTAGTGATATTTCAGAGGCCGATCGCTGTCATAACATATACTGGATGTCATAACATCACCCACCTAGTCCGGGCTGTTCTGCATTTATGTTGACCCTGTACTCCTTACAAAACACCTGATACGCTGTTGTGTTCTTCTTCTTGGGCTAAGAGAGGACAAAGAAATTAACTGATGATTAACAAACGCAGAAGGAAAAAAAAGCATTGTTTTTCATATTAGTGTGTTAAAAATAAAAAGGCAGCTGTTAGCTCGCTTGTAAATTGGTCAAAGTGAGTTTTGCGTAGTCAGCAATTCCAAATGATGTTGACAGATGTGGGTCTTACAGAAGCCCAGAAGAAGTATCTGCAGGAGGTCCCGCACGGTTGTTGATTTCATCACTTGAGATTTTTGGCATTCAAAGCTAAATTTTCTACTACCGATCCAACAACAAACGTCCCTGAACAGTTTCCTACCTTATCTTTTTCCTTCTCGTGCTTTTCCCGATCTTTCTCCTCTTTCTTCTTCTTCTTCTCCGTCACTCCATCGTTGCCCTGGTGGTGGTGTGGAGGGACGGGCGTGCCCATGGCATACATTGGACCGACGGCGCTGTGGGTGACAGTGGGGTGGGAGTGGCTGTGGCCCCTCGATGAGTCTGAAGAATGTCACGCAAAGATGACGCGATTGGTAATGACAAGTATCGATTGTGTGCAGCAGAAAAGCGACTCTTTATTTGTTGTATCAACACATAGAAAACTCACCTCCAAATCCTTTGCTGTGCTTTTTGTCCTTCCCACTTTTTTCCTTGTCTCTGTCCTTTTCTTTGTCCTTCTTCTTCTTGCTTTTTTTGCTCTTCTTCTTCTTTTTGGACATGTGTGTGTATGAGTCATCTATAACCAGCTCACCCGCCTCCAGCTCAACCCCAGATGAAGAGCTCTCGTCTCCCAACCCACCTCCGTAATGACCTGTGGAACAGGGAACACATCAATGAATATTAATTAACAACACAAAATCTATCATGGGGGTCAAAATAATTTAAGGTGGTATGGTACATTGGCACTACAGGTGCACCAATAATATCTGTGAATACAGCTCATCAGCACTTGTTTGATCAGAAAACCAACATGTTTCTGATACCACAATATTAGTAAAATGATCAATACAAGTCTGAATGAAACACACGTGAACATGTTCATACCACACCTGTGTATGTTTGCTTCCGTGTAGCCCGGAGAAGCATTATTCCAACCTTACTATCAGAAACATAACATAACTTGCATCCCCTGGAACATATTTTAGGGTTATCTTACCTTCCACCTCCACCTCTTTCCCCACCACAGGCAGTGGATCTCGGCTCTGCTGCAGTTTTTTCTTGGGCGCCTTCGAGTGCGGCATCCTGTCTCTATCCTTCTCCTTCTTTCCGCCTCCTTTGGACGAGTGGGGCGGGAACGGGAAACTCTCACCTTCCTCTTTCTCTGGCGACATGATGAGCTTCATCTTCAGACCGTCGGCCTCGCGTAACGTCAAGGGCTCCTCTTTGGGAGCTCCACCGTGGAACAGCGACGACTTTGAGGAGGACGAGGAGTGCTTCTTGGAGGAAGACGATGACGAGGACGCGGGGCGGGAGTGGGAGAAGGAGTGGCTCCCTTTGCTTCCACCGCCGCCGCTGCTGCCCTCACGTTTGCGGTCCTTGGAGGAGTGCGAGGAGAAGGGTGGGTAGGAGGGTTTCTTGTGTAAGTGGGGGCTGGGGTCCGAACCTGTGGCCAGCGGAGAGGTGATAGCCTGCAGGAGGCCCATCGCTGTGTCTGTCGGGTGGGAGGAGGAGGGGGACGAGAGGGTAGGGGAGCGGTCTGTCGACTTGTGCTTTTTCTTGTGGGAAGGTGGACCTGAACCATCGTGGTCTGATACAGGGACGACACAGGAGAAGAACAAAAAGTAAATACAGTTGAGTCATTTTTTGTGAACTTAAACGGTTATTACAATATAACAACCTCTCACCTCTGTTATAGTAGTCATCGCTATGCTTCTTCTTCTTTTTGTGCGAGTCCCCTCCGACCGCGAACAGTTCGGAATCCTGATTTTGAATGACAGAGTTGCTTTCCGTTCATTCATAGATAAATTGGTTCAAAATATTAAAATGTGCTATAAACACCATAACTATTGGCATTTCTTAAAACCATCCTGTGGTATTAAACCATATAGTCACCTTCATGTTGACAGATAACCTACCTTGGGTCGTTTTTTGGATGATTTTCGGACCTGAGCAGCAATCTCCTCTTCCTCCCTCAACAGATCCTTGTACGACCTCCTCTTCTCTCTCTGGCTACGACCAGCTACAAGGCCTCTGTCTCCTTCCATCCCTGCATCTACAATAAATGAACTGAGTGTTTTAATCCTTAATTTAAAAGTAAAGATTTGATTTTTAAAAATGAGAACATTAGAGACGGCTTCGATGTCTAAGTCTCTTTAAATGTTCTCCGTTTCTTGTGCAAACTAGCACTCAAATCAGTGGAGCAACAGTTACGTTTAATTTATCATTGTGTTACTGACTGCAAAAAAATGTGCATATGTTTGATAAGTCTGTACAGTGGGAACAAAGTACAACTACATGCAGTTTGCCGGCAGACATTACCCATTCCTCCTTTATTCTTGATCTCCTCAAAAGCCATGGCTCCTGCTTTGTCAACACGTTTATTTGTCACAGTATGTCACTGACAACACAAGGCAGGATACTGACCTGTGAAGTCAACACCAAGGGAAACAAATCAAATGCAAGTTACGGTATTAATATCTATCCTGGACGACACACAACAAAGTGGAAAACTTGGACATTTATGGCTTCATATTTCATATCTTGTAACGTAACAAACATAAACAAAGGTAATTACACTCTAACAGGTACTCAGTTGCTACAACTAACGTTGTTCCGGCTTAGTCCCACACTGAGCTGCCCAAGTAACACTGGAGCTGCAGGTAACCTGAACATAACGCTCCTCAAAAGTGTGGAAGTGCTCAATGAATGGCTGCTTATTGAAGGAAAATACAAGTTACGCTGTGTTACAATAACGCTGTGGTCCGTTACCTACAAAATAGCACAACAAATGTTAGCTAAACAAACTCCCGCCTACTTTCGTAAAGATACACAAACACACCCCCCTCTCCATTCACTTTGAGTCCTTAGCTTCCCAACATTTCCAGCACTCGAATGGGTCTCGCTGAGCGTGCCCTCAGCCTGCCGGTCAAAGCGACTGAGGAAAGCCCGAGGCTTCACACCCACAGTTAGGCCGCGGTCGGCTCAAGTGCATAAAATAACGTGCCAAACATACATTTAACTCTGCTCGTGTCTCAATCTCCTCTGGGGTGATAACTTGTGATGTTTATACACACCAGGAAGAGAGGAAATAATGTGTTTATTAAATTTTACTACCTCTATGGATCTCCAATTTACGCGGGTCCGGTCGCCATTTTTTTTTATTATCGGCGAAGCCACAATACGTGTCAACGTAGAGGAGGGGCTTTGGTAACGCAGCCAATCAGCGTAGAGGAAAAGAAGCCACATTAACAAAGCACTTGCTGTTGCTCCGTTTCCTACTCTACTGTCTTCTGTTTTCACTATGCAAAATGAGAACTAAAGGCTCAACCATTGAATATATTGAAATAAGCAATAAATTACAGAACGGAAACCCAGCTAGATAGAACATTCTTTATCATATAAAAGACAATATTTGACAAATATAGCCAAACATATTGATTTATTGAATCACATATATTTCCATTTCCAACAACAGTCAAATATTTCAAATTTTTCTTTTACAGCACGGTTCACATACAAACATGACATGCAATACAAGAGAAAAGGCAACGAGATACAAAGAAGCTGTCAATAAGAAAACCAAAAATACAACAGTGAAAAGTGTTTAATCATTTCATGAGAAATACGTCTCATAATTATCGAAGAACTTGGCTAATAATGGCAGGCAAAAAGAGAACAAGTGAGTACATAGACACAGCCGTGACTCTTTTACTCACACACACACACACACACACACACACACACACACACACACACACACACACACACACACACACACACACACACACACACACACACGATAGAGAGCGAAGATCCCGCTGCACTTCTGGGTTGGCTTCTGTTCCACTAGTTTCCTGTTCTCAATGTATATTTCCCTAAGGGGTTTCTTTTAACCTTTTTTTTTCTGAAAAGCTAACATGTGATACTCTTTTCTGTCTATAAATAGATATCCATTAACTTGAAGTACTGGGCATTAGTATTTGAGCATCTTTTCATTTTAACCCAGATGAGAATATTTCAAAAGAATCTTTGTGTTATCTTGTTTGAATTGTCACGGTCCTGTAGAGTAATGCTGTAAACAAATATTTTGTTTACAGCAATGTGCTTGTCTGGTTAAGGCTACTGCAGCAGAGGCTTTCTTGGAACCCAGCAAGAATTCAGCTCTCTATACACTTTTTCTTTTACCTATCCCCCAAATTCTGTTTCTGTAGACTGAGTGATGTAAAACTGGCCAATAAATCAGTCACCTCATCCACCTATAGAAAAAATAAGAGGAAAAATACATTCAACTATGTATAAGTGTTAGTGAAATCTGAGTAAATCCATAAGAATAAACAATACATTCAAATGTAAAAAAAAAAAAAAAAAAAAGTCAACATTTAAGTTTAGTTAAACCACAAATCTTTGTTTTTAAACATGCAAGTCTGAGATCTATTCAATGAGTATGTCGGTCTCACCTGCTCTTTGGTGCGTGTGTGCTGCAGCTGTGTGGAAATGTGCTCCAGCCTCTCTTTAGCTTCACTCTGGCCCATTAAGTTCAGGTATTCCCTCAGCATTTGAATGATCTACAAGGGAAAGTCAAACGTATTTGATAGATCTATAAATTAAGCACGCAGTTCCCGAACCAATCAGGATCTACCCAAAGCCTAAAGCCGGGCAACTTAACGCCTTCTCTACCTGTGTGACTTCCCCTCTCAGGGTTTCTAAGCTGCGTGAATCTCCCTCCTGCAGAATATTGAGCTTGGAGCGTGCTAGATGCAGAGGGGTCCTGCCTGCTCGGTCCAGGGCGTCCACACGGGCTCCTTGACAGAGACAATAAGAGCACAAATCTATCAGATACACATGCCTATCAAATCGTTTTCATTCATTCTCAATTCTAATAGAATAATAATCACACTTGAGTTTATTAACTCTGACTAGCGGACCAGTGTTGTTATAGATCTGGCAACATCATTTAAGTGGTTACAATCCTACACCTGAACTACATTTAGTGGAACGTTCTAAATTACTTTAGGTTGAAATCATTCAGCCTCCGTTTGTTCTAAGCAGCCTTCTTTTGGTGGGAAATGTTCAGGCAGCCACAGAAAATATGGCCAACAGGTGTCTAAATTACATTATATACTGGGGCACTGTGAAACAGTTTGAACACCGTTCTCAATCAGTGATCATGTTAGACTGCATTCATCTACATGAAACCAGGGCAGCAGCACCGTTGCTTTATATAATGTTTATGATAAACTCACTAAGACTAAGACAAACTTACATTTAGAGGTTCCCTTTGGCACTTGCTGTATTTTTGGCAAGCGATATGCACTGTATATACTGTGTATACATATAAATATGCTCCTTCAGGGCAACAAACACCTTGAATATAGAGTTTAAATTAATTAAGTTGATCCTGCGCCCCAGGCTCTCCTACAATGGGAAACTGAGTAACATGTATACAAAGAGGTCTCACCTCCTCTCAGCAATGTGGTGATTACAGGCACATGGTTGGTACAGGCCGCTGCAGAAACACAGGTTAAAATGGGTAAATTGTGACACAAATACAAGAATAAAAGTGTTAAAAAAAAACAAACACTGGTTGCATGCCTAAAACGTCCCTAAAATGTTGCTTTTATGTCATTCTGCAGTACGTCTTTGCGTTGGCAGGTGCGGGTGTAAAGCAGCTGCACAGCTGCGAGTCAGAGTGAACCCACAGTCGCATGCTTTACTGACCACAGTGCTGCGGGTTTTACGGGGTCAGGGTGATGTGTTCTCTTACCCAGATGGAGGGGGGTATTTCCCAGGCTGTCTCGCTGGTTGGGGTCAGCGCCGTGGCTCAGCAACAATTGCACTACAGACATAAAGAAAAGGACATTTGGAAAAGAAAGGGAATGAGAATTACTTGAAGTATGGTAAACAACAGCATGCATTATACATGATTTCACCAATCACCAACCTACCAATGCTCTCATTGCCATTGCAGGAAGAGAAATGGAGGGCCGTCCTTCCCTTGTCATCTGCTGCACACGGGTCTGTATCATCTTGCAGGAGCTTTCGAACTGGAAGAACACAACTGTGATTACCTTTTACCTTACACCACCTGCGAGGCTTTTTTTTTTTTCTACTGCAATCCACCTCACCGTCCATACCTGTGTCGCTGTCATTGCTGTTCGCAGCTTCCCTCAGCCTTTTCGCAGCTGTGGAAATACGGCATTCAAAATGACATGTAAATATTGCTTTATGAGTGGATGAATGGGATCTGATGGCTTGACATGTGAGCAACAAACAAGATAAGCCATTCACTGGCTTTACACTGTCAAGAGGGGGGTGCTCGATCAGCCACCGATATTGCAACTGTACATGGTGTTTATCAGTGTAACACTGAGCATGTTATTACATGAGACAAGATAGCTATTGGGATTTTGGTAATCATAATATGACACATCTTAATATCTTCTGGAATTAACTGCATTACACTGTGCTAGAACTGTATTACCTTTAGCCTACCTGTTTGGTTATATCTAAATTACTGGCGTGTAGTTTTCAAGGGACCTAGCTTGCATATTGTATTAAACCAACATACTCACAAACCTAAAACACCGTCACGATATTGAGTCTACATATTACTACACACATTCTGTATTTTGCAGCTAAACAAACGTGGCCAACCTGTAGCTGTCCCTTACCGTAGATGTCTTTCCCCATAGGGCCGAGGTTCCGGACCACTCTGTGCGGCCGCCTGGCCCTCCTCCCCGTCACCTTCCCCATCTTGCTTGCCACACCACCGCCGCCGAGCTCGGCTCGTCCGGGCTCCCACAACAAGTGCAGGTACCGGAGCTCTTTCTCGTCCCTCGGTCCCACTCGACCCAACACCACTTTGCCCTCTCCGGTCCCACTTATCCCAAACCCGACAGCGGCGGTACCCCCGGGGTCCATCCTCTCCGGGTTTACGTTACCCCGCTGCTCCCTGCCCACCTCCTCCTCCCGGGTTTCATCTTCAGGTCCGGGCTCCACCATGTACTCCCCCTCGGAGCTGGAGCGGTCATTATCCGAGGCTGTCGCAACGATTGGGCTCCACCCGTCCATACTTTATCGTGACATGTGGACGCCGTGTTTATGCTACGCTCCTTACTACTACTGCCACAGAAAAAAAGGAAAGAAAGCCGTCATACGTAGGACAACTTTGAATACGCCATCCGCACCGTCAGCGACGCCATTGCGCGGCACGTCTACGTAGAAACTCCCTCGTTAAAGGCTTCCCGTCCTCGGTACTTTGCAGTGTTTAATAGCAGAAGACAGCCAACCTTTACGGAACCAAAATGTCGCCTATTTCACATATTCCATAATCTCGAACGTAGTAACAGGCACACCCATTGTACAGTCGACAGATCCAGCGCAGTGATGACCAATCAGATTCCGTGTTGTTCATTTAGCTCCTGTCCAATAGAATCCACGCAACAGGGCAGCCAATCAAACAGTCTCTGTGCTGAACCGCGAATATAGCTTCGCGCATGCGCATTGTAAAAAAGAAATCAATAATAGTCCACAAAACACATTTGCAATTATTCTTTAATATACATTTCATCAGGTATAATCAGAAAAAAATGTACAATGCATAAAAACACACACCCTCCACCTATATAGCTTCTTATGAACTAGATTCAAATGGCATACTATAATGTATGTAGATATTTTGTTAGGAATCACAATATGGAAACATTCAAGGGAGAAAGTGGCTTTCCAGTGATAAGCAGTTTCCAACCTGAGGGGTTGGGTCCCCAATTAGTCACATGATGATGAAGTAGGAGGGGCCGTGAGATAATTACCGAATGAGGAAATACTCAAAGTTACACTTAATTTTTCAGATTTTCCTCCAATCTTTGCTGTACTCTAATGAATCGCTTAATAATGGCACTTCTTTGAACCCTTAAACATGATCAAAATAAACAAAAGGACATTAACTCCTTGGTTAAATTTGTCACATTTACAACGGACAAGGGTTTGTAAATTGCCTTAATTAAAGTGGCCGCAAGCCCAAAACATTGGGAACCACTGATCTGTATGATGGTATTCTGTTAAGATATTTGGTCTTGTGGAGGGAAACATTATGGGTGCTAGAGGTAGCAAGTCTGACGGACTTAAACAGCATCTAATGGTGCGTTCACACCAAACGCGGTGCGGATTATTCGCGCGAGTAGATTACATACAAAGTCTATGCACAGACGCGATGAGACTGGAGTGACGCGAAATTGCGATGGCGCGGCGCGATTGACGCAAATTCGCGTCAAACGGCAAATCGCCCCAAACGCGTGAGTTGAAAATGTTCAACTTCGGCGAAATATTCGCGTTACGCCCCAGCGCGATAGCCTATCAGCGTTGAGATGTTTCTCCTGTCATCACTGACTGCCGTTGTTGAATCAGGAAATAAATACTGTAGCCGTCTGTGTTCACCCAGAGCTCTACGATACCTCATATCAATAGAGACCGGAACAAACTATGTGTATAAATGTGTGTGTGTAAACCTTATGGTACAAACAATGAATAGACGCTGCCGTATTTACGTCTAGATGACGTTATTCTGAGTGTTGGTGGAGCTGCTACAATGTTAGCATAGCCTAGCACCGATCCATCAGAGCTCCATTGAGAAGACAAGTACAAATCGGCATCATTACGTAGTTATGTCGGAGTCCCTTTTTGTCGGTTTATTGCTGTTAAATCACAGCCAAATCTGTTTATTTTGTGTTCATACAGCTGTAGTAAACAGCGACCTGTGGCTTGCTAGACACAGTGAATACACTTCGATAAAATTCAGAGCTCCTCTGGACAATGTTATGAACCAGACATGACGGCGTTTAGTTTCCCGGGATATCTGTGACTTCCACAACACGTACTAAGCAGAAATAGGTTATTTTTTCCATGGTTAATGGCGGACAGTTGAACGGCTTTCAGGGCGATAAGCCACGCCCCCTCTCTGGCGCGTCCAGCGCGATTCGCGCCTATGAACACAAATAGTCCCCGGCGAGACCGGCGGCGCGAATGACGCGAATACGCGTTTGGTGTGAACACGGCGCATAGCTTTAAAGATAGTCTTAATAATCTTCTTCTGTGGCTGTCGGACGACCGCAATAAACCCGTCCAATCGTTTCTTTCGGCTCGAATGTAATGATTGGACGGGCTACCCGCCTGCTTACCTGTGCATACTCTGCCCACACACTCATTGCTCTTTACCAGAGTCTTCCACAAACCGCTAGCTTAACAGTCGTGAGAACTTATAATATCCATGTTCTTTGTTTACGTTCATGACAATCATTTTGGGGGGGGGGGGAGTAGCTTTAGAGGTAGGCTTTAAAGTACGGGCTCTCAGTGTTGCCAACGTGGCGACTTACTTGCTAGATTTAGGAACTTTTAGAGCGCTGCTTGCTACTTTCATTGGACAAGATTTGTCTGAATTTGTTGTGGTTGGATTATTCTTTGTTAAATCTAACGTACTCGCTACCTTCTCAAGATTACCAACCTTGCCTTTAACACGCTTGGGCAAAACAATCAGAAGTCAAGTTTCAGTCCTGAAGAAATGGAGGCTCCAGCTTGTGCCAGGTAGTTTGGGAATGCGGGATCCGCCCCCGACGTGCCCGCATCTCGCTCAGTAGGCATCGGTCCAGCGTCATGATTGCGCTGCCACGGCTGACTGTTGGGAGCGACACCCTGCCGCTTCAAGTACCCGTGCTGACAAAACAGCGGCGGCTTGCGGTGGGTGAGGGCTGAGCGGAAGCATGATTCTGAAAGGCATGAGAAAACACAAGGACTGAGTCAAACTACTAATGATAGAATAAATACATAAAACATAATTAATAGAGCAAGCAGTGTGTAATTCATAATTTAGAAAGCTTTACCGGCATAGAAGGCCCTGAGGTCAGTCTGGACACAGTGCTCCAAGAAGCGCCGCAGTGGCTGGATATGAGATATGGGAGTCCCCCATTCTGTGAGGAAGTCCTCAACCACGTGATGAATCGCCTTCGGCCTTGGCAAAGGCCAGCCGGAGGGACGGAGCTTCATTTCTTCCTCTGGGGAAAAAATAAAAGAAATAAAAACTCACATAAAGCTTCATTCAGAGCTCGTTCCCTGTCAAAACGGCAGTAATTCTTCTCCAAAAAATGCACTGTTGACGGCACAGCATTTCTACTCGCCAGTGGGAAGTTGGTCGTAGTAGTATAAAACAGGGTGCAGAAAGTTGGATTTCCAAGCTCTGGTCCATTCTGTGTAAGCCCGGCCCCGCCCCAAATTGTCGACTTTTTTCTTCCCGTACTGCATGACCAGAACTATCAGTCCGTGGTTGGAGACCTCGTGGCCCGAGAGAGAGGAGACCTGAGGCAGGGCCTGGAGTGTAAACTCTTCCACGTATTCACAGTGAGAGCTTAGCGTGAAGGAGAGAAGAAAGCACCATAACAGAGCATGAAACAGCATTTCATGTAATGAGTATAAACAGAGAGTGCTACTGATACATTCATAATATCTATCCATCTATATGAATAGATAACCTGTCATTCCAATTTAAACATCTGTTAATTCTGTCATCGCCTGGATTGACAGTCGCTGCTTGTTAGAATTACATATTACTTAGATTTTGTCCTTTTACACTTATCAAGATAAAGGAGGTCAAAATATATCTCTCGAAATTAAAACACTTCAAAAAGGTGATACCGAGTAATGATGTCGTAAAGCAGATGCTTTGTGTCAAGTCTCCTCACTGAGGATTTTGCTCGCTCTGCATCCAGCGACTGCACTCTCACGTTAATTAAAAGAAGCCAGTTTAAAGTGGTTTGGGGATATCAACAGAACACACGCTTACCCGCGAAGAAGGATAACGTCCCCGAGCACCTCAAACATTTGGTACGGCCCAGAGGCCTCGTTGATCCGCTTCAGAATCCACGACTGCAGATGTGCCGTCGACAGTTTCGTCGATTGCCACGGGTTGCTGTGATAACGCTGTTCAAGCACACGGTGTACAGAGCGCACTGTGGCAAAAAAAAAATTTGTATTAAGTGTATTAAAATATCCCCATAATGTAAAATTGTTTAGTTTTTTTATTCATAAGTTATAATTCCAAAGATTGGTTTTGGCGGCACATCCAGACAGTGTTGGTAAGTCTTGGAAATGTCGAAAAAAGACACTCGGTTCATAATACTTCAGATGCACAATCCCCATTGTGCTACTCAATTCTGCGATAGTGACCTAACTGACATTTATTTAAACGAAAATCTTTGTGAGTTTTATTTGCTTTAAATGCATAATTGCCCAATTTGTCTGCATTCCAATTGCGCCCCATGCAGTCGAGCGTTTCATGGTCCACATTTGAGGGGCTGTGGCAGAAAGGACGCTGCGATCGGAATGAAGCATAGTTCGCCCTAAATGCCACGAAACAAACAAAAACATCTGTTTGGACTTTTTCACCTGTGTAACGGAAACCGTGGACGAAGCCGCCGGCAGACGAGCGGTAGTCTCTGGAGTGAGCGGCGGTTCCCAGCACGAACAGGCCGGGGGTGTTCTCCCCTTCATACCAGGCCGTCAGCCTCGGCAACCTCCCTTTAGCATTGTCGCTGTTCATTGGGCGGGCGGAGCTAGGGAAGGTTGAACGTTACATAAATAAAACAGCTTCATCACACATAGTAATAATGATACAAGAGAGGGGCATTCTTTGACAAGGCAGCGCGTTACTTAACGTACAGATTATGACACAATACAATAATCCTACCGTGTTACACAGGTTATACCTGTCAAATATGCTGAAGTTGAATCCGAATCCAAGGCACGATATCACCCGGTCGTAAGGCTTTCGCATAGAGAAGTTGTCAATGTGATAACCTGGGGTTTCTTCTCCCGTCACATCAGAACCGTTCTTCTCTTCCTGGTGTTGCAGGTACTTCTTTAAAGTCACGTAGAACTGTCCCTTCTTCTTAGCGCCCGATCTCCTCCTGCCTTGCTCCTTCAGTTGAGTGATGGCTATTTTATCCAGGGGGATTTCCGCCAACCCGTCCAGGGACTTCAGCTGATACGTGTCTAGAAGCTCGTTATTCAAAGCTCTGGACAAAAAAATAAATAAATAAATAAATAATATATATATATATATATATATATATATAGGTCACTTAACATTAAAATGTGAAATCAGACATGTGAGAAAATATAAGGGGTCACTACCTCTGTCAATAGTTGTTTTGAACATTTTTACCAGTTTGTGCCGTAAATGTGTGGGACACAAATTATGACAAAACATCTTAAATATTCAGATATAAGGAGAGGGATTTATCTTCATTGTTGAACATTTATTTTTATATAGTTGAGTCAAAACTTTGCTGCACTAATTATTGGTTCTTTTACGTGTGTCACACCACAGGACACTATGTCACACTGGAGGACAGCACTGGTGGTGTACTACTTGTAATGGTGGTTAAATATCACACTTTAGACTTACTTTCATGTCACTTATAACAGTAAAAGATTTCTGTAAAAACAGCAGAAAATATTTGTATAATTCATGTAATTATTGCATTTAAAAACACTGTAAATGGTCGGAAAAAAAAAAATCGTATTTAATTATTTAAAAATGCTTCTTAAAAAGACCTTTTCCTCTTGTGTGACGTCTTTGTCCCGTCACCTCGGTCATTAGCAGTTAGCAAGACCCGTTTGCAGAATTTTCCATAGTTATGCAGTTTAACATTCAGTTTTTAATTTATAAAAAAACATAACTTAGGGGGGGTGACACCAACAGGACAAGCGAAATTACCAAATCTTTGGCGCTACCTGAGATCTCCGACGTAGTGCGTTTCCCAGGCCAGTCGAACAGGGTTGGAACTGAGCATGTGCACCAATTTCGCTCTTCCCGAGATGTTCTGGGCGGTTTCAAAAGCCGAGTTCCCCTTGCCCAGAATAAGTACGGCCTGGTCCTTGTAGTCCTCGGGATCAGTGGAGATGGACTCGTATTCCTCGACCAAGTCGGAACCGACAAACTCAACCCTCTGAGGAACCCACAGACCCGAGGCAACCAGGAGGACTCTGGGGGGGAGAGAGGACAGAGGTACAACACCATGCGGCTCACAATCCGAAACAAAGGTTTAAACTGTCATCTCAGGTTCAGTGTGGCGCAAACTACCTGCACTTGTAGTCCGATGCATGTTGGTCGGTCAGGATGTAGCTTCTGCCCTCGGGGGACCGCACTGCCCTGATCATCCCGACGTCCACGCCGTACCGGACCCTCAGCCCGAGCTCCTTCTCAAACATGGACAGGTAGACCGGGAAGGTATCGGCTGGCGGGAAGAACTCCCTGCTCACTCTCTTCAACAGGAGGTCAGGTCTATCGCTGAGCAGCGAGTTCCAGTCGTGGCGCATGTTGAACTCGCGGTTCTGGCTCCCCGTGTAGATCTTGTTGATGCTGATGAGCTTCCTGTGCCGGGGATACCTTGAAAACAGAGCAGAGGAAGGCCCGTGTCAAAGGGCAACTCAGGAGGGGAGACGGGTACCGTAAGACATGCCTTCACAAAGCGCCCTTACTTGTTAAAGAAGCTGCCCGGCCCAGAGTTCCTCTCCAAGATGACGTAGTCTCTTTTAGCTTTGGAGAGGAAATATCCCATCTGCAGTCCCGCGGGCCCAGCACCGAGCACACAGTAGTCATAGCGGCGGGGGCCGTGGTGGTGGCCGTCATCAGGAGAGCACTGGACGCAGCCAATCAGGATGAGGAGGATCAGACGAGGAAGGTTCGAATCCATTACCTGTTGGGACGTGAGGCAATGTGGTGAAAATGTGAGTTATGATAGGACAGCATCAATAAATAAATCAGAAAATAAAATCCATTAAGAATATTGTTTTAGCATAAAGGTTTTTTTGGGGGGGGAGTTCCTGTACCGATGTGAGGGTCCTGGGACAGATTGTATATATACATATACATATTAGTGTTTTTTCATAGAGAGTTGTTTGTAAATTGTCTTAAACATCATTGTACTACTTGTATTTCACTCCTAGCCTACATGCACAAGTGGGCTATGAATCAGGGACCCGTTAAAACTGGTCTGTAGCGCTGTACATGGGTCCGGCTCTACGGGGATACCTGGAAGGACTACAACTAGCTACACCGGAGCAGAAGGGCTACGGACATTTCAGCACTAACTAAGTACGGCGTCAAACTTAACGAGTAGCTTAACAGGTAACACAGCGACTCGGAACAGGTAACGCGGTGAGAGACGGCAGCGGTAGCCCCGACACTCCACGAACTCTCCAGGCCGACGTTGTATCACCGTCCCGAGGATGCGGCGGGGCGCCTCGAACCAGATGTGAGGTCGGCTAACGTGATCCCGCACAAGTACGTCACGTAGCCTCCACGTTACCTTTTCTATTTCAGTCGATCCCTCGCGCGCACCATCGGTGGTTTAGCATCTATCATACCTGTGGAGACGGCTACATGTTTGCTAGTTTGCATCGTACGGTGCGATGCGTGTGCGTGTGTGCGTGCACCCCTCTGAAAATCCACCAGCCTACAACCCGCTTCCCCACCTTGGACAACAAAAACCCCAATGGAGGGCTGCTTGCATAAGGGGCGTGTTTAGAGAATACCATAGAATAGAGCGCAGTAGAATATGTCCCACATTTCACATAAACTCCCAACAAGTGTTCCGCATTTGAAAATCAAATGCCCCTCTTTCAATAATAAGTGGTGTCTGTCCTGTTTTTTTTTCCCCACCCAAAAAAATAAAATAAAATCCATAAACTTGCTACATAAGAATATTCAAATTCTTAAAACTCCATGTGCTCGTCGACATTAAAAGAGCCTTTGAAGGCTGAACATCTAAATAATCTGGATAAAGTGATCAATGAGTCCTGGCTCTGGAATGTTATGTCACTCTAAAGACCAAACATTGTGACACACATTGGCTGGAGATGGAGCTCAAAGTAAAGCTCTTTTATCATGTTTTTATGGACACAATACTCATACTCTTCATTTTGTAACATGTATCTCTTCATCTTTGATGAAAATAAGTCAAGGGTGTAAAAGTTAACATACTACACTGACACTTCCCCTATCTGCCCAACCATGTGATTTACCATTAGGCTAATATCACAGGTTGCATGATATACATCCATTTTCATGTTTCACTTGCAGTTCAAACAAATCCATCTGCGTTTTAGATTAGATTCATCTGTTTTCATTATATAATTTCATTAATTTTTCATGAAGGATTTAAACAAACTATATTTGTGCTTTATTGCTCCTTTCTTGTTGCTAAAGACCTTATACCCACCATCGGGTAGATGCCGTTGGGTGAGCGCGAGGAAAGTGCCTAGACCTGGAAGATCCTTCTGTCCAACTGCTCCTGGGATCCTGAGAGTTTTGCAGCAGATGAGTGACTCTCAACAGATCAGCTATAGGCCATTTATTGGTGTCATCCCACAGCATAAGCCCTCCCTCCTCAGGGATGTTTCTAAGGATAAACTACAAAAGGTCATGTTAGTTTAATATGTACTTTGAGCATTTTCCATCGACATTTAATGACAATTTCATCTTCATTTACTCACATGGTTTGTCCCTGTGCATTAGTATTGTAGTGGTTTAAGTATTCAGATCCTTTATGTAAATAAAAGACGAGACACTGCAGTCTAAAATATATACCCCTTTACATTTAGCCCTATAATGTGCAGTTTTATTTTTTATCTAAAGCTATCTCCCAATGAGTACAGTGGATGTCCATTACATTTAAAACATATTTGAGTGTGCACCCGTAATATATTTGTGAATCTCCTCATGTGGGTTGTGTTTGCATTTGTATACAGTGAGAGCTATTTTTGTGTGCATTGAATTGAAGTGATAGAAATTCACCAGGATGGTGCAGTGTCAGCGTACTATGGTCGACCAGAGACCGGCTTGTAGAACAGCATTTCAGATGTGTAGAAAACCTCTTAGCCTCTGTAGATGTGGGATATTTAACGAATGAATGAGATTTAACTGGACCTAAAAAAAAGTTTAAAACCTTCTGACATTCGTTATATATGTACATACAGGTCCACACATGACATAATGACCTCTGCATCACAGGGAGCAACTTTCACGCCATACTTTTTGATTTCTGCCACATCATGAAATCACATTTCCCCACAACGTTCACACATTTGCTTTGTCATGCTTAAGCCTCAGCAGTGTGTGACTTAAAGTGAGTCATTAGTCCCACTTCCCATTTACCTCGCAGCCACGGCACATCACGGCTATATAAGAGAGCTGCGAGGACACGGTGGACCTTTAACTCGGCGGAGCTGACAAGACGACCAACCAGCCTAAAGGAGAGAAGTCTTCAGTATTTTGACAGGTGTGTTACATACATTCTTATTCTTGTTAAATGTGTTTAATTGAACTAATTAAACCAAATCATTTGTCTGCATAGATGGAGACCATGAAGAGTGCTAGGAAGACTGAAACAGGGGACATTGGGAGGTACGACAGTTTATTCTAAAGATAATTTAAACACAGAACTGTATGATTTAAAAGTAAAATAAACGTTTTTTTCTGTGTTCTGCCATCAGTGACCTATCAGAGCAGGTCAAAGCAGCCACTAAGGACGGCCATGTCAGAGCTGAAAACACACAGCTGATGCTGAGTTACCAGAAGGGTCACATCACCCTGCCTCAGTACAAGGTAAGCTCCTCACAATTAACACACACTTTGTCTTTTGTTCCGTAATGTTTACATTGTTCTGAAAAGCGGCTCTTCTTCCTGGCGGTCAGGTCCTGTTGTGTTCCCTCCACGAGATTTACAAAGCGCTCGAGGACGAGCTGGACAGAAATTCTTCCCATCCAGCTGTGGCACCGATATACTTCCCTCAGGAACTGGCCCGTCTGGAAACGCTGGAGAAGGATCTGGAGCACTTCTTGGGCTCCGGCTGGAGGAAGAGGGTGGTCGTTCCCGCAGCCACGCACAGATATGAACAGAGACTACGACAGGTGAGCGGAGAGGAAGGCGCTGAGTTAGCGTTCAGCGCGGGCCCGTTGTGACACACCCTTATTTATTATTTTTTAACAGATTGGCAAAGAGAGGCCCGAGCTGCTGGTGGCCCACGCCTACACGCGCTACCTCGGCGACCTCTCGGGAGGTCAAGTGCTGGGGAAGATTACCCAGAAATCTCTGGGGCTGAGCAGCCAAGAGGGGCTTTCGTTCTTCTCCTTCCCCGGCGTGACCAGCCCCAACCGCTTCAAGCAGCTGTACAGGAGCCGGATGAACGGCATCGAGCTGACGGAGGAGGAGAGGGCGGCGGTGCTGGAGGAGGCCGTCGCCGCATTCGAGCTCAACATCCAGGTGAGCGGAAGAGGGAATCGAAGAGCAGCTTTACCGTGTGCACCCGACAGCGCGGCGTCGGTGACCCAGAATGGTTTCAAAAGTCACACAGAAACTTGCAAAAAGAGAACCGAATCTGTCAACATGGTTTTTTTTTTTTTTATGTCTTTTCTTTCAGGTTTTTGATGACTTGCAGAAAATGTTGAGTGTCACAACAGAAGCGGAGGACCAATCAGCGGGCAACGTCGTCAGAACTGCCACGTTCCCATCTTTACCCATCGTGGGGTTATGTGTGGCTCTCACCACTATTGGACTGGGAATCTACTCCTTGTAGATTTTACCAGCACTTTTTATATATGCACACGCAGCACTTAACTAATGAATTAATGCAACAAATAAAATCAAGACAGAACATTGTGTCTCATCTTTAAAAGTATCAAATCACAGCTGAAAGTGATTCTCAACTTGTCATTGGTGTGAACGTATTGAAACAATCCCACACTGTGAAACCGTTTTATGATTTATGTTGAATAAAAAAAAAAGCATCAGTTTGAAACAAGTCCTCTTATGATTTCAAATACTTTAATTCTTTACACATCGTGCAGAAACTTCATTCATTCTGGTGCATGTGATCAGACAGTTAGTTGTGGCCATAAAATCCAGAAGCAACTGAATGGACCTCAACAGTTCACCACGACCCAGACTGCACATTCTAAGATGTCCGTGGGGAAACAGAGTCTCGCATGAATAGGCAGACCCAAAACTATTTACATCAACAATGAAACGTTTGCTCTACTTGACTCGGTAGAGCACTTTCCTCTGCATGCGGTGCTGCAGCTCGCCCCTCCTTAACATCAGCTGGAGGACTTTGTAGATGGCGTGCTCTGGATACTTCTGTTAAAGAGGAATACAGAGAGTCAAAACAGGAGAGATCAATCCTCAATTGACCTTTAAGGGAAAATAAGTCCAGATTTTTTGTTGGATATTTTAATACAAGTTATAGTTAAACTGACAACTAACAGCTGTGGTTCGTTTTGGTAATCATTTCTGTTGGATAAATATAAAACGTCTTACAAAAACAACTACCGAGGTCACAGTGTATATCTTTGTGTCACTGTCATTTTCCTTATCATTGATTCAATGTTTGTTAACAGATTTACAGTGCTTTGCAACAGTGTTCCTCCCCGTTGGCATTTTTCCTACTTTGTTGCGTCACAACCTGGAATTCAATTGTTTTTACATAACATTGGATTTTATGTAACGGACCTACTCCGACCTACCCTGTGGGGTCTGGGGCAGGCATCAAGGGCAAAGTAATGATAATGAAAATGAAAAGACACATTTCATTATGAAATGGAAAAACGACTTTGAATTGGCTTTATGTGCCGTTCTCCACCATCACGATATAGTGAGACTGACCTGTTTGGTGAAGTCCTGGACGATGCTGTGCTCAGACACCTGGGAGCCGATGGCAAAGCGTCTCTTCATCTGCTTCTCGACGCGCGAGACCATTTCCTGGTCCTCCAGAGACGTGAAGCCCTCCACCCCTAGGGACGAGATGTGAGGAGATGTTAAAAGAATGGAAAGTTATTGTAATTCGGTCATAAGAGAACACCAGCAGTCATGTTGCAAATATGTTACTTTGAATTGATTGTAAACAGAATGTTATTTATTGAAGTCACTCACATTGTTAGAGTATATTTTTATACAATTGAAAAGTCAATCTTTAGGTTTGGTCAAGTTTGCCTTCATACTTCGACCAGTAGCAGAGCAGGAGCTGGATGTTCAGTCAATTATCTACTAACGCTACTTTTATCTAGCTATAAGAACTGACTTTGGTGATCGCTCACTGCCAAACTCATTCATGTAGTTTCTCTTTACAGCGGAAAAAGTAAAAAAATAAAAAATAAATATGTCTGACAGCTCCAGTCACAGCTACCACACACACACACACACACACACACCTGAGAGGCTGCCAGACAGTGCAGCGTCCAGTGTGGAGACCTGGAAGAGTCGGAGGGCCTCGTCCACCTCTTCCTCTCCGGCCACAGCCTGCAGCTTCATCTTGGCCAGCGACTCTGCGATGCGCACAACAGCCTCCAGCTGCCTGAGGAGGCGGAGATAGAAAGGTTTGTAATCAAAGGGAGTAAAAGTTGAGCTACACGTTCATCACTGAATTGTCAAAGCGGATGACGCCATCTTAAAAAAAAAAAAAAAAAAAAAAAAAAGTACCTGACGGTGATGGGGATGGAGGGTCTTTTGTTAGACTCCCGTTCATGCTCCCTTGCTCCGCTCCTCATCACCACGTATCTGTTCTTCAGCTTCTCCGCGGCCGCGGGAGAGAGCCGAGGGCCACACTTACTGCAAGCAAACATTCAGAACCCGTCGTGTTAATGAGCCCAATTAAAATCTTAAAAAAAAAAAGAAAAAAAAAAAAAAAAAAGGTATAGCTTGTGTCGTCGTCGTCGGAGAGACTCACGTTCTGGCGTAGGCGATGTATTTCTTGAAGGTGGCCAGCGTAACCTCGCCCTCGATGCCCTCCGTCTGCATCTGGGCGCTCAGGTGGACGTTCATCACGTGACGAGCCAGCGTCTACGGGCAGACGTTACAAAGAGCGTTAATGTTCCCGCTGCCGGCAAGGATGTGAAGCGGCGGACTTTCGGAATAATAAAAAAGAAAAAGAAAAAGAAAAAAAAAAAGCGCCTCCTCACCATGTCCCGCTGATGGTCGTGATGGTCTTTGATGATGAAGATCATGTCGAAACGGGACAAGATGGTGGGCATGAAGTCAATGTTGTCCTCCCCCTTCGTGTCGTCCCAGCGGCCGAACACAGAGTTGGCGGCGGCCAACACGGAGCAGCGAGAGTTCAGGGTGGTGGTGATGCCGGCCTGGTGGTGGTGGGGGTCAAGATGTTAGGTTACCCAGTTAGGCGCTCAGTACATTAAAAAAGGACACAACACATGGGTTTCTACCTTGGCGATGGAGATGGTCTGTTGCTCCATGGCTTCATGAATGGCCACTCTGTCGTCCTCTCTCATCTGAATAACAAACGTACTTTTGTCTTTAATCATTGGACACAAATAAAGTTCTACATCCTCCGCCTGCTACACAACAACCCGTTTTTTTTACCTTGTCAAACTCGTCGATGCAGACGACCCCACCGTCGGCCAGCACCATGGCCCCTCCCTCCATGATGAACCCGCGGGTGTGGGGGTCCCTCAGCACGGAGGCGGTCAGACCCGCGGCGCTGCTGCCTTTACCCGAGGTATAGATCTGCCGGCGACACAATGAAGACTCGGCGTCAGCGGGTGAACTCGCATCGCCGAGCAGAACAACGTGCGATGAATCGATACACTGAATAGGATAAGTACCCCGATAGGCGAGCACCTCTCCACGAACTTCAGCAGCTGGGACTTGGCCGTGCCGGGATCTCCCAGCATCAGCAGGTTGATGTCCCCCCTGCGAGTGAGGCCGTCGGGCAGCCTGAAGAGACGGGGAACTAAAAGCATTACTAAACACGCGGGGGGGTGGGAGGTCTACCCTTAAATGGTGTTGAAGCCACATCCGGCAGCCTCACCTCTTCCTTGAACCCCCAAACAGCAGACAGGTGATGGCCTTTTTCAGATCGTCGCTGCCGTAGATGGAGGGAGCTAAGGAGCGTGCCAGAGAGGCGTAGACGTTTGGCGAAGCAGACAGCGCCCTCAGTTCCTCCTCCTCCTGTGGAGTGACTGATCCTGTAGCACCCCGTCCTGGAAGGGGGGGGGGGGGACAGACCCATCAACATCTAACCATCTCCCTCTGGATGCTAGAAACTAATGTATCACACTTAAAACATTTAGGGTTTATTGAGCAGAAAGTCATCTCTACCTGCTCCCTCTGTGTCCACCTGGATGCCAACCACTCGCAGGTAGGACGCACGAATGCCCACACCGGCACTTTTCTCTCTGCCTTTGGCCTTCACGGGGGCAGTCTTCTTGATGGAGTAGATGCCCACGATGGTCACTCTGTTGCCTGGGACCACGCGGTCACACAGATACCTGTAAGAGGAGGAGGAGGGGAACAGCTTGAACCGACAATCCTTCACATTTCTGATTATGTGAGGGTGCAGCAGCAGCAGAAAACACCGTCCTTGACGTAGTTTGCTTGAGTGCGTGCTCCTCACCGATCACAGTAGAGCTGCAGGTGACGGGGCATCTCTCCGTGAGGCACAGCATCCGGGGCCTCCTGCAGGCGGAGAGTCTGGAAGTCGACGCAAATGCAGCGGTCCGGGATGATGAAGTAGGGGTCCACGGGACACTTCACACTTCCGGGATGCTCCCTGAAAAAAAAGAGAAATGTGGGGGGGGGGGGGGGGGGGGGGGAAATTAAAATCAAACCGGTGACAGAAATGTCTTCATCTCTAAGAGCTGAAATGGTCGTTCCTATGGCCCTCGATCCAGACAGTCGCACTCACTTATTGCACTTGCGCGGCAGAGCGTAACCCTGCAGGCCCGGGGGCAGGGCGATGTTGTTGATGAGGCCGCGACAGCCGCGACACTGCAGGCACACCTTGGTGGCCTTCGCCCTCACCGCGGTGGCCGAGATGATGATGCCGTGCACCTTCACCAGACGGGACACCTGCTCGGACTACAAGGGGAGAGGGGGAAACGGCGAAATGTGATCGGGCGGTCAACGGTGACTGCGAGAATACGAGACACACACAATAAAAAAAAAAAAAAAAAAAAAAAAAGGAGGCTTGTGGGTACCTTGAGGCCGCGGATGGAGGCGTGATGTGCGTCGCTCTTCAGCATGACCTGGATGTCCTGGACCGTCTCCTCCCCCGCGGGCCGGGGACGGGTCACCTCGTCGGCCACCTCCTTCGCGGCTTCCTCCAGCTGTAAAACAGACCAACCCGTTAAAAAGAGGAGAGTAATCGCAGAAACGAAAGCTGCGTGAAACTAGCTCACCGGGGGCGCAAACGTGACATCTACAGACGGGAAGCAAGTTTTTTTGTTTTGTTTCGTCACTTTGAACTCACCATCGGCAGGTTCTCGGAGGGCGCCTTGTAGAGACAGTCTGACAGGTCCTCGTCAAAGCTGGCAAGGTCCTCCATCTCCACCTCCACCCAGTACTCCCCCAGGGTGTAGCGCCTCTTCAGGTCATCTCTGATTTAGAAGAAACAAAAAGGGGGGTTTTGAAAAAGAAGTAAATCCAAGAACCTTACTCGTGTTAATTAGACAAACCTGCTAAAGCCAACACAGAATTAGCCTTTTCCTATCTGCAGCATGATAATGACAGATTGTCCGGCTTTTGTTAGTTGATTCACTGCTGCATTTATTCAAATGTGGAGACTCATATGAGACGGATTGAAATACTTTAACGTTTGCACTTTAATACAGGTCAAGCTCCACAAATGTTGACATTTCCCACAATTCTCTGCTTCCTTCTACTGCTGTCCGCTGCCTTTACCTCCACAGTGCAACTTTGTAAAGCAGGCTCTGCAGGACCTTGATGACATCATCAGGGTAATGAGCAGTAGCCCTCATGATGAACACATTTCAGACGTTAATTGGTTGACTCTACCTTTAATATTGGGGTCTGCTTCATTAAGGTTAATCCAGGAAGTGTATTTAGCCTAATGGTACATATCATTTTTCGTATTGTTATTAGAGTAGCTATTAATTCATCCGCCTCTCCACCTAAATATCCGTCACCCAGTCCTTCTCCTGTCATCATGAGCTCACCTGTATTTATAGGTGAAGCCCGTGCGGTCGGTCCCCACTCGGAACTGTCGGAGGAACTCACGGAACCGTTTCTTGATCTGGATCTTCTTCAGTCCGCCTTCATCCCCCCCGTGTCCATCTCCACCTCCGAAACTGTCGCTGTAGTACACTCCCGGGTCGTCAAAGCCAGACATACTGAAACCAGGTCGGCGAACTAAAGCTGGTACCGTGGACTAGTTTTTTCTTAATTAAAAGAAGAAAAAACAAGATGGATGTAAACGGCCAGAGACGACGCTGATCAGTTTGCGTGTTCCGCGGGTAAAAACTACTGAAACTCCTTCCTGTCTGTTTCCCGCGCCTCGCGTCTAGCAACGCCCCTCTGCTGTCCTCTGATTGGATGGAAGCCGTTATGACCTGTCGTCATTGGTCAAAGCGGCTTTGCGGAGGGGTGTCTTCTATGGAAAGGCGGGGTTTGTGAGGACTGGTGGCGCGAAAAAGACACCAGGAGGAGGAGGAGCAGGAAGAAGCATGTGCTGAAGAAATGTGCCACAAAGAAGAATGAATACAACATTAAAGAGCGATCACAGATGGACAAAAACACACATTTGTTTACCACCATTAATAAGTGTAACACTGTTTCATAAGGGAGCTACTTTTAACAGGATTTAGAGTAATCTGTATTAAATGAGGATAGTTTCAGTAAAATAACATACACCTTTGCCAGTTATAGAGGCTTATTTTTTCTTATGTGAATGACAGATGGTGTGATTATAGCTACAGACGATCAGTAAGACATTATACAAAGCTTTCCTGTAAGACCAATGTCTCAAGATTTCTCTAAATAAAATGTAACCCCCTCCACACGTTTTCTTACACTACTATATGAACGTGAACTGAGAAGATGATGGAAGATATAAGGTACTTTAACTGTTGATCTAACTTTGTGAAGATTTTTATGTTTATTTACTGCACTGACCTTTGCACATTCAAATCTCAAATCAAAACCCACCTGTTCAAAACTGCTTTTAATGTGACCACTATTGTGTATTTTATGTTTTTAGTGTATTGCTTTTATATATGATGATTTTAATGTAAAGTGTCTGAGTTTTATGAAAAGCGCTATATAAATAAAATGTATTATTATTATTATTTTGCATATTGGACCAAGTCCACATACGATATTTAAATAAATCCTGAATCTTAATATTTTTCCTATAAAAAAAAAGTTAAGACTGTTTTCTGCTTCACTGGGATGTCTATTCCTAGTTTATATACGCTGGAGGATTCAAAAGTCGAGATTGATTGAAACCTGTGAAATCATGAACTGAGATTTAAGGTGAGCAAAGAGGAACATCTCTTGAGGAAGTGGCTCTCATGTGTTGTGATGCAGCATATGACCTTTGGGTGCTTTGACATTAATGAAGCCCATAATGTTCAATTTCCTAATTGTTGGGGATAAACAAAAAATAACAACATATATACTCCCTATACTCCTAAAATCTTGTTCTCACTGGTAACTATAAACAAAGAGCTCTTTTCTGGTTTTAAAGGATGAGAAGAACATTGATTCTAATAAATGCCGATAATGCAAGTTCATATATATATATATAGAGCATTCCCAAATGTGTCATTATCCTCATGATTATTAAATCCACAATCAGTTGAACAGATGACAACCCTAAATAAACCCGTCTATTGATAAGAAATACAAGCATTAGTTTTTCTTAAAATGCAAACACCTGCACACGTCAGGAAAAGTGCTTTATTCAGCGAAGCAAACAAAACAATAACATTAACATCTGTTGACCTATAAATGTAACTAATATTTCCATCGACATCAATCATAGGTCTCGAGTAACAGGCAGCGCAATCGGGCAAGAGCGAGCGCTTCGACGTTGCTCAGTGATTCACACTGGTTGCTGGATCCTTCTGGTTCCTGGACCCTTCTAGTTCCTGGACCCTTCTGGTTCCTGCGTGTTCAGGAGACGACTCCGTGCTTCCTGCCCGTCTGGATGAAGGCCTCCACACAGTGGTCGATGTCTTCGTCCGTGTGGGCGGCTGAAATCTGAACGCGGATCCTGGCCTTGCCCTTCGGTACGACGGGGAAGGAGAATCCGATCACATAGACTCCTGTGGAGGAGAGAGAGACGCGTTAACAATGAGGACGTAATGTAGAGTACAGCTGAATAAAAAGGCCCAGGTGTAAATACTGCAACGTTTTATAATGTATTTCTAAATTAAACAGGTTCAGGGGCTGTATTCATGAAGCATCCAAGAACAAAGAGGTGCTCCCGGTGAAGGAATTGTCAGAAAATTCTTTTCTATTAATTTCCCCCTTTTACAGTTAAGACAAGATCCCGGTGAAGATACATGTTTACAAAGCATCTCAGTCTTTAGGAGAGCTCCTAAAGTGGAAAACTGTTGGAGTAGGGAGGAGGACTGTTAAGAGGCTAAAGAGTTTCTTAAGCGGAGAAGAAGATGGTGGAAAGACAAAGAGGGAGAAGAAATATGAATATAAGGTGAATGACAGTGAGTTCATGAAAGCAAACAAATTGTTGGTGGTGAATCTCACTAGAGATGCGCTCACATCTCCCACCCGACGCTGTAACGGCAGAAGTGACAAGTTATTGCGGCACGAAGATATTTGGCAACTGGAGTATTGCAACACTGGTTTATAGAGTCACATGCTGACCAACTGTGCAGACTGGCCAGCAATCACAGAAACGGACGAAATCCGAGCCGTTAACATCAAATAGATT
Source organism: Anarrhichthys ocellatus (assembly GCF_004355925.1). Lineage (NCBI taxonomy): Eukaryota > Metazoa > Chordata > Actinopteri > Perciformes > Anarhichadidae > Anarrhichthys > Anarrhichthys ocellatus. The sequence continues at coordinate 1,291,937 of NW_022280085.1, read as the reverse complement.
AAGTACTAAAATGACTCATGGTAAATAAACATATTCAAACTATAGCTATCAGTACATGAAGAGGCTACTGCACAAGCAGGCCTGTGTTTTGTAGGCTACTTTTAAGGTACGGCTTTCAACTGGGAGCAACTCTTTGGTCGAGGAAGCTTGAATGAATGCGGTCCAGCGGTTTGCGCTGCTGCCTCACCGAGCTTCAGCATGTCGTCGGCCATCATGGAGGCCAGCCGAGCGTCGCCCAGCATCACGGGACAGATCGGGTGAGCCGAGCCCGAGATGGTGAAGCCAGCCTGCGTCATCTTGTTCCTGAACCTGGATGGACAGCGAAAAGAAAAAAAATATATATTATAGTCAGGATTACAGACGCATAGCAGTGACAACATGAATGCACCAATCGCGACACGCTTTCTTCCAAACAGTGAAAGTTTTTGAAAAAAAGAGGAATATCTCCAATGTGTTTGGGCAACAAAAGGTCACAAAGTCTGGCTGTATTACCTCATGGTTTTGGCCGTCATGCTTTGCGAAATCTCGCTGGAGGCGAGCAGCAGCTCTACAGCCCGGATGGCACAACCCACCACGGGAGGGGGGAGGGAGTTGGAGAACAGGTACGGCCGCGAGCGCTGCCTCAGCAGGTCGATGAGGGGCTTGGGGCCGACTGTGTAGCCACCTGAGGGACAAAAACAAACATAAGACGGAGAATAGAACATTTATATCTGGTGTATTAGCACCATGACGTGCTTTGTTGAAGGAATAAGCTCGACATTTTTGGGAAATGTACTTGTTTGTAGAGTGAGATGTTAAGATAGATACACGTCTCCTGTATGTATGATAAATATAAGGTGACATCTAGGAGGCGTTTAGCTTAGCATAAAGACTCAGGGAAACAGCTAGCCTGGCTCTGTTTGACATGATGCAGCTGACCATTTCTTAAAAATGAGCAGTAACTTCCTGGAGTCTCTGCTGGTCGCCTGGCAACCAGTCCCACAAGCCCCATAAAACCCTAAATTATTGTTTATAGGCTCCGGATTTTGGCAAATTAAACACACTAAATATGAGGTGTCGATGAGTGAACTCTAGCGGTGCTGGTCGGCTGATTTGTTACCTTAAGACAGAGCATGGCTGGCTGTTTCCAGCCTCTATGCTAAGCTAACAGTCTCCTAGCTGCGCTCTTTAACAGACAGACATGAGAGTGGTTTCAATATATCTAAACTAGGACTACCGCCTCCAGGTTGCCTGCCTCCGGCAACCGGTCACGTTGCAGTTTGTCGGTCCAAAATGTCATCACTTCATCATTTTTATCCTTTTATTAGACATTTGTGTGTCATAATTAGCGTATGAATTCTCGACTTATGGTCCAAATACCGTGCAGCGAGGTCACAGTGACCTTTGACCACCAAATTCTAAACAGTTCATCCTGGAGTCCAGGTGGATGTTTGTGTCTGATGTAATAACATTTCCTCAAGGTGTTCCTGAGAAAACACGTTCACCAGAATGGGACGGACGGACAACTCCTAAAAACGCACAAAAATTCAGCTCCAATCCTCAACACTTTCTATACTAAAAATGCAGCAATAAACACGCAGAACTCATCAAAGTCACAGGTCAGACGAAGACGTACCAGCTGCTCCTCCCAGTGCTTTCCCCAGGGTGGAGTTAACTATGTCAACTCTGTCCATCACTCCCAGGAGCTCGTCCGTTCCTCTGCAGATCACAGGGAGGAGTACCGTTAGTTCACAACGATGGCAGGATATGGAGCTAGACTTGTTTTTCTACAAACTAAATTTCATACTAATGCGGTAAGTTGAAGGTTGTAATCACAAATGTCTACACATGAAGATGGCATACAGAAAGTAGCAACGCTAACGACCATAACCCTCTCTCTTATCTGCCTCCTACTTTGTCATATTATCACCGTAATCCATATTTAACATCCATGATATGATTTTCTCATATAAAACACGTGATATTATTGTATCAGGTGCTATTTAAAGAGACAGTATATCGATGAGGTCATACTAACATGCTGAAATAAAGCAGTATTATTTCATCAGGATCTTACCCACCTGCCTCGGGGCCCCAGGAATCCGGTGGCGTGGCATTCGTCTATGAACACCATGGCTCCGTACTGCTCAGCCAGGTCACAGATCTCTGACAGCGGCGCCACGTCTCCATCCATAGAGAAGACTCCATCGGTCACTACCAGGCGCATGCGAGACGCCTGAGGAGGACAAAACAGAGTCGGAACACAGTCTGACTAATACTGTAGCCCTAATCTGACCCGGTCACCTCAGGAATATGGGTTTAATGTTTAGTGCCAGCATATTTGATCAACTGCAGGTCGGGTTATTAACGTAACATTAGCTTCATGTGTTGGTTGAAAAGGCCTGCCTGAGCTGGAGGCAGCTGCAGGTGGATTCTAGAGCCACTCTAAAAGGAGTTATGTCGCCCTCTGGTGAGGGTTTGCATGCAAAGCCCAGTGAAAGAATACATGTCCAGTGAATGTTTGATGGAAATATACCATGTCAGTGCACATGACACTTAGCAGTTCCATTCAATAAAAATCAAACTCTATTATTTGACTTATGTTTCTATTAAGTTTCAGCAATGTACTATGTCGCAAATCATGATTTATAACCATATCTATTCAAAAACGCTGTTCTGTTCAGTTAATGCAGTCAATAATTATGACAATTACATCCATTTACATTTTTCTGCAGGATAAAATAATGAATGGTTATCTTCTGCTTCTTTTTAAAAACGTTTTTTTATATTTCCTCACATTAATCCTGAAAGACATGATAATACCATCCCACCCCATTCGCATAACTGTTGGCTCTGCAATTAAATAGCTCTCTCTCTCTCTCTACATACATGGCTACATACATGATGTAATGCTAAAGGAGGCTCACGCTAACACTAAAAAGTCATTCTAGCAAATAAATAAAGAACACTGTCAACAGTTTTATGAAAGAAATAGTCCCTGATAACCACTGGCATGTTTGAATATTTGACGATACCTCTGTACAGGATGGAGAACAGGACTCTTATCATGGTAAAATATTAAGTTCCACACACACACCTGAGACTCTTTGAGCTGTTTCTCCAGATCGCCGAGGTCCATGTGTTTGTAGCGCAGCCTCTTTGCCCGACACAGTCGGATCCCGTCGATGATGGAGGCATGGTTCAGCTCATCAGACAGCACTGCGTCATCCGGGCCCAGCAGAACCTGCATGTGTGTGTGAGAGTAATAGGATACTTCACCGATCACAACATAAGGGGTCTTCCTCATAAAGCACGACACAACTCATAAAGCATAACACACCTCAAACAGTCCGGCGTTTGCATCAAAACAGCTGGCGTAGAGGATGCAGTCCTCCCTCTCATGAAACTCCGCCAGCTTCTGCTCCAGATCTTTGTGTAGATCCTGTGAACACAGAGCGTGAGATTTACAGCCGCGTTAATGTTGTTCATGTTCTCCACATTGTTTATGTTCTCCCCCATTGTTAATGTGCTGATTAGGTGTCGTACCTGCGTGCCACAGATGAATCGGACAGAGCTCAATCCAGCACCGTGTGTCTTCAGAGCATCAATCCCTGCCTGCACCACCTCCGGGTGACTGGACAGTCCAAGGTAGTTATTGGCGCAGAAGTTCAATATGCCTGAGTAGAAAGACGGAGAGGGTTTAGATGGAGAGCAGGAAAGGTCCCCTCTGTGAAAATTCAGATCAGTAAAACAACAACGACCCCAGAGGGCAACTCAAAGCCTGCAGTAGAATAAAACCTGTCTGCGTTTGGTTTTGTTTATTTGCACAAAAGGAAAGTGACAACAAAGCCAGCGTACCAGAACAAAGAGTGAGAAACGAAATCAATGCATGGGACTCGTGGCGTTAGCATCCAGATGGATTGAACAAAGTCAGTTCACACATGTGGGGTCCTGGCTTTAATCATAAATCAGCTGAGTACATTTTAGGGGCAAATCCTGAAGTGTAAACACTGGCAGAACAGAATAGAGATCAGCTGCTATGGAAGTTAAGATCACAACGGCTTGTTGTTACAAGCCACTTTTCATATCTTTGATTGCAGAATTGTTCTAACTTATTTGAGATCAGATTGAATCATGTTGTTGTGGATTTTAGCTGCTATATCTGTTTGTACCGCGTGGTGCGTTTGAGGACAACTGGGTCACATTGCCACCGCGTTACATATGTATGTACCGTTACTTATGTAAACTACTACCACTCACTGCTACGGCTGCCGTCCACGTTGATTTGGGGTCCCTGCTTTGACGTGATGATCCTCTCTGCTTTCCACGTCCCCGCGGATCGGATTCCGTCGAGCTCGCCCTGCAGCACCACTCGGGCTTCGGCGACAGCGGAGTAGCTCCGGTTCACAGCCGAGGCCGAGGGCCGCAGGGCGACCCGGACCGGTTTCGCAAAACTCCGGGCGACTTTTCCGAGAGACATGATCGAGTGGAGCCGTGTGTGTGTTCGAGGTGTCTAACGTGCAGGAAGGCAGAACGGTGGAGAACCGGAGGCGAAACGTGGCCGCGTCAAGTTACAGAGGTAGGCGTACGTGCGGCGGGCCAATCAGAGGCCAGGACACTTGCGAGGGTGTATTTTTCTGTCCAATCAGATTTCAGAGAGCAGCAACGTGTTGCCTAATGTGAACTGCTGTGTTTGCCTTCTTTTCTTTTATCAAGACAACTTCACCTCTCAACTAATTGTAAAACAAAACCCACACAGTGTTATGTAATATCAACTGCAGTGTGATTGTGTATAGAAGCTATACAATCACAGTAGTTTAACATCGGATTGTACCAGCCACAGACGGGAATTTAAAAAAAAAAAAAAAAAAAGGTGTACACTTGCCCCAAACCTGCACGTTAACATTAGAATAAGAACAGCCAGTTAATAGTTTAAGTTTAATAAGACAACAGTTTGTCATGACTTCAAGTAAAACATCTTCACAAGGGAACGTTGGATGTAAAAAAAACAAAAAACCTTGACATCCTACATCAATAATGATGTGAAGCATCAAATTATTACACTATGTAACAGCCAAGCATTATCTTACATACAAGCTAACAGTGTTTGCTACTTAGACAGAGGCGCTTTCTGTAACCCATCATCATCAT
>NW_022280085.1:1272979-1286707 GCF_004355925.1 Anarrhichthys ocellatus | reverse complement strand
ATATATATATATATATATATAAATATATATTTATATATATTTATATATATATATATATATATATAAGCAATACCCCCTCTCTTTCTTTCAACAGCAGGAATGTAACCATATAAAATGTGCAAATGTTTGCATTCCACACATGGACAAACCCTCACAACCAGCATCAAGTAAAAACCTCTGCCCCTTCATAAAACAATATTTATATCAGTTAAAAAACACACTTGCTCCCCAGCGAGGAGCAGTGTGCACAGCTATACGACGCTCTTCCTCAGATATGGGTTGTAATTCCCCATGTCGAATGTGCCGCTCAACCCGTCCACCAGGGAAGAAATGTCCCTTTCTCAGCCGATGGAGCTTCACGAGCACTGTTAGTTTGGCAGGTTCCAGGTGTAGCTTAAGACTCGGAGTGGTTGGTGTCCTGCGGGGAACCTCTCACCGACGGGAGACGCTCAGCTGCTTTTGCTCTTCCTGCCAAAAACTTGTCAAACTCTGCGGAGGGAGAGAGAGAAGCAGCATTAGGTGAGATGAGACTTCATGAATTATCTAAAGTACATTAGGGATTATATAAACGATGCTGGTGTGGTGCAGAAGTAGTGTTTTAGAGTAGTAGTGCTGGGTCAACCTAACCTGTAACTTATTAATTACGGGTTAAGTTACTTAATTTTTTCCTGTTACATAAGAAATAACATATGGCAGCAGTCCTTTTTTAAAGTACTCAATAACTGCATAGCTGTGTGGAGTTCTTGTGCTGAATAGGTCTGAGGAGAGGTAGTATGTGGCACCACATACCCCGTTAAGACTATAGTGCCACCTACGGGTCAAATGCTCAAATATTCAGCAGCAGATATGAGTCTGACTTGTTCAAATAACAGTTTAATATATTAAACTCAAAATGCTTAGCCAGTCAATTCAGCACAAATCCTATTTTTTTCCCTATAAACGGCCAAAGTGCCCAAGCGAGTGAGCACAGTGGGACAAAATGACCCCTCAGGTACTGCAGGTGTACACGGATGCCAAATTAATTAACGGATGATAAAAGAGGCTCATTTTTTTTAAAAAGGAGATAAAGTGTGAGGACCCTCACCTTCACTGGTCACACCGTCTGAATCTTCAAAGTCATCATACTGTGTCACAAACAGAAAAGATATTATAGATAAAAGAAAAGCTGCCGTCTTCTGTACTTCTGCAGCCGCCTAGTCCGCTACTTTAGCATATGCTGTTTATAATAAATCAGTTTTCTGTCAATCTGAATTATATTATTAGTAAGAGAATGTATTCTGAAGTGTGATTTTGTGCATTACAATCGGTCGACCTTTAATATCTGTGTATTAATTCGGAGTTAATGTAGGAATCCAGCCATTTACCTCATCGTCCAGCTCTAACCACTGCTCAATGTCATCCATTACAGTGGACTGGTTGATGGGAATCTGAGAAAGAAAGCCGAACAACAGGATGGTCAGAGCAGAGAAAGATGAGCCGCTGGTTTAACTTTATGACGATGAAACTAAACTACCAAACCACTCCTTTCACAAAACAATAAATACGAAGGAACAACTACATGTCGGGGAGAAAAGCATGACAGGTATGACAACGATGTAGCATATCAGGACAGTGCAAACCAAACATTGTCATGCTTTCTGATGGGCGTGACTCCAAAAACATCTTCACCACATACAAAACATGCAAACCAGTGGGTTTCATCTCAACACCTGAACCACCAAACCATTAAAAAGTGATCCAAACAAAGGCAATGCAGACCAAAACAAATGCAACGTCATGACAAAACCAAAGCAACAGAGGGTGTGGAAGGGTGAGTCAATGTGAAAGAGGAACACATTTTGGACGCACCATTCCCCTTTTAATCATCCAATCTAACTTTGGGGAGGAGCTGCGGGTGGAGGATGGGCTGTCATCCTTCACGCACAGACAGAATTTAGGAGGAAAGCAGTTACCGAGAAACAATTACACACACATTTACTCAACCGAGGAGGTTTCTTTTACGAGTCAAGTAGTTCTGCAGACCCCCTCCCCGCAGAATTGCCATGTTAGCAATTTCCACACTGACATTTTCACAACAAAGGTCACATCGTAGTCAAGGAAAAACTCAGCCATGACAGCCGTTAAATGTTGTGACTAACCCTGTCAAATCGTGTAAAACCTGAATTACAGGACATCTTACCGCTACAGCGCTGAGTAGTCTGCTGTCTTGAGCCTGAGCCAGGCCGTCCACTGCAACTTCACTCTGCTCGCTGAAACACAAGATTTGTACTTTGGTTAACTGCCATGTAAAGCTAAGATTTTCAGTCAACACAAAAGTAATTACAGGGAATGAGTCGGAATTAAGATCCAAAACAAAGATCAACGTATTTGCAAATGACATTCCTGAGAATTCGCTCTTGTTATTCACGCAGCCTCCACTTAAGTACAGTGGTTCCCAAACATTTGATCTCATGTACACCCCCAGATGAACCCATCCTTTATCGACACCACCATGTTCCACCATGAAGAAATGGTGTTCATGTTACTTAACTCTATCAATCATATTAATGTCAACTTTAAGTGTAGAAGCTGGACTTTTTAACCATTTAGCCATTACTTCAAATATGTATTCATTACCTTTAGCCAACTATTCAAATACCTATTCAATATCTTCAGCCAACTGTTCAAATATGTTGCTTTTAGCTAACGTTAACTATTCATTATGTATTCATTACTTTTAGCTAACTCCTTCCGCTGTTAATTACTTTAAGCTTGCTATCTCAACTTCATTCATCATCTTTAGCTAACTCTTTGGACTGCTCGGCTTGCTTGCTAACAAGTTTTCGTGCACTCTTTTCATGTAACTTACTCTCATTGGGAATCAGTCTTTTACTTGATACCAAAAATACAACTTTTGCTACTTGTGTTTGCATCTTCATGATCATGTGGCTGACAGTCTTTCTGTACCTTGGCCTTTGTCGAGTTGAGACATTTATATTCTTTGATAACGTGTCGTCTGATTCACTCGTACCTGCAAGAGGAACAGCGAGACGTTAACGGTGCATCGAATAAGAGGAGACGTACACTGAACATGTGCGGTATGTAGGTAATGGTCATACATACAAGACTGGAGTACTTACTCAGTCTTGCCATCTGACCGGAGAAACTGTCCGCTTTTGACAGGCTGTGTGAGCTGTTGTTGGTAACGGATGCATGCCCTGAATGGCTGATGGACTCAGGTGTCAAATCGAAGTCTGTTAGGTTGACGTATGAGTGACTCTGAGGGACAAAAAGTGAAAGTCCATGACTCATCCCCTGTCAAGAAGGAAAAACCACCAATTCAAATATTCCAGACATATTTACCTTTTTTGCTGTGCTTTGACCGTTTAGTATTCGTCTTTCAAACCTGTGAACACCATATCATCAAATGGTAAAATACAACCTGTTGAAATATTACAATCCTCTTATTTTCTAAATAAAAAAAAGTGCATAAAGTCCACCTGTGGTAGCGAGTAAAGGCGGTGTTCATCTCATCGTTAGCTGCCAGCAACTCTTCTATCAGCATCTCCTCACTGAGTCTGGGGACCACCTTAACAATCCTGTCCTGCATTTCCTTACATACTGTATATAACTGCTAATGACACAATCAGACAAAGAATGTGTGGGCGGGGGTTTGACGGGGCCAGATGCAACACAACATATATAAAGTAGGAGATCAGTTAGAGGTAAGGCACGGTTACTCAACATGACCGGAAGGAAATGATTTGCACAGAAAACATCATTAAAACCCGAGTGTGTGTGTTGTTGTTGTTTTTTTTACCTCCAGCAGCTCCATGTCTGCTTGTTTTACCGTGACAGGATCCAGCTGACTCATCATGTCTGACATCATAGTCAGGTTGCTTCGCACCACTCCCAGCTCCATCTTCAGCTGTTTTATCTGGAGGATCAATGATATTTCCTGAATAAGCACAGCTACAGGCAAATATTGATTTCATAAGTGCTGCAGGCCAAAGTGATACAAAAGGGAGTTGTGAAACAGAAAAAGCCCGGTGAGTTCTAGGAAAACAGTGCAATTGAAACGCTTAAAAAAAAAACATCCGTCTCTAGCGCAGCAAGGCCATCACCTGGCTGGGAGTGAACGCATTGTTTCCCTCCAGGGCCAGTTTTAGCTCGGAAGTCAGCGGTGGGATGAGCGGAGTTTTGGAAGAGAGGAGCACGGTGGGCAGAGTAGTGACAGCGGGCCCGTTCCCAGGCGAAGGCTGGTAAGCAGATGCACAGAAATGACTCCCAAGTAAAAAAAAAAAAAGAGACAGACCAGAAGATGACAGGTAGCACCAGAAGATCAGCGAGCGAGCAGCAGCCATGCTTGTACCTTTTTGGGGGCTTGGGCGGGCGAGTAACCGTCCAGCTCCGTCATGGGGAACTCGAGTCCCTTCCTCCGCAGGTCTTCGTACACGGACACCACGCCCGTCAGGTCAGGCGAGCTACGGAACGCATCAGCCCATGCCTTGACGAGAGACAACCACAAATTACCATCAGACAATAAGAGCAATGTGACCACACCAAGACTGATTACAACAGGATCACCCCCCAAGCTCCCACAGTGTTGCCAAACATGTAATGTGGCTTTTTTTCTTTTACCTGTACAATGCTGAGCACTCTGTCATGCAGGACTAATGGAGGGTTGTTTTTCGGGATGATCGACCGGACCAGAACCCCCTCTACAAAATCCCGCGTGGTCACCAGGATGTGAAGCTTGTAGCCGCAGTTCTTCACGCACGTCTCCAGGACCTAACGCGAGAAGGAGACGCAATAGCTAGAACTCAAAAACAGGTGTAAACACAAACGGAGCATGAGGGCGACGAGGGAAAGACACTCACAGTGAGCGCCAGCATGACCTCCTTGAAGTTCTTGTTCCCCACGATCCTTTTCTTTAAGGCTCTGACTGCGTCTTTAGGTCTGTAATCAGAGAATGTTCAACAGTCAGAGGCGTGTAACCTCCAGAGGACTCCTTTGTTCCTGATGCTGACGGATAAAACACACACACGCGCACACACACACACACACACTCTCACCCGTCCTCTGAGCTGTTGATCATGTCGCAGATCTCCATGTTGAGGGCCCAGTCTTCTGATGGCAGGCTGGAGCCGGTCGCACTCTCTACGGAAAAAATATACAATGCTGAACAGTATGAAACCGCAGATTAATATTGATGGTGTCATCATAACAGTTTACTCTGGAATATATATTATAGCTTGTCTTTATGATTATTAATAAGATGATTTCATGAATGCTTAGTACATGTTTCTCTTAATTTAATAATAATAGTTTCTTCATAGCACACCAATCACAACACATAGCAGTTGATGGAGTACATGGTGTTTTCTGATTTGTATAATAATGACAGATGGATATTTAATATTTTTAGTAAAACTATAGTTTGTATCATGAACAACACTCTCTCTACTATCCTTTAATCTGCTTATCTATTCATTCCTCAATCTCCATCAGTAACTGAACACACATGTGCAGTCATTAAGCTACAGTTGAACGTGCATCTAATTTGGGTCAGGAGGCTGTGGCCCACTTTCCGTCCCCGCCCGGCTATTGGCAGGTTAAACACAGTCACTAAAACAACCAATCAATTTGAGCCTCGCAGCATCTAAGACCCGCCCCTGTCAAACCATTGCTCAGCGGACGCGTCACTCAACATGTAACCCGTTGCTCCTCTGTCAGTCTTAATACATTTACCTTATTTTCACCATGTTAACGTATTGACATTGTATGCGTATTAGCTCGCGCATTAAAATAGTGCAGGCCATGATAAAAAAAATGATAGAAGCATCTCGAAAGAGATGCGCGTGCCGGTGGCGTAATGACTCCGGTAAAGGTGAACGAGACTAAAAGGATTTGGTAAATACAAATGTAACGCTTTGCGGCGGATATAAAAAAACAGCTCACCGATTCGCTGTCCCACCGGCGTGCTGAACGGATTCCCCATTAAAAACTCCATGTTGAGGGTGAGGGCCCAGTGAAGCACCGAACTCCCCGGTCAGAGCCGTACGCAGCGACAAGCCCCGCGCGCTCCCGCGGACTGCTGCTGCTGCTGCTGCTGCTCACACAACAAAGTGGGGCACCAGTTGACTGCGTCATCATTTAAAGAGACAGCAGCCTGCTGAAAAATGAAGCGCTCTTGGGAAGTCCCTTCTGTCTTTATGTCAACGTGACAGTGGTGGGCCGTCAGGGCCTGCAAGGCCTTCTCTGCTGGCCTAAACAGAATCTCAAAGTTATAGCTATTTTATAATTTAATATATTTTTTTAAAGTATCAAAGAGAAAAGTAAGTTGTCCATTTGATTAGATTGAATTCAGGACCCTGTTAAAACTGTCATAGCCTGATATTCATTTCAGATATTTCCATACAGTTTCATCAATAACACACTTATTTACTTGCAGACAAACACAGCACAGCTCTTGTGCGTTGAGTCATTGTTGTGTGCTATTAAGAGATTCTTTAGGTTTGAGGTTTGGCAGGACCTGTTAGTTATTTTCCTGTCATAAATACAGATACCTCTGTCACCATTCATTTCAGCAAAGTCAGACCTTGGACTTTTTCTGTGCATTACATATTTACTGCCAGGTGAAGGTGTGATGGCACCTGGTCAAGGTTGTTTTCCCTCCTTGTGGCGAGTAGGTACTTAGAGAGCCAATCAGCCATCAGGATTGTGAAAAAGACGATATCATGATAAGATGAAAGATAATGTATTTTTCAAAGTACCAAAGACTGATGTTGAATGTTGCATTACTTTTAAGAAATTAATAATCTCATATTTCAAAATGTCCTTCCGCTCTCTGCTGTGCTGTTCAATTTTCAGACACACACACCATGAGCATGCGTGTGTGTGTAAAATGTGAACGGCTGCACACATGACACCATCCTCAAGTTCAGTTGGTGTGTGCATGCGTGTGACGTTAGATAACTTTATAAGTTGTGAGTGTGACATCTGCCTTTCCCCGTGTGAGAAACCATTAAACTGGTGTGGCGAGATAGTAAAGGAAGTGGTAACAGCTAAAAAAGGGAGACACACACACAAACACACGCACACACACACACACACACACAACTGGGGTCGAGGTCCTAAATCTTCATCAATAGTGCCACCTCGCCTGAAGATCAGAGCAGAAAAAGTCACTGATGAATGACTCTATATTAGAGAGAGAGCGTGCAGAAGCGTGTGTGTTTTTGTATTTATATATATATGCGTGTGTGTGTAAGTGTGTGTGTGTGTGTGTGCATTCATCTGTATGAGGATGGATATTAGCGCTAATGTTCCGTCAGGGATTAGCTTCAAACCAATCAGGACAGCACGGTGTGATAAACTCCAGTGAACATGCACACTTCATACACATCTACAAAGTAAGCATCCTCCTCAGATGGTACACACAAACACCTTGGGTCACTCCTCAGTTGTGACTTAAAATATGATATATGCGCAAAATATATGCTTTTCCTGCTCGTCCTCTCTGCCTGTGTGCACGTCCCAGAACGCGCAGCTTGGTGCCAAACGAATTTGGCCCAAAAGAGGCGGGTCTATGAAGCAGTTTAGCCAAATGCTGATTAAAGACATAAATTAGTGACATAGCCTACAATTTAGTCAATCAGCGTCCTCAAATAGATTCAGTTCGGGGCCAAAGTCGTTTGGCCCAAAGCTGCGCGTTCTCGTCAGGAGAAGTCTCGACAGGCGAGCGCGAGCTCCAGCGCAAGCACTAGCCTCCTCCAAGACCCGTTTTAGAGCAGAACTTTGGCGGAGAAACTTCAGGCCAAAGAGCTGATCCCAGATCAGCCTGACCTCACAATCAGACAGCAGACTAGCAGGAAAGGGAAGCAGTACGAAGAAAATGTTCCACCAGCTGCCACTGTTCTCTTACAATATGTTTTTTATTTGATTTATACTCGAGTTATTTTTATTTTATCTTTCAGTGCTCTATTACCATTCAGTACAGATATGAGTTGTAAACATTCCACAACCCGTCTCTGCTTATTCTAATACATACTTGGTTGTGGAAACCATCATCTCCTCTTTTAGTGGATTTGTTGGTCAACTCCCAAACCACCAACATAAAAGCTCATTTGTGTTGCATTTCTTTCCTAAACACTGATCAGTTCAGTGGTTTAGTAAAGGTTTATGTCTGTTCCAATAACCATACCTCCATTATATTAATATGCCAGAAAAATATCTAGTATGTCCTAATACATAGTATATCAAATACAGTTTGCCACAAATACCAGGGTCCAGGACATCCCCAGGAGTCGGACAATGTCCTACTGTTACACTCCCTTGCACATCCTTTGTTTCTTATTTAAATACACTTGCCACTTTTATAATCTATATTTGTTTTAAAGTACTGTTATCTGTTTGCTTGTTACCAAATTTTATTGTAATTTTTTCTATTTTGAAATGTCTTGATTATTGCAGTGTTTATTGTTGTGCATCAGTCACCAAGTCAAATTCCATATACAGGTGCTGGTCATATAATTAGAATATCATCAAAAAGTTGATTTATTTCACTAATTCCATTCAAAAAGTGAAACTTGTCTATTATATTCATTCATTACACACAGACTGATATATTTCAAATGTTTATTTCTTTTAATTTTGATTATAACTGACAACTAAGGAAAATCCCAAATTCAGTATCTCAGAAAATTAGAATATTACTTAAGACCAATACAATGAGAGGATTTTTAGAAATCTTTGCCAACTGAAAAGTATGAGCATGTACAGCACTCAATACTTAGTTGGGGCTCCTTTTGCCTGAATTACTGCAGCAATGCGGCGTGGCATGGAGTCGATCAGTCTGTGGCACTGCTCAGGTGTTATGAGAGCCCAGGTTGCTCTGATGGTGGCCTTCAGCTCTTCTGCATTGTTGGGTCTGGCATTTCGCATCATCCTCTTCACAATACCCCATAGATTTTCTATGGGGTTAAGGTCAGGCGAGTTTGCTGGCCAATTAAGAACAGGGATACCATGGTCCTTAAACCAGGTACTGGTTGCTTTGGCACTGTGTGCAGGTGCCAAGTCCTGTTGGAAAATGTCCTTTTTGTCTTTAGCCCAGGCGAGACGCTTCTGACGCCGTCTGTTGTTCAAGAGTGGCTTGACACAAGGAATGCGACAGCTGAAACCCATGTCTTGCATACGTCTGTGTGTAGTGGTTCTTGAAGCACTGACTCCAGCTGCAGTCCACTCTTTCTGAATCTCCCCCACATTTTTGAATCGGTTTTGTTTCACAATCCTCTCCAGGGTGCGGTTATCCCTATTGCTTGTACACTTTTTTCTACCACATCTTTTCCTTCCCTTCGCCTCTCTATTAATGTGCTTGGACACAGAGCTCTGTGAACAGCCAGCCTCTTTTGCAATGACCTTTTGTGTCTTGCCCTCCTTGTGCAAGGTGTCAATGGTCGTCTTTTGGACAACTGTCAAGTCAGCAGTCTTCCCCATGATTGTGTAGCCTACAGAACTAGACTGAGAGACCATTTAAAGGCCTTTGCAGGTGTTTTGAGTTCATTAGCTGATTAGAGTGTGGCACCAGGGGTCTTCAATATTGAACCTTTTCACAATATTCTAATTTTCTGAGATACTGAATTTGGGATTTTCCTTAGTTGTCAGTTATAATCATCAAAATTAAAAGAAATAAACATTTGAAATATATCAGTCTGTGTGTAATGAATGAATATAATAGACAAGTTTCACTTTTTGAATGGAATTAGTGAAATAAATCAACTTTTTGATGATATTCTAATTATATGACCAGCACCTGTATATGTAACGTACTTCGCAATAAATGGTTCTGGTTCTGATGAAGACCTTAACACAGGGTGGTAATGTACAAAACTATAGCCTGTACCAAAATGGACACAGAAAATCAGCTTACTTAATACTTACCGTCCTTATTAAAGCCCACTGTAAAAAGGTATTAATTGAGCTTGCACATTTGATGAAAGGGGACAAAAAGAAAGCACAGGAATAAGATGAAGCAAACACAAAACATATTTTGTGTTTTATTTGTCACATGGGCTATGCGTGGACGTATGTATTTCCTTTGTTTGCCTCTTTCACGGGCAATGAGTGTACACAGTGCGTACACTCATGATCGGGGTAGAGAGGTCTGCCACTCTTGTTAGACCTCTTATGAACAAACTGATGTAAAATAACAAATCCTAAATAGCCTTATGTGGGATTTGTGGTGCTGTATGAAAAGTACACTGAACTTCATATCTAAAATTGGTGGAGTGCCCTTTTAGCATTACATGTACGCAGTAAATGTTGAAAAACAAAAAGTTCACTTAGTTAGTTCTTCTTCTGGAGCTCTCAATCACATCACATGGTCTTCATTAAACATCCCATTCTCATCCATGTTTGCTTAACAGTTGAGCTTGACCGCTCATTCTTGATCCTGACCTAAAGTTATATTTAACAACTTTTTTTTTTTTCTTTATCCTAAAAGTGCTCAGATTAATGTGGGAAAAAATATATGCTGGCAAATGTTAATTACCTTCATTATGCATCGCTTTACTTTAATCACTTTAAAAGCTCAGTGCTTGTGTTGTGTGGTTCTCTGCCACATGGGTGCACTGTTTGATTTCACATTTCACAATGTCAGACAGCCCAATGCTGCCTCATGCTCTCTGATGACCTCCCGTCAAGCATCAATTACCAAGCAGGCATTACCTGTCCTGTGACCTCGGGATTATTTAGTGTCAAACAGGTTTGTGCTTTTTGTAAATTGAAGGTTTGATTGGGACAATATGTAACATTAAGGCACAACCTGACATGATATGGACCTGAAGGTGTGTTTTATGTGTCAAAATCTAGTTTTAAACTCTTCAATATTTGAGTATTGTGCCTATTTCATATGTATGTTGCATATTTCTAAATCACACATTTGTTTGATCATGTCCAAGATGTGAATGTGTGACTCGGACACAGTGACTCACAGAGCGCCAGACAACAACTCTGGCCATTAAAAAAATAACCATATGTAGCCGGTGTGGGCGATCACAGAGCAGATATAAATTCAGGCGATTTCTTATCACAGATCAAGATAAGTGTGTAGTTTTCCTTGGCCTCATCGGATAGATTTGTTAGATCGTCTTTGCGCTGTATTAAAAAGCCAGCTTGTTTGAGGAAACTGCAATTAAATCTCTTTCATGATGTTCCTAATTGGTTTTCGTATGTGGGCGTGGGTAAACGTACCTTTACTGTCTGTGCAGTGATGCTGCTGCATGGTGCGTCAGCAGTTGCTATGCTACTGTATGGAGAAAAATAATTGTATAGATAACTCATGTTAGCACTGTTAATAGTATCTGTATGTTTAGTTAGCAAACAGTATGAACCTCCGCTCTGTGTGATGCATTCAAATAAACTACCTATGGTATTGTTTCTGCTCTGATAAATACCTGTTGTAAATTACTCTTAAAGGGTTCTGTTAAGGAGAATATTTCCTACAAACCTTTATTTTGCTAATTACCTAAGAACTACTTCCAGTCAGCTTTATTTTGTAAGTGCCTTTTTATGTTGTGGGTCCTTTATTTGTATTACTGTTGTAACTAGATGCTAATGTTGGTTTAAAAGAAATGGCTAACTTGCTATGCCGTAATGTTAAAGGCTGACATCTAGCATTAGCTTAAGTGTGCTTTTTGAGAAGCATGTGTGAGAAAATGTAATTGAATGTTTGTACTCGTAAGAGCTCATTTGTTTTATCTGTTCCGTAGCTCTTACGGTGTTTCCTGGAGATTGATTGTGAAGGAGATAGTAAATGTATGGGCTTGCTGAGGTTTCGCTACACCTGTTGACCTCAGTGTATTCAGTAATATCGATATGTGATTATTATAAATAACAGGGACACCCTTATCAGTAAAAGCTGTTTGAGTTCCATTCTCTTAATGTGGAGACCAGCATATGGTCACTTCTTGTGAATACTTTCAAAATAAAGTGACCAAACTGATATCACAAACAAACTGACAGAAATAATCACATTTGTCTCTCCAGGGTTCACAGTGAGGGACTACAACTCTACATTCTCAGTGGGAACAATACAGATGTTTATATTGATTACATTGTTTAGAGGTACATAAATGTCACAATTCATAGTGCTGTCAGAACCGACAGGCCACACAAATAAAAAAAAAAACTGTAAATGTCGGTGTGGTGTTCATCCAATAGGTTTAAATGTCACAGACATCGCATCATCTCTGTCCATTTGATAAATATCAAATGGAAACAAACTGATTCTGTGCAATTCACAAGCTGGTCTTATTGCGTCTGCACAAATTGAACTGCAGTCCTCAGCTGAGACACATGCTGAATATTTAACTTTAAAATATCCAATAGTCCCGGGTCATGTGACAGATATTGGTATAAGGGGTCTTGGGTTTCAAATTGTTTTTGGCTTGAATTGAGTCAAACTGTCAATGCAACCATGGCTACGATAAGACATTTAGCATATATTGCACTGCTGGCAGAAAGGTAATATTTGGGACATCAAATCTCAGAGTGAAACGTATCGGATGTGTGAAAAGTTTGATATCTTTCCTTTGCCGTTTCTCCCCCCCCCTCCCCCTCAACCTTGTTTTATCGCTGACTGTTCTTGCTCCTTCTCTGTGGCTGACATGCACTCACACAAAGATCTCTCCTTTACTTTCCCTGCAGACTGCTGGAGAGCTATGCAGCTCCTATAACGTACATGCTCAGAGACTGAGCCTGGCATCATTAAACGCTTTCAGAAAAGAGTCAAGAGTCAAAGCTGTAAAAGAGAAAAGTCTTTAATTGGCGGAGCATGTTATCGCCTTTTCCAGGGACTTTTCAATGTCTCAGCCAACGCTGCCTACAAGAGCAAGCAGCTTTTTCCACAAGCATCCAATTAGAGTGGGTTGGCAGTAACTTGTCTACATTCAGTGTGTGGCCCCCCCTGATTAGTCTTCTCAGCCTGCAAATTATATACAGCGGAGAGCGTTGCAGGTCTGTTAATCTGCAGCCAGCTGTGTGACGGCCTTTATCAACTGCCAGAGGGATGGAACCGCCAAACAGACCACATCACTGTTGGGAGAGAGCTATATGGACAATAGTAACAGAACATGTGCGTTATTGAATGTATCTCTTCCACGAGGTGAAAGGGAATATTAAGGAAACGGGGAGAACATGCATACCAATTGTGACTATATTATCTACTAACATGTAGTATTCCTTTGACAAAATACTCTATGACAAATCAAAGACAGTGTGGTGGGGAGGTGCTGCCTCTAAGTCCACTGTGTGACTCATCTGTCGCTGCAGTGTGTGTTGTCTGTGTATGAGAGGTGGAGGCAGGCAGCTGAGGTAAGTTGTGCGGAACTGAAAGCATCTGGTTTTCTCCTCACCAGTGTGATCAATAATAACCCCCAACCACCATCTCTCTCTCTCACACACACACCATCTCCTCCCGTTGTCATGGCAGTAACACACAGGATGTTGGCAGGATGCTCTTTGGAGTGGGTCGGGTGTTTAAGTCCTGGCTTCCGCTTCTTTCTGAACACCCCCCGAAGATCGCATCTTGAATAACCATTCAAAAATTCGAATCACTTTGTGCAACATTATGAAGATAACATATATTGTGTTGTTGCATTGAAAGTCTTTATTTTAACAACATTGCAAAGATATGTCACACAAAATAGATTACATGTTCACATTTAATTATTTTTGTTCAGTATGTGA
>NW_022280085.1:1240086-1270079 GCF_004355925.1 Anarrhichthys ocellatus | reverse complement strand
ATGTATATATATGTATATAGAGGGAATGCACAGAACACAAAGAGACAAAGCTTTAGAAGAAAAGCTCTTAAAACTCACTGGATCAATAATCTGAGATGGGGCAAATAGTATATAATGTATATATGTATAATGTCAGTTTGTTTTTGCACAAAGTATTAGGTGTGGTATTAAACTAAAGTTTTTTCAGAAAAGCTTCAGACTGATAAGCATGCTGAAAGCTAATTGTAAAGTTTAATTTTTACAAAGTTAAATCACCAGAATCTAAAGATCCAGACCTTTTGGACTTGCACACTTTTCCCTAAATGAAATCTCCCCTGAAACCCATTGTGTTGCAAACAGACAGCACTGTAATGTCTGCTGGGCATGAGAGGAACATCACTGAGTCTTTTCCCTCGATTGATTTGATAACCTCACCTCAGCCTCTCGAACTCCACATCATCCACGAGGAAGTCTCTGGTCTCCACCAGCTTGTTGATCTGCTGCAGCAGCTCTTCCTCCCTCACCCTGTCCTCCTTGGACTTGTCATTGTCTGTTCAACAGTCACATGACAAGCTTAACGTAAAATACAGCAACAAGTGTCAAAATGATAAACTAGAATAGAATTGAATAAACTGGAATAGAACAGATTATTATTGCCCACTAGGGTGGAAATGTGTCTTATGCTCACCAAGCGAACGAAACATCAATAAATGAAACTACAATAAATAAAAAGCAGTCACGCAGTAAGTAAACAAGGTCATATAACAGAATAATACAGTAACACACAGTCACCAAAGTAACTATTGGAGCCATTTTTCACAAGCTACATATCTTTCGAACATTTTGACACTGAAATTGCATTTTCCAGACGAATAAATCAGGAGAAAATAAACTTTGTTCGAGACCTTTCTCTGTCTCAGCGACACACTCTAGTGAGATCTGGCAACTAACGCCCTAGCTAACAAAATGTTGTACTGCTAAATATGTTTGTAAGCTATGTAGATATCTAATGTTAGCAAAAGAAAATATGAATAAATTATGCAAATATGACTCAATCTGCTTACAGATCCACACCACATACACAACACTTCCGAACGAGGCGAGGATGCCGCAACCACTTCGGAGACAGGAAGTGTGTCCCATTTCTAAACTTTGGCGGAGCTTATAATGCGTTATTTATGTTATAGAGCATCTTTGGCTGCGTTTAGGCACAGCTCAATGCTAACCTCGGCAAGCTAACATGCTCACAGTGACAATGCTAACATGCTAATGTTTAGCATGCATACAACCTTTACCGTGTGAGCCGCCTTAGTTTAGCGTGTTGGCATTGTAAAGATTGAGTGTTATCGGTTCACAGCAGGCCAACATTGCTAGCCCTAGAGCTATGCAGCTAGCATGGCTAAATCTCCTATATCAAAGGCACTTTACAGTATTTGTTAGGTGTATAACCACTTCTGTTCTTATCTCTTTAGCTGCCACAACAAACTTCTTCTAAAGCAGAGCCATTTTATTTTTAATTTCCTCTTTTATTTTTTCAGTAACATTTCCCATTCTGGTTCAAAAATCTCTTTTCCAAGATGGCACCATAAAAAGTTTCACATAAAAGAACGTATTGTATCATAAATTATATAGTTATACAAATGATTTAATAAAAATTCAAGTGGAAAAGGGGATCATTGTTCTTTGAAGTCTCTATGTGTTTGAGGTGAAGTCATTATTTTTATTCACGACCAGCCCATTCTGAGGATGTGTTGGATTCCCTCCACTCCTCATCACAGAAGGGATTGCTGGTCAGAGAAACATTTTCTATATTTTTTTCAAAGATAATAAAGCAAATAAAACCCATATGCAGCACATCATAAGTGAAATGCGTGCTCATTAAATAAAATGAGACTGCTTTTTTTAATATACCTGGAATAGAGACAAGTTTCTGAAGCTCCGTCTTCAGTCTTGTGATTTCTTTGCAGAGCTGGATGTCATCCATCCTGAGCAGAAAACAAACAAACCATGAATAGATATTTGCAGGAAAGCAGGTGTGAAAAAACAACAAACACAGAATGGATTGTATATAACCGCAGCAACCCAATTTCCTTCCTAACTATACATACAAACATCAGTGTGAAATTGTAGGAGCTTATCAAACAGAAAAACACTGGACTGAGATGACAGCGAGGTCCGTGAGTTCATTAACTGGAACAACACCGCCACGCTGCCCTCTGTGAATGAATCACACCTGACATTATCAGATCTCATTTCACCGTCTGACTCTGAAGCAGATTTCAAAACATCAGGAGCCGTTCACGCAAGTGTGTGTGTGTGTGTGTCTCTAAATGTGTGTGCGTGTGTTAAAGTGATGGCAAAAAGAGGGAAATGACTGTGAGAGCAATATGTACTCTGAGCTGTTGGTTTAATAAAACAGGCTTCACTTTGGTGTACTTCAGCAGGATATATCAGGATGACTCATATGCTGCCAGGAGTGTTATTTTTTCAAAATGTATTTGCATTGGAGTTTTCTTGTTTATGTCACAGTCAGACTAAATGATTTCAGTAGTAAAACGACAGCAGGACGGTCAAATAGAAGCTGCGTTACAAATCACATACTTTCTCTTTTTACTTTCCTAGTACATACTGCAGCTTCTCCGAACAAAGTACATACTGTTGAATGCAGTACGCATTTAATTGGGACATACTTCCTCAGCATGCAATGCCTGTGATCTATGTATGTAATAAAATGTATGTTTTTATCTGTCTATTTTTCTTATCTTCTGCGGTTGCCCACGTGACATGTTAGTTTGAATGCATGTATTTTGCTGTTTCTTATTGACAATTTGTGAAATTGTACATGTGCAATTTGTGAAATAAAAAAAACATACTATATCTGCGTTCCAAATAGCATACCTTTTTGTTTTTACTTTTAGCACATACAACATCTGACCTTACAAAGTCGGTTACCCGGTTTGCCGTCTACTGTCGCTGATTCCATGTTAATTCAGCACAAGAGTCAACAGCCATGCTAGCAGCTATGTGACACTGCTAACACGTCGATGTTTGGCAGGTATAACGTAATGTAGTGTGTAGGTAGGTTAGCATTTGCTAATTAGTAGTCACATCAGTCTGGACCCCAAGTGGTGGACCAACAGACCAAGACTGCCATCTGTAGAGCCATGCAGCTAGTGACGCTGAAGATATTAATCATTCTAAGACAGTGGAACACATACAGTACATGTAAAATGTAATGTACTAACAGGAATAGTTTCACATTTAGAATGATTTGCTTTCTTGCAGGGAGTTATATGAGAAGATTGATACCACTCTTATGTCTGTACGGTAGATATAAGGCTTTAGCAGGTTAGCTTAGCTTAGCATAAAGACTGGAAACAGGGGGAAACTGTTAGCCTGGCTCTATTCAAAGGTAACACAATCTACCTACCAGCCTCTCTGAATGTTATATCTCATTTGATTAATGTGTACAAACAGGCTAGCTGTTTCTAGTCTTTGTGCTAAGCTAAGCTAACCGGCTGCTAGCTCTAGCTTCCTCCTTAGCGTACGGACATGAGAGTGGTATTGATCTTCTCATCTAACTCTCAGCAGGAAAACCAAAAAAATGATATTTATATTATAGTTGAGCTTCATTTTCTGCCTGTGCTGCAGTTGATATAACACACATCAACACCTGCAGGGAAACAATCTATAATTGGGAGCTGGATCGTGCATCACTTTTCACCCTCTGGATGCGGATGGAAGTGAGAACATGATCATGAACCGCCAACACTTATCGGATTAGTCATTTTGAAGGCATAAAAACAAAACCCCCCCGAGCAAAAGTCATCCTCCGTTTCTCCGATTCATCATATGGTCACATTACGCAGTGCTGGTGGCTGTTCTCAGTCCCTACTCCACCACCTCCATCCTCGTGTGTCAAAATAATGAGGACGGTCTCGACAGAAAAAGCGCGTAAAAATGAAAGGAAAGGATGAGAGGGAAAGGAGCAAAGGGTATCTTTTTAGATCAGAAAAAAACCTGATCGTGTGTGTGTGTGTGTGTGTGTGTGTGTGTGCTGGTAGTCTGCTAAGACCTCAAATAGCACTGCTGTTTTCTTCACACACTTTGCCATCATGCACATGACTGCTCCCAGTGTTTGTCACCGACAGTCACGGTGCATCATCTCATATTCCTGAGAGACTGCTGACAGTATCTTGGAGTATTCAGATCCCTGTACAGCAGAGAGCTTTACTCTATGTGTCGGTGCAGTGGAACATCACATGATAAAGGAGAAGCACGTATTATCATCTTGGGTCTAATGTCATTGCTGTGTGTCAGTATCCAATCCCTTTTTTTTTTTTTTTTTTTACTCTCATATATGGTTTTATTCAGACTAAAATTGTGCAATTGAAGAAACAGGTCTTACATGTATCTGAGCTCCGATTCCCTCCGGACCAGGATGTCTCTTATCCGCTCAATTTTGCACAGCTCTCCTTCAATGTCCTCGGTCGTAATTGTGGAGTCAGCCATCGAAATTACATCCTCTGCTGGAAGACAGGCAAGAGCAAAACACCATTATTTGGTTCTGATCATGGCATTGGGAGTTTGTACAGACTTGTGTGTGTGTGTGACTGGCTGCCGTCATCAAACAAGTGACACAAGCACCATAAGGAAGCACATTCTGTAAACTGAAAGCCACAAATTGATTGTGAAATTGACTTGAAATTGAGGCTGGCAATTCCTTCCACTGGCATTACTCACTGGAACACTTAAAGGAACTGAGCCATCATTAAGGACATTAGTTAGAGCTGTGTTTTTGCTGCAATAACAAGTTAAATGTTGCATGTGAAAAGGGTGGGTTTGTTTCTCAGTTCCACCAGCAGCGTCCACACAGATTCAAACCGAACCGACAGAGAAGATCATCATTTTCAGAGAAAAAGCACAGTAGTAGGCCATACACTGAATTATTGAACATGGTTTTACAATTGGAAACAATAGCTCAACATCATTGGGATATACGCTTATTTGCTTTCACACAGAGTTGGAGAAGATTAATGCAGCTAGCAGCCGGCTAGCTTAGCTTAGCATAAACATTGGAAACAAGATGAAAAAGCTAGTCTGACTCTGTCTAAAGTGTCTGACAAAATAACACATTTTACTTTGTTTGTTTGCTAAGCTAAGCTAGCCAGCTACTTCATATTTTATTTTCTTCTCTCTTTTTCCATGTTGTTCAAAAAAACTTTCCCCCCTTTTTCAGACACTCCGCGCAGAACAAAATAAATGTATTTTAATATTTAGCGTAGAGACATGATGGTGGTATCGATGCTCTTGTCTGTCCCTCTGCAAGAAAGCAAATGATCCTATCGCCCAAAGCTATTGCTTTAAATCTTTAAATCTCTGTGAGCACCATACTTTGAAAGTTCTGAGTAATTCTGAGAAAGGTGGTGATTAAAAATAAATTGAATCCTATAGTGTAACTGTCCATCTTTCCGTTGCACCTCAAGTGTGAAATTGCTAAATTGGAGTAATTTATTGCATTCATTATGTCCAATAAACCACATGTGTCGGTTGTCAAGGTTCCCGAGAGACTCTGGAAACTCACGGAGGAAATCTTAAAGTAAACAGAGGCAAACACCAAAAGCCCATTATTGAGACAGTAAACCCTACAATGATCCTAGTTCAGCTTTAAACATTTAAAGTGCCCTGGCTCAAATTCACCATCCTGCTGTGATCTGATCACAGCTCTGTGGATACTCCCCCCCCCCCCCCCACCAGTAATTCTTCAAGCATCACTGAATAGCTGCACTGCCTCCCCCTGCAGCCTCCCACTCCTCACCGAGAGCAATGAGTCATCCAGCAGAGCTCGGATCGGCACACAGAGGAATAACAGAGAACCGAGGACTGAGCCCCGAGGAACACAAATAAAATCTCATCATGCAGCTATAAGGTGTCTCCATTTTCAGGGATGGATTTCTAAATTGGCCAACCGGGTACAGGGGCCCGAAGTGTCAGGGGCCCCACTGGCCTTCACCTACAAAATGTCACTAAGAGACACGAACCAACCAGGAAGAGACTCAAAATGACCACGAAAAAACACAAAAACTACTACAAAAAGACACAAAACAACACATAAAGAGGCAAAACCACCACAAAGTCTGTGTCTTTTCTCACAATCACCCATTAACTGTAATTCCCTGACATTTTACTCGGAATTTTCCTGGAATAAAAATATGAAATTTGTTCATAATTATGAGGAATATAAGTACAAGGAAAAACAAAAAGGTAAATACATTTGTTATTAATTACTGGATCGTTATTCTTCATAATGTTGAATTTCCTGCTGCGATGTCAAGCTCTAGAAATTTATTTAAATTAAAGATAAAACGAGATCAAATTAACTGATTTGTTGATTGTCAGAAAAATAATCTGTCACTATATTGAGAATCAATTAATCGTTTAATTAATCAAATATCTTGTTCCAGCTTCCAAATAGGATAACAAGTTTATTTATATTTAATGTGACTAAACTGAATATCTGTTTCTATTTTGGACTATTGGACAAAACAAGCTATTTGACTGAGGAAATTGTGACATATATTCCACTATTTTATCATTATCTATCAACTGCATTTGGGAATTACAGACCAGGTTACTTTTTTTCCTTCTATATCTTTAAATTTGACTAAAGATAAAAACAAGTGGAAGAGTTTTTTTGGCAGTGTGGAAGAAGGCTCTTAGAGAACAGGCATCAGACCATTAGGTCGCCATTGAGGGTTAATTAAAAAGATTAAGCAGAAGAATCTTCCCCTTCACAACTAACGGGTTTACAGGTCTACTGGGTCTAACCCTGCTGACGGACACCTTCACCGCTCAGTGAACTGAGAGGATCTGCAGGGACCTGAAGCTTTCCTTCTCTCGGATGAAAGTTGTGATGTGGACACAGACCCCCTTCTTTCTCCGATTACTTCCCACTGCAACACACGATCCACGCGCGCATCCAAAGCTGCTCAAAACTCACTTGATTTCTCCGCCGCTCCTTCCACCTGCGTCTTCTCCAAAGAGTCGTACTGCTTGGAGGATCTTCTCTCTTTTTCCATATTGTTTTAAAAAAAAGAAGCTTTCCCCCCCTTTTTCAGAAAAAAAAAATCAAATAAATGTACGTGCAGCCAGAAAATGTCTATAGAAGGTATCGACTAAGTCCATGCAGCAGTGCTGTAACGTATAACGGGAGGAGAGCTCCTGCACAGAGGTGGATGTGAGCGCGGAAGGAGCTGAGGCAGCGGATGTCCGCTGCAGGGCGCCACCTGCTGGGCAGACCCGCACCAGAACTACCGACTAAAGAGAAGGACAATTACATTTGAACAGTGGAGGGAGAAGTATTCAGATAATTTACTGAAGTAAAAAAAAAACAGCACTCTGTGAAGTGTCTAAGTATTATGAGCACAATGTACATGTTCCCTGTTGGTGTTTATATATTAAATACGAGGATTAAAATGACCATTAATGTGCATGTTGCACGGCTGGAGATGTTTTCAGCTTGGAGACGATGGTTTTTCCAGCTGATCCAAGAAGCTTTTTGAATAGTTTATATAACTTAAGAAGTAGAGTTTTCTCAACACATACAGGGGACACTTTATGTAAATTGATGGTTATTCACTGGACGGGAAGAGTATAATAAAATTGTAATCTTAAAAGTAACTTAAAGGTGTCAGACAAATGTAGTGGAGTAAAAAGTACAATGTTTGCCTCCGAGATGTATGTGGAGCAGGAGTGGTGAATTACATCAAATGTACGAATGTGCACTTATGTGTACTTAAGTTCAGTGTTTGAGACATTCCACCACTGCATTTGACGACTACTCGTAAGTGAATTTGTTTCCCGAGCAGGGTAAACGTATATGGAATCAAATCAGGGACCCAACAGGTTTTAATAAACAGACATCTGCCATTATAACGGTCTGCTGCTCTCTAACCGCTCTACAACCACACTGTCCACAGGAGAATGGAGCTGCCTTTCACCAGGACGATGGGGGGGGGGGGGGGCAATGAGTCTGCAGGTATTTCTCTGGAATCACATGATTCGGATCAACCATGAAGAGTATCTATTTATTTCAACTACTGGAGAGGAGCTAATGCTGGAGTCACAGATGCTACTCTTCACTAACAGGTTGAAGACTTTCAAATACAACAGAGACATACAGAAGCTCTGTGGAGGAAAGAAAACGACACATTTAATTCACATTTTGCATTTTTTTTTAACTTGAGACAACGCGTCAGAAAAATAAACTCACTTTGGAAATGCAGATTAGACGAACACGTCACAGCTTCATGACACCAGAATCTTACGACACAGTTTTAATGTGCTGAGCTCCCTGCAGTTAAACAACCCTTGGTTAATAGTATCATCAGTTCACACAGAGTCCAAACAGAGTCCAAACCCCCCCCCCCACAGTGGAGGACGACAGAGACTTTAGCTGTAGATAAACAGACTGTGTGGGTGTGGTGGAACAGGAGGCCATCCTAGTCCAGCCTCACCTTGTGCACACCTCTGGTGTTTACACTCAACAGAAAGAGGCTCAGTGTTTCTGTTGAGTCCTTCTGCCCGCCCTTCATTCTGCTTCTTTGTTTGCTTTAGAATAAACTAAATCGCTCATGGTAACGTTCATTTGTGAAGGCTCAGGTGGCACAGAGATGAATCCTCGAGTCCATCAGAACAGCTGATGAATCTTATGAGCACTGATGAGAGTTAAATATATCATGAATATATTATTTCCACACTGATAGAAATTATTCTATGTAAATGCATTCTATGTAGGCTACTGCACTCTCTGAAGCGT
This sequence comes from Anarrhichthys ocellatus, assembly GCF_004355925.1. Classification (NCBI taxonomy): domain Eukaryota; kingdom Metazoa; phylum Chordata; class Actinopteri; order Perciformes; family Anarhichadidae; genus Anarrhichthys; species Anarrhichthys ocellatus. Next base: position 1,261,282 of record NW_022280085.1, on the reverse strand, counting down.
CCTTTACTCTCACACTGCAGAGGTTAATGGTTTATCCTCCGTCCATAGTTGTTGTTGCTGCTGCGGCTTCTGTCGTCATCCATCGCTCTTTCCAGCCAGTCTCTCTCCTGGTCAGACTCGGAGTCGCTGGCTTCGCTCGCATCCGCCGCCAAAAGCCGAGAGTAGTTGATCCTGCGCTGGCGGGGGGCACTCCACTGGAGCAGAGGCAGGCACGCGCACCACGCCATCAGGCCCACCGCCGCTCCTCTGAACAGCCACGTGAGCCCGAACCTCTGGGCCACGAAGCCTCCGGCGAAGCTCCCCAGCCCGTTTCCCAGCTGCAGAGAGAGTGCAACGTAGACCCTCCTCACGCTCCTCTCGGCCCCCGGCGGGGCCACATCCTCGCACTGGACCCTCACGGCCCACCAGAGGGCCCCGCCGCTGAAGCAGCTCAACACCTGGGCGGGCGCCGCGGCCCACGGCCCCCAGAGGAAGGAGTAATAGAAGCACTGCAAGCCGAGACTCGCGGCTGCAACGACGAGCACCTGTCCCGAGCTGGGGAGTTTGGAAAACCGGCCGGCCAGCAGAGGGAAGACGGCCTGCGAGACATGGGCGACGGCTAGAGACATCCCCATGTGCAGCTCGTTGCTCCCGTGGTCCTGCATCTGCCACAGGAGGAAGTTGTCCACGGCGGACCCCGCCACCCCGGCAAGCAGGGCGGTGATGGCGCAGAGCAGTGCGCGGGGGGAGCCGTGCACCAGCCGCACGGCCTTGAGGAGCCCGTTGGCCCGGTCTCGCTTTTTGTTCAGGTAGAGGGGGAGGTACGCAGCCACAGGGAGGGCCGCGGCTGCCAGGGCGGCGTAGCAGTAGAAGTGCACCGCGCTCCTGGAGACCCCGCCAGCTACGAGGCAGCTCAGCCTGCTAACCAGCAAGCCCGCTCCCCCGACCCCACACGCCGCCCCGAGCAGACCCCACACCCCGGTGCTGCCGTAGCGGTCTGAGGCATCGGCGGAGTCCAGATACTCATACAGGCCGTCGTCTGCGGTCCACTCCAGAGGGGCTGACGCGCACTCCCACACCAACACGATGATGAGTGTCAGGAAGAAGAGCCAGTGTTGAGGGTCCATCGCCTTCAGGCTGCCCAGAAAGTCAAAACGCCTCTCCTTTTCCCCCGTCTTTTCCTCCGTCTTCCTTTCTCCAAGCTGCTCTTCTGACCCCGAGCTGTACTTTGACCTCTTACTCCTCACTGGAGCTGCCGAAGAGGTGGTGGGGTGCTGCATAAAGGAGCCGCCGACCTCCGGTTCTCCAGCACTGTCGTTGACCACCACTGATGCATTCAATGCTGGCAGCTGAGGATGGGAATGATTATGATGAGAATGATGATGATGATGAAGTGCGGTTTTAGTATCGGAAAGTGTCTTCGCAGTTGAAGTGACCCCGGACTGGGAGACGGGAGCCGTGTTGGTGTGAGTTCTAGCTGAGGGTACGGAGGGTGCAACGCTGCTCCCGAGCAGGTCTCCACCCAGACTTTGGGTCGGCCCGCCACGCGGATCAGACACGTTACAGCTGCCGGCCTGCGGGCGCACGTCCGTCGGCAGGACGAGCAGCAGGACCAGAGCCGCCGCTGCCGAGCACACGAGAGAGCCGTTTATCACCACGCGCCTCTTGTCGTAGTGCTTGGAGAGCAGGTTCGCCACGGGGCTCCACACCAGCGACACGAGGTGCTTGGTGCCCATGACGACGCCCGTCATCGCGGGGGACAGACCCAGCTGTCGGAAGTACAGGGTGAGGAAGGGGAGCAGGCAGGCTCTGGCGCACGAGCACAGGAAGTTGAAGGCGCTGGCCAGAGCGAGGGCCCGCCGGATGTCGATCTGCTTGGTCCTCTTCATGGTCGGAGGCTCACGGTCTCACTTGGTGGGTTTCACATGGAGCCCCTGGTGGGTTTAAACTGGGAGACGGAGAGACAGAATACAGGAAACACAGCACATCAGAGTAATCAATACTTGGCCTTAAATGCAATTTGTTTTCTATCAATAAATGTTCTTTCTAGGGCTACAATTATTGTCTTCATCAATAAACCTGTTAATTATTTTTCATTGAATCGATCCGTCTATGAAATGACTTCCCAGATTCCTACAGGCGACGCCTTCAGATGTCAAAACCAAGAACATGTTTAATTCACAACGCTGTGTGACACAGAGATGCAGCACATCTTCATTTTTCATAAAAGGTTTGGCACTTTTTCACTATTTTTGCTTGAGAATTGAACGGATTGTCAGAGTAGCTGCAGTTACACGATGCACTTTGGAGCTATCTGCACTTAAAAAAGTGAAAGCATGAAAGAGCCAATGAACAAAGACTGAGGATACAGATATTCCCAAAACCCAAACCACAGTCATCCTAGTTCAGTCTATTGTTTTTTTCAAAACAAATGATAAGTTATTGCATAGATTGAAAATGAAATGTAATTATTACATTTCATTTTATTATAGACACAATACAGTACTAATTAAAATACATATATAATATAATAAATGCATTAAGTTGTATGTTTCCCAAAAGTCCAATGAATATTCTTAACTTTAAAATGCGGAAACATGCAGAGAAAACAAGGAACAAGGCGGCGCATACGTTAACACCTGCTACAAAATGCAACTGTTCCCTGCAGCGTATGACGATGTGGAGTCCACGTCACATCAACTTTGTACAAACTAATTTACCTTTTGAACTCTGCCCCTTTGTTGGCTTCTCCAAAACTTTTCTACCGGTCACCTTCCACCTCAAACTCCGGCATTAGATCCACGTTTTGGTCTCTTTTGTGTTTTGAGCAGCGGACACCTGTTACCTTCTGGACGGTGAGCGCACTCAACTGTGTGCGAGTTTACACCTGGAGAGCCAGTCGCGCGACCACAGCGCCCCCTAACGGTGCGGATGCCTCTGTGCACCGCAGAGAGAGAGAGAGAGAGAGAGAGAGAGAGAGAGAGCGAGCGCGCGCACTGGAACACAATCTAAAAAAGAGAAGACGTGCAGCGTGGTGCATTTCCAGGTGTGAGAGAAAAGAGCACATTCATGTCAACAACTTTCCCATGTGCAAATAAAAGCCACTTATTCAGTCGATAGATAGTATATTCACCACGTTTTCAAATTCAGCACACATCGTCTTCATCCTTATATGCGTTTCCTCGTTTCAAACAGAGAACTTGTAACAGCAAATGTGTGATTTTAATGAACTCAGCAAATTCATTCCCCTAATTACTACAGGCTGTGTAATAAAACACATAATAATACAGCTTCCAAACACACAGGCTTCAACAATGCATGCATGACTTCCAATGATTTAATCAGTGGTGGGTGAAGTATAAAGATATTTTACTTGAGTGAAAGTACGGATGTGTTAACAGCAAAATATACTGTTCTGTGTATAGTGTATATTATTGAAATATTATGATTATACAGATGCATTTTTAGTGTTCTCAAGGTTATAATTTGAACAACTGTACTCTTTAGTTTAGTTTAGTGCATCGTGTTTTATCAACCGTATCATTTATTTTACAAGTAAAAACTTAATCTGAAAAGTAACTATTTGTGAAATAAATGTAGTGGAGTAAAAGAGAAGCACCCACCCTCTGGTTCCCCTTCAACTAAACACTGTTGGCTCTGTTGTCGTTGTTTGCACTGTTAGCGCTGTCAGCACCGTTAGCTGCTAGCCGCCGACTCAGCCGTCGCCATGTTGAGAGCCGTGTGGAGGCAACAGATATACTCCAAATTTTGTATTAAGCACCTTTAAGGATGTGTTTTGTTCTAGTATTATAACTAGTTTACAAGTATAAAAACATTTGATAAACTTAGATTTTGAAACACACTTTGGTTTTCATAGAGCATTATATACAGCAGCATGCATTATCTGCACACCTGAAGTAGACAGCTCGCATCTCTCAGGGGGTCACACCAGTGAAGGTGTTGATTGGCAGGTACAGGACTTTGTCTAGATATTTACTGAACAGCAGCTCTTGGTCGGAACTGGACCCGATGCTGCATCCTGGTTTCAAGCACGGAGAAATTACTACCCTGTAGAGAGGAATGACATTACATTGTACCACTTTCAATCTGTATAAGGTGCAGAGATAACGTAAAACAGAAATGCTGCGGCGTTGTAGATGACCTTTGAACATCAGTGTACGTACTGCGGGAGTCCTTGTCCAGACACACAGAGAGGGTTCGATGCTGCAGCGCCTTGATGCTGATGTTCTGGGTTTGGATTGTCTATAATCAAAACAGAACAGGTTTAGAAAGCTGCTTTAAATGTTCACTTACAATATAAATATGACTGAAACTTGTAATAATATCTATATATGTTCCTAAGAAAAAGTGATTAACTTCTTACTGTGTTGTTTCCTGGGTTCACACTGTGAAACTCGACAGTAAGGTGATCTTTGCCTACACAGAGTGACAATGGATTATTCATTGCATGACTTTCATTGACATAAATCTGTGAGCTATGAATATAAATGCAAAAGGTTAACCTGATGTTACAGCTGCCGGCTCTGATGTAATCACCACGCCACACGTCATGGGTGCTTCTCCCTTTGCAACTTGTCGTTTGCTTAAAGAGATCTGTTGCGGATTTTCATATCCTGCTGTTGATGCAAATACTAAATAGAAAGTATTCATAGTGGCTGATAATAGTTAGGAATGTACCTCTGTGTAACTGACTGAGATGACCGACCCAAAGACTGCCACTGTCGACTTCTTTCGGCGTACACCGGGCTCCTCTGTCAAAGACATCTCGCTTTAACCATATAATGTTTGCACAGTCATGGCAGTATCTATACACACACACACGCACACACTCGCACACACACACGCACAGAAAGAGATTCAAAAACATACTTGTGGATTTTTTTTTAAGGTGTCTGAACTCTGGGATGTCGACCTCCAGGTGGGCCACAAACACCTCCTCCACCACATCACAGCTGGAGCGGGTCATCAAAACACATACTGGAGTTAGTCAAAGTAGAAACTTTTGTTTGTCTGTTCGACTCACATAGATCCTCTTCGTCTTTCCACAAGTGGAAGTTGATCTTAGGATAAAGCATTGCAGTGCTGAACACAGAACTGTGATTGAGCTCGGTTTGTTCTGAGAAAACAGGGTGAGGGTTAACACGGCAACCCTGTCACGATCTCTAATACCAATGGGTGCTCCAACAGCAGAGCAAATAATACACACCTTCTTTAGAGGCAGTCAAGATGTCTCTGTATATGTGTTGTAGTCTGTTCACATAGTTTGCACGACCACCTGCACCATGCTTCACACTCTTCTCCACGGCTAGAACCACTTCCTGGAAATACGTCTTCACCATATGTTCCCCTAAAGCCTAAATTACACAAAAGACACAGTCTGATTAAAAAGAAAAACAATGAGAAATATTGGTACAGATAAATATATGATTTTTTTATGTAGTTCAGTGAGAAATTTTCCCCATGCAAGCATCTATCAGCAAGAGTCTACAGCCGTGCTAGCTGTGAGACTGCACAGCAGTGCTTTGACATAAATGCTAACACTAGCATGGCAAAGTGCTCACAGTGACAATGCTAACATCCTAATGTTCAGCAGGTATAATGTTTACCATGTTCACTGTCTTAGTTTAGCGTGTTAGCATGCTTTTTGGTATTGCACTAGCTTTCTGCTAATTGACACTCAAGTGCAACTGAGGCTGAGTGAGCCAGGGGATCACTAAAGCCAATAGGATCCATCCTCTGGGAACCATGAATGTCTTTACAAAGGTTTGTGCAAATCGATCACGGAGATGTTGAGATATTTATCAAGATAAGTGAACATTTTGACATGCTGGTGGTGTTAGATGAAATGTAAAGTAAGGGGATCACCAAAGTGTCCAGTTCATTCTTCTGGGGACCATGAATACAGCATTTTAATGGCAGTTTGAAAAATAGATGTTGAGATATGTGAGCTGTTCAATCAAATGACTGGCATTACCATCCCTATAACCATCACTTCTAGCATGGCTAAAAAAAATATCCTTCTTACTTTGACCAAAACATCTTCATAAACTTGCTTACCTCCAGAGCCTGAGCCAACCTGGAGCTTTGGCAGGTCGTCCCCAGTCCCGTCTGCAGCGCATGCAGCACCATATTTCTCTTCAAAGTTGACGTGTCCCTGAGAAAGCTGGACGCCTCCAAGTGTGTTCTCACTGCTGCTTCCAGTGGAGCAGAAAACACAGCTGGGTCAGCAAGCACAAACACCCTGGAGGAAATCAGCCAACAGGGAAGGAACAGTTTAGCCAGTGTTAAACTTTTGAGACAAGTTGATTGACATTCAAACGACATACTCACTTTTCCTGCAAGGTGAAAAGCTCATTCTTCAAGTTTTGCTCTCTCTCTAAGGAGCCTGATGATGGAAGGATTAGTCTGTCAAGAGTTTTTTTTATTTTGCATCATACTAAATCAGATGTGTTAATAGCTCAACACAAGTTGTGTGAATTCCCAACACACTAATGTGTCTATACAAGGACCACGCATGTTGTGTTACTTTTAACACGACAGTGTTGAGAGTTTTTTACATTACAGTCATTTAGCAGACGCTTTTATCCAAAGCGACTTACAATTCAGAGTCTATCACGCTTCTACACCGTAGGCACAGCTACAGGAGCAATTTTGGGGTTAAGTGGCCATGCGACTAGCAGAGCCGGAGCCGGGGATTGAACCGCCGATCCTCTGATTGAAAGACGGCCCAGCCACAGTAGCGCCAGTTTTAACACAAGTTAAGCGTGAGTAGAGATGTTGTAGTAGCGATGTGATTGGTCAATGGTTTAACAGATGGTGTGTGTGTTCAATGTGTCTGCTTGGTAATAACCTTATATACAGTAGGTAATAACACAAACATTGGGCCAGCCATCAACACATTTGTATTAAGAGTGTTGTCTGTGGTCGTTTTCAGCTTTCTGTACACGTGTGCATTGATGCATGATACCTGGTGTGGTCATTTCCATCTTGATGCTCCTCAGAGTGCTCAGGGCCACAGCAGAGTAAGGAGACGGTAATATCAGCAGTTTCATCATGCACTCATACACCGTCTGGTAAACACTGGTAGGAATCATGACACCTGACTGGAAAGGTAAGTACAGAAATAGCAAAACAACAAGACAGAAAAAACTACTGATAATGCACAATCTGTCTGTTTGTCTGTGCTGTTATACTCGTTTTGTCTTAATCTGCATGTTTCCAACTGTAACAAGCGCTTCCAGCTTCTTATAAAGACTCCATCGTATCAGACCTGCAGAACCAGAGTAGTTTGCTTTATATTGTAGGATATGTAGTGTACATATAGTTTATATTTGCCTTTAAGTGCCTCATATTCCCTCAGTTATAGCTACCTTTCTCCCCGCGCTTTGGCCGCTCATCTCTTTCAGAAGAGCCTGGACGGTTTTGTACACGCTGGACTCCACAGTGGAGAGAGCTACGCTAGCTAGAAATGAAGATCATACATGTTATTGTTTTAATAAACACATTCTACTACACCAAGTGTTAACCAGTTAAACAAGTTTGGCTCACAGTCATTTTGACAAAAAGAAAACACTTACTGGTACGGTCAACCATCATTCTGCTCTTCAGGGTCTCAGGATAGCTGTGATTTCAGCACCGTGTGCTCCCAACAAGATGGAACACTGAAAGACAGTCTGCCGTATTCACCTTTTCAACAGATTTAATGTTCTGTTAAATGTTCTCCGCTGCTGCAATCTTTGGGGGAAGTTATCAATGGCATGTAGTTGTTACAGTGTGAGTGAGACCGGGTGTGAGTGACTCATAGGAGGAAGTGTCTTAACCGGGAAAACAAAGAATAAACAGAAGAGACTGAAGTGTGATTTTATTAGTTGTGTGATATAAACCTATTTTCTGAAAAAAAATGTAAAAAGTACAACAACAAAAAACAACATGTTTTCATCACTATCACTTCAAAAATAAATAGATTATTTTACACTTTTTTTAAAAGTATTTGACTCTGTCATCAACAGAACGTACACAGTAGTAATCATGGAATTCGTTTTATGCTACTGGCAGCAGATGAGTGATGTAAACCCTGCTAGGGAAGATAAGAAAAAAAACAGTCACACACTCCATCCATCAAAATGTGGCACACCTTGACATCAGCTACAGGATAAACCTGATATACATTTACATATGTAGGGAAATACATGTCACCCTTATTACAAGTTCTGTTTGTTCTCTGCACCTTGTTCACTATCTATTCAGTATGTAAAGTCTGCGTCCCGCGTTGCTTTGGTTCAAACAAGCCGGGATTCGTTCAGCGCGGTACAAAGTGTGTCAGGGATACGAGGCCGAGAAAGAGGTGACGGGGAGGCAGAGCAGGGAGCAGTAGGACGGGTGCAGGGGCTGGACTTGGCCAGGTGAGGGCTTGTAGGACCTCCAGTCTGAACTGCTTCCTGGTTTACAGCACAGAGACACCTCGCACCTGCAGAAGAGAAGAGACAGCATCACTGCATGTGGGTCTGATAAGTGCATGCACGTGCTGTGACTCTAACTTTAGGGGAAACGCAGTAACGGGAAGTTATTAAGTACATTCAAATATGTATTATGTCAGTTTATACATTTACTTCACCACATTTATTTGGATTGAAGGAAAGACAGCAGTGATGATGCTGATAATGTTAATGTCAACTCTGATAATGATTCCGCGACAGCCCTAATAGTTCCAAAAATATCAAACTATTGCTTTGAGTAGGAGTTTGAATTTAGGACATTCATTGTAAGGGGGTATCTTCACATTGTCGTGTTGGATCTTTTACTCAAGTAAAGGTTTGATGATGTGATACTCAGTGATGATGCACTTGTACCTGGTGACACTTTGGATGAACTTCTTCTCGTCCTGATCCAGACACACGGCGAAAGTTGTCCCGTCCTCTCCACCGTCCACCTGCACCTTGTCCACCTTCACCTCTGATATGGAGATGTGCTGCCAGGGGGAGGGAGGGAGGGGGAGGGGAGGGAGGGAGAGGAAGTGTGAGGAGACTGCGTTCCGAAGGGAGAGTGTGCATGAGACTATGTTTAATGTTTGATTTCAACCCTTCACCTGGTTGTAGCCCTTTTTCGACTTGGAGCTCTGCCTCTTCAGCACTTCTGTCATTGTCAGCTGCAGACTTTCTATTCTTGTATCTGGACAGACAAGATTCAACGTGCTTAGACAAAAAATAAATCAATTGCTGGCACACAGTTAAAAGCCTTGACTTTCCCTGTCACACACCTAGCTGCTCCGGTTTCCAGCAGGCTTTGTAAAGATTTATCGATGTGCAAACCACCTCCGTCTGGATCCACTGACTCCTCCCGCTAACAGCCACCTGTAGGCGGGTGTAGACGAGAAGTGTGTACAAATAGCTCATGCTGCGTTATTGTCTGTGTTCTGTGGGAGTCAAAGCAGGAAGCATACCTTGTTGTAGGCAACGCTGAGTGTTAAAGGGACAGCCTCCCGTTCTTCATCAATCCCAAACCTTTTGCTGGCAGAACCTACGAAAAGACACATTAGACTATGTGTGTGTGTGTGTGTGTGTGTGTGTGTGTGTGTGTGTGTGTGTGTGTGTGTGTGTGTGCGCGCACACGTGTCTTTATGCTGTTGTGGTTGTCTGAGTGTATCTGTCAGAGTGTGACTCACCCATGGCCTTAACCGCTCTGGTTCCAGCAGTGTGCCCGAGCTCCAGAGAGTGAATAAACACTTCCCTTCTCTTCTCTCCTCCAGCCAGGGTCAACTGTGTAGGGGAAGAAAACAAAAACAAAAAATCAGGTGTGTGTGTGTGTGTGTGTGTTTGTCTGTGTGTGTGTGTGCGTGCTCTTCTCACCTCAGCCTGGTAGAGCTGCACCAGAACCGGCTGGTCTGCATGTCGACAGTAATAAAGCACCAGGTCAGCCAGCAGGGGGAGAGTCTCCACGCTGCTCACTGACTCATCGCCGTCCTTACAGGCAGTCTGGCTCATAGAGAACACACGTGTGGCTTTCAGACAAGGTGAAGACAATCCTGAAGTGGTAAAATATCACCTTTGTGTGCGGTTAGATTTCAACATAATAATTAATCATCATTAGTCTAATCAAGTGTCTTCGGGCGAATAGAATCATACTAGTGTGTCTCTTGCTACAACAACAGAATAAGGTCAAGGGCTTTCTTGTGTCAATCGTATTGTATTTAAATATAGATGTATTTTGGCATTGGAGATGATTCTTTGTTAATAACTCACCAACGTTCCACTTTATGGGACTGTACGGAACTTATTCGGGCTAGTAGGGGGACTGAATCTCATATTATTACAATAAACCTCACAGTGGTCCAAAAGCTGTTGTTACGTGAGCTGCTCTCTTGACTCATTATGTGACGCATGGACCAGACAAAAGGTGCCACTGTGGGAGGTACCTGACAAAGGACGTCAGAGGACAGGCTGAGCAGACTGAGGACGTTCTGCTCGTACCAGGGGTCCATCATGCCCAACATCTGGGCTATGTCATTGGTGCTGTCCTCCAGCACACTGCCGTTAGACTCCTGTCAGAATGAAAGAATAAAAGGTGGTAATGCTGACTTATTGCAGCAAATATGATGGCTTACCCTTCATTAATTACTCTATTAATGACTCACCAGCCAGGGATTTTTTTCAATTTCTTGCAACCTAAATGTTGCTTTAATGAATGCTTTATAACTGACCGATAAAACCTGATAAAGCCATTACAAAGGCTGCTTTATTAGAAAGTTGTACTGCATCTATGAATGCATAGAAATTGTAAATATATATATATATATATATGTATATGCACACACACATACAGGTGTAAGCGGCAGAGACAGATGTTCTCACCACAGAGGCAGCAGCTCTGGTTGAACTTCCTATCGGCCCTTCGGTTGGTGTGTGTCCTCCTCCCGTGCTTCCCGTAGTTCTCCTTTTGGTTGGAACAAAGTAAAACTGCAGCTTGCATGTCTTGGTGAGTCGGGGACATTTACTCTCTTTCTGCTGCAGGTCGCTGTACGCCCTGGCCAGCCTGCCAGCTTCTTTGTCACCTCCAAACACCACCACTTTGACCAGCGTGGGCACCTCCACCGCATCGAAGTCGTCCCAGCTCAGGATGGGCCTCCTGCGGACGCACATGTGCTTCCGGGGGGACAGGGGATCCTTGTCTAGAGGGTGGACTTGTCTGGACAGGGACCTGGAGTTTTTAAACTCTCTTTGAACGTCTTTGGTAGAATCACCACGGTGGCCCAAACTCTGGACCCGGCGGCAAATGCTTGGGCTGCGGGGGGCATTGAAAAACATGGAGATGCGCTCTACGCCTAGGATGGATCTGGACTTCTTTTTGGGTTTCTTTCTAAGCTTCGGTTGGCTATCCGGTCCTCCCACTGTGTCCTCGTGCGTCGTGTCCACGCTGACATCACTTTCCACGCCTGATGAGGCAGACGGCGTGGAGAGCGCAGAACAGCTGGAGGAGAGAGAGTAGCCGGAGTCCCTCGAGGACGAGGACGCGGTGGAGACCCGGTTGCTCTGAAACTCATGGTCCACTTTGTCTCCCTCCGCCTCGTCTTCCTCATCCACACTGGTGTCGATGTTATCATCCTCATCCATTTCGGTTTTAGGGAAACAGTCTGGAGGTGAGTCCAGGTCGGACTCGATGGAGAGAATGTCGTTCAAAACATCTGCATGAATGTAAAGGAGATGAGAGAGCAGAGAGGTTTGTGCAGTTAAAGATAAATATCTGCTAAATAATGCAGGAGAGTTGTTCAAACTCAACTAATTACCAAAGTTGTTGTTTTCCCAGGAGCATGTGTGACATTTGGGGAAGGGCAGCATGAAAGTCTTAACAGCCCCTAATGAGAGGAAGTCACATTCAGGTTAAGGAAGCACTAACAATCTTGAAAAGATCCCACATTCATCAACCTCATGCTCACATTATTGGTCTTACCAGTATCTGTGCAGCCATTATTAAGAGCAGGAACAGCAAGGCTGTCTCTGAGCCTCTCCATGCTGAGCAGTAGAGCTTGTCTAGCTGTCCTGGGATCTTCCGTAGAGGCTGCCGTCTCCATGCAGTCGGTCACTGCCTCCGCGAGCTGTGCCAGCTCCTCGGGCCGCTTCGTCTGGAGGAACATCAGGCAGTTTGTTTTAGGGAGAAACTAGAAAGACAGAATAAAGAGGAAGCATGCATCCCAAGGTCGGTCACCTGCAGGGCAGTGTGGAGCGCCCGCTGGTCGCGGCTGGCGCCCAGAGCAGCCTGAAAGCTGTGCAGAATGAGGACGATGGTGGCGTCTCTGCTGGAGTGCTGGGTGCTGCTCAGCTGCTCTGAGACGGACTGGACCTCTGGAGGGACGTGCTCATCTGGGTTCACCAACAGCACCGTGCTGATAAGATACACGCACACATACGCCGTCACATACAAGGAGATCTCACTCAAGATTCAAATGTTCACTCCTAAAAAAAGCTGTTGAGTTTGAAGTGCAATGAGGAAGTTTAAAGAGTTCACCCAAAAATCTGAAAAATACATATTTTTCCTCTCGCCTTTAGTGCTATTAAGAGTACCATCTAGTCCCATTATATAGGAGTTATATCCCATTACATACGGCCAATATCCCCCAAACTAGGCAACTCACATCAAAACAATCCATATGGATAAATAGCACCACAGATGAGAGGAAAAATTATGTGTTTTTTGATTTTTGGGGACAACTTCCTCTTTAACATGTTTGGAAATAACAGCCATATTTAGCTTATTTTAATAGCTGTCGATAGCTATGAACTTACATGGTTTTGGGGCAGTGAATCTCAGGGGAAATACCCTGCTCGGTCCGAACCAGTCTTTGAAATGAAATTCCTAAAACAAAAGTACAACAGCGGTATTTAGTATTAGTTAGTGGGTAAACACTGCCCCCTTATGATCACACTGATAGATGAAGAATGCCCCCAAATGTACCAACACAGCCCTGTCAGAAGTACCACCCCATCAACGCCACCAGACATGTTATCAAGGTGACTGACTATATACATGCAAAAACCTTTAACGTAGAAGTATTCACTAGTTTAAACTTTCGATACTGGACAGAAAACAGCGAGGTGACGTTGGGCCCATTTCCTTTGCAACTGCATTGAGAGCGTCAGCGCTACCTGGTGCTCTGAGCTCCTTCTGGATGATTTTCAGCAGGCGTTTACTGGCAGAGCTGCAAGGCTCCGGCCAGGCCAGGAAACTGTGGAACAACAGGTAGGCCTCCTGCAGCACGCCGCAGTCCGGAGCCACATGAGGAGCCTGAGGAGAAACCAGACGTAAACCAGGTTAAATAAGAAACGGAATAAGAGTCTGTGCTTTTTTCTGACACCCACTCACTTTGAGGAGGGTGGAAGAGAACAGGAGCGTGAGGGGCACCACCAGTTCATACCGACACTGCTCGAGCACCTGTAAAAAAAGATAGGAAAAGAAATCACGAGATAAAACACGCCGTCACTTCTCGTTTCCCATTGAACATCTTTGGAAGAATGATGTTTTTCAGCTCTTGACCTCTGTTGTTTTCCTCAGTATTTTCTGTAGAAGGATGAGGAAGTTGTGGGGATCTCTCTTCACAAGTTCCTCCAAACACCAGCGGTTTATGCACAGCCCAGCTGATCAGAAAGACAGAAACACAGAATGCTTATTTCTCCTTTTAGGTTTGATCCTAACAACAGGCAGTAAACACGCTGTTTAGACGCAAATGTTCACGACTAATATTCAGAGAAGGAAAACTAAATGATTACGTTACTGTCCCTTGTTGCCAAAGGTCTGAATGAAGTCTTTCAACATGATACTCCTCCATACTGTCTGTCACTCCTCCTTCTGTGTGTCACCACTTTCAATTCCCGTTTGTCTCTATAAGGACAGTATGTTCCTGAAGGGTTCGCCAGGGTGCGTGTTGTAAAGATTTAAAGCGAGAAACTACAGGCAAAAATATTTGTTTTCATGCACTGACCGATTTTGAGATTTTGGGCTATTGGACTAATGGAAAGAAAACATTCAAAATACACATTGACATGTTTTTTACTACACTTTGTCTATTTGCGTTTGTAGATTTATCCTAAATTCACCAAACGTTATTATTAGATAACGCCCCATTTGCATATTTTCCATGAAATTTTAGAAAACTTGTACTACAAAAAATTATTGTCTTAACGTAAGTAATCACCTGGGGAAGTTTCATGGTGATATCTATGAGTTTAATGTTTTTACACGATTCACCTCTAGCATCATACATACAATAGTTTTTTCTCCGACTCTGAGCCAGAAATCTCCGCTTCAGCAGCACAAACATACACCAAACTTTCCAGTTTCACTTGTTATAGAACATTATAAACGTATACATAATGCAACATTTTTTATGTTGTGGCTGTTAAGAGTATTTTCTGATTTATAGAGTGATACAAAGAGATACCAAAAATTCCCCTCAGTCCAAACCTTTGATTCTAACATGTCAACAAAATGGAACAATAATTTTAAATCCTGTCTTTACCCAATTTATACATTTCTGTTCTGGAAACGTATGCAAATTAGCACATATCTCATAAGATAATGCATCATTTAGATAATTGAAACTACATTTTCAGAAAACTAGCTGTACAAAAAATAATTGTCTTAAAGCCAGTAATCAACTGGGGAAGTTTAAAGGTGATATTAGTTAAGGTTTTTACACTATTCATGTACAAATTGGATCTAACATATCGTCTGTACTTTTCGCCTGCTGTATGTTTCTGATGTGAATTGATGACCCAAGTCAAGTCACATTTCCAGCACTGATTTTGTTTTGCGTTGCCCCTAAAGGCAGGTGTGGGATCGGGTCTCACCGTTCCAGAGTTGTTTGTCAGGAGTGTCGAGGCCCAGGCCACTGAGGCAGCGCTCAAGGACATGCTGGATGCGATCCTCCGTGCACGAGCTCTGCTCCATTTTCGGCATCATCTTCTGCTGAGGCATCGCAACATCCACAGAAAAACACAGGAGATGAACCAGCAGGGAAGTCCCAAAGTAAAAACAAGAATCACACCCTATTATTGTGTTCCGGTAAACCAATATATTGTGTCTCTTAATTAGTCCAAACTTCCTGTTACTGCTGTTGCCAAGTCTTTATAATCATTATTGTTCCTCCGCGGAGACAACCAAACAGAGTTCCAAACACAAATGTCCACAGCAGAGACGTCAGGACATGAAATACAGCGTGCCACTTCCTACTGAAAGCGGTGAGTCACAGACTGTGTGAGCAGACCGGAGATGAGCTGGTCGAAAACAGCAGCCACAACTTCTTCTTCTTCGTCTCTATTTCTACTTCATTCTTAAAATCAGCTGCTGAAAAACCCACATTCCATATGACTCAAGGCAGGATGGAAATGAATCTTGTCGAAGGACAACTTCCCATTTCATCCTTATTCCTCTTCTAAACGAGCAAAGACACAAGTGTGGGTGTTTCATAGTAAAGTCTGTAAAGTCAAAGTAAAAGAATCGTGCAAAAGACACACATTCCTGGAAATTTGCTTACTATAAATGAAATGACAACTGTGGTTATAGGGTTCATACGCATTTGAAGACAAACAACTAAAACCACACTGACCGCACAGAGAAACAATAACGTCTCATTGAGGCAAGGCCTGTTTCAATGACTATTGTGATTCATTTAAAAAGAAATAAATAAATAAGACTGCCATGAGATATCTCTGTTGATGAGAAAAAAAATATTTTCCTCATAAGTATATTCGACTTCCAGGATGTCGATGTGCATACGGAAGCTGCAATTGTGCCCAGCTGTGGAACGATGTGTCGCTGTGACCAGTGTTGAATAATGTGTGTAGTGACACAACTGGAAAACTGGGGGGTCACCTGCGCCGGTCAAAACAGGAAAAGGCCTTCCGGGAAGCACTGATGCAACGTTAAGAAGGGACAGAGGGAGAAACTGCTTCTTGACTAGTTGAAATATATTCAATGAAGAGTGTGTGCACTGTATTGTAGAGCAGTAGTAGCCCTTTATATTGATTTTCAACTGGGTTAATAAACACTAATAACTATATTAAAGTGGGCATTGTTACAATTTACTGTCAGTGGTGGGTTGCTTTGGTCAAGTTTAGCATTTGTAAGAATGTTTCAACCATTTATCCATTAATTAAGCTAAGTATTTAACTAACTGCTTCAACAGGTTTATTTATTACTTCAGGTTAACTATTTTAACTGTTTGGGCAAAACTTAAGGCTAACCTAACTGTTTCAACCGTTTTAGCCGTTTCTTTTAGCTCTCTATTTCAACATCTTGTCCATTACTTTTTACCTGTTTCAACAGTTTTAGCTATTATTTTAGGCTAACTGTTTCGACTATTTTATCCAGTACTTCAAGCTAGCAATTTAAACTGCTCCTCCAGTACTTTTAGCCATATATTTCAGCTCTTTAATGTTGTCTATTCATTTTAGCTAACTATTTCAATTGTTTATTCAGTACTTTGAGCTAACAATTTGAAATGTTTAGCTAGTTAGCTAATTCCTAGTTTTTGCTCGCTGTCAAAACATGTAGCATTAGAGCTCAGCAGTTCCAGCTGACTCATATGTGGATATTCTTTTACCATATTTGTTGTATTTGAAACTGCAGAAGTAACTTAAATTCACCTTACAAAAAACACTAGCTGGGGTTATCTAATAACAGGCTATAAGTGATGCTATTCAGCCAAGGTTTTTGTGACAGTCTAACAGTAAAATAAGTTCAAGCTTGTGAACTGCAAAGCATGACATGATTATATTCACATACTGCATATTAAAGCATGAGGACAAGCATATTTGCAGTAGGAGCGCAGAGAGCAGCTCTGTACTCTAGGGTTACTTGCATATCCAGCTTTTGTAAGCAGGTCAATTCAATCAATTGTTTACTGAGGAAGCAGGTGTTACACCATTGTATGTTGTCAGGCTATATTGTTCAGCCATGCAAAGCCTATACTGCCACAATACAAACTCTCATCTCTCATTGGTTCTCTTAAAACATTAAGATTTAAATGTGAGTGTTGCTTTAATTGCCCAATTGGAGGGAGGACCATCTTTAAAATATTTAGCCGAACAAACTTGATGTAATTCTGAATGCACCGTTAATAGCCTTCAGCAGCTTTTAAAAGAAGGGGAACAGGAAATCTGCAGAGCTTGAATGACTTTGCAGTTAGATGTGATGGAAGTTGTGCAACAGAGGCGTGTTCCTATACTAGAAAGAGAGGAAATGGTCAAAATACCGCCAACCTGAGACAAGCATGGATGAGACATGCGATACAGATACATGGAACGTACTGTAAACATGTTGAGGCGCAAAAAGAGATTGAAAATGATGAAGTACGAGCCATAAATCTTACCTATATCTGCAGTTATTAGCGTCTTAGATCAATCCCAGATCAACACACCAGCAGCAGAGGGGAAACAATACAGAGACCACATCCTCCTGCGTTGGTGCTTCTCAAAAATAGACCCTCCGACAGTCAGAGTCAGAGAGCGTGTGCTGCAAAACAGGAACTGAATGAATCTGGTTAAAATGCTGTAAGCAAATCTACTAGTGTCGTGGGAGGAGTCTTTTTACATGACATACCTCGTTTGTTTAGAGCAACACACCTGGTCATGGATTTGATGGCGCAGGCTATCAGTTTATGTTTTAATATTTCACTCTGTTTTGAGAAAATAAAAGCTAGAAGTAAACTAGTATTCATGCAAAATGTCCCAGATGTTTATAGTGAGCTGCTGTTTCGGCGTATTGTCTGTTCCACAGACACCTCGTGTTTGTTTGTCTCTGACGTTCATCACCGCTGATGGCAACAACTGGCAAAATATGTAAATGTGCAAATGCAAAGCGAAGCTTGTGTATTTTCACAGGCAGTGTGCTCAGAACAGCTTTTCTACTGTTCATACCCACACAGTTGGTTGAATTGAAATGAGAGTTTACATTAATGGTTGAAACCAGTTAAAAACGTTCAGCCCACATCATTATGGAAAATAACAATGACTTCATGACTTTTAAGGGCCAGTCAATGGTTCACAGTATTTACTTTCCCCTTGTTCAGATTGACAGCTTGCCTCTCTGGATATACAACAAGATGTTTGTGCAACACCTTGACTTCCTCCTGCACATTCTGCAGAAATGTGACCTATTTATTGGCTGCACAATGCAGATGCCACGCGTTTAATGCCACTACTTAAAAATCACAAGATTCCATTGCATCATAATTATCTGTATTGGTCGCCTAAAATGTTGACTAGTGTACCTTTTTTTTAACATGTAGTGTCAACAACCCGCCGGAAGATGTCGCCGCTCTCTCTCTCCCTCCGCAGAGACACTCAAAAAGGCTCCGACTCCTCTCCTCCAGACGAGGGGAACCCCTTTCCCCCTGCTATAACAGAGAGGGGAATGGGACAGACAGAGATAGAGGTGGGCAGAGGTGTGACTGAGAGGACAGGCAGAGGGACACTCGGAGCCAGCTGGGCTTTTGCCATTTCTTATTTATATTTAGGGAATATCAAAGAAGGGTGTGGGGGGGAGGTGAAAGGCTGAAGAACTATAGCGGCAGTTTTTTTTTGGCGTGCGTAAACGGGATAGGTTGTTCTCCACATTCTTAGGAGTTGCGCTTCACTTTCAGACTGAGCGGTTTATTTGGAGGCAGTGTCCTGGGTTTCTCTGCCTCGTAAGAATATTTCATTCACATTTCAATTTGTTACACGCTGCGCTAGTGCGTCCAAGTTTCCCAAATCTCTCAGAGCATCATTTGTCGTAACTGTTTTATACTTGTCTGGATTCTGCCTTTATCCTTGTTAATTCTAGTGTTATTAACTCTGGTTGTTTTGTTGTTGTTGTCTCCATCACATCTCAGCGCGCGGGTCCCCTGCGGTGCACGGATTACAATGCAAAGGATTTTGGAGGTTTGGGTCACCTTGGTGACGGTCACGGCGCTGACCGAGGGGGTCTTCGGAGGGTACGGGCTGAGCATGTTTGCCGCGCAGTCCTCCCCGCCGGACCCGTGCTACGACGAGAACGCCAACCCTCGGAGGTGCATCCCGGACTTCGTCAACTCCGCTTTCGGCAAGGACGTGCGCGTGTCCAGCACCTGCGGCGGCCCCGCCGCCAGGTACTGCGTGGTGGCCGAGAAGGAAGAGGAGCGGACGAGGGACTGTCACACGTGCGACGCCGCGGACCCCAAGAAGTCCCATCCACCCGCGTACCTGACGGACCTCAACAACCCGCACAACCTCACGTGCTGGCAGTCGGAGAACTACGCGCAGTTCCCGCAGAACGTCACGCTCACCCTGTCGCTGGGCAAGAAGTTCGAGGTGACCTACGTGAGCCTGCAGTTCTGCTCGCCTCGACCCGAGTCGATGGCCATCTACAAGTCCATGGACTACGGAAAGACGTGGGTGCCGTTCCAGTACTACTCGACCCAGTGCAAGAAAATGTACAACAGGCAGAACAAGGCCGCGATCACCAAGCAGAACGAGCAAGAGGCCATCTGCACGGACTCCCACACGGACATGCACCCTCTGACGGGCGGGCTCATCGCCTTCAGCACCCTGGACGGCAGGCCGTCGGCGCACGACTTCGACAACTCCCCTGTGCTGCAGGACTGGGTGACGGCCACCGACATCAAGGTGATCTTCAGCCGGCTGCACACGTTCGGAGACGAGAACGAGGACGACTCCGAGCTGGCCCGCGACTCCTACTTTTACGCCGTGTCTGACCTGCAGGTCGGGGGACGGTGCAAGTGCAACGGGCACGCGTCGAAGTGCGTCAAGGACAGAGAGGGGAACCTGGTGTGCGAGTGCAAGCACAACACGGCGGGACCGGAGTGCGACAGGTGCAAGCCCTTCCACTACGACCGGCCGTGGCAGCGCGCCACGGCGCGGGAGGCCAACGAGTGCGTCGGTAAGTGTCCCGTCACTGTGGAATTGTTTTTTTTTACTCTTAAAAATCTGTTGTTGAGTAATTATATTATTCGATATCTGAAAATAAAATAGGCAGCAGCATGATGTTCATTCGTTAATGGGGAGTTGATATATTTACTTTATTTCTTACCGCCAATGAATTTAAGATATACAGCTCTCGCTTAAAATTATAACGTTGTTGATTTTGCTCCACGAAAATGTTTGCGGCACAGATTAATATGATGGTGTAATTAATATGATTGTGGCTAAATGAATCATCTTAGTTGAGGCATAGAGAGAGAGAGAAGAAGGCCTCGAGCTGAAATCCCACAACCTAAACGGTGAAAGAACCATCAAGAATATTAAAATCAAAAGACTATGAATTATATATTTCAACTTAATTAAATTGATGAAAATAGTAAGTCGAAAACCAACCTGTCTGCTTGCTGGTATTCTTACAACTTTTAATTTGACCAAAATAAAGTAAACTACTTACATGAATTTACACAAAATACATAATTTAAATGTAAAGAGATTTCATATTATTTAGGAATAAATAAACTGCAAAATTGTTAAAGTAAATTGCAGAATTCAGCTATTGTATTTTGTAAGAGAAATGTAATTGTATATTTATCAAAATCAGATCGGCCTCTTCAAGTGCACACAATTCAGTTCACTTATTATAGACATTGTTCAAAATAAAGGTCCGAGGCTATATTTCCTGCATGCCGAGAAAGAATAAGAAAACCTAAGTGTTGTTTCCATCTCTCAGAAGCTCAATGTTTTGTCCAGAAGCCTTAACAAATGCGTGCACTTTGTTGACCCCCTGATTTTTATCAACGTCCAGCAGAAAAGAAAGGGCCGGAAGTGGTTTCAACAAAGTGCGCCTGTGCCAATGCGTAATTGCGTTTTGACCTGCGCTTCTGACTGTAGTAGCGCTAACAGGAGAGGAAACATTGCGGCTGCGGAGATAGACTGCAGGGGCGTGTTGTGCTTCCATAAGCAGGTGCTATTACAGATTGGACCACCGATTAAGGCGGTTTTATTGACATTTTTGGCACGTAGAGTATAAACTGCCACTTTAGAGCCAGTAAACTATTCACGGAGGACAAAGCCAGAGGTAATTTGAAGTTTTTTTATTTTATTCTAGCAGCACTACCGAGCGAGTGTATTTGCTGTGATGCTTATTTTCAACAGAGGAGGGGGGGCTTATATCAACAGCTCAACACCCCCCCCCCCCCCCCCCCCCCCCCCCCCCCACCCCGCCCACCACACACCCCGACACTGCC
>NW_022280085.1:1205985-1239986 GCF_004355925.1 Anarrhichthys ocellatus | reverse complement strand
CCCCCCCCCCCCCCCCCCCCCCCCCATGAGCTACAGGCCTGGTAAAGTAACAGGTTCAGACAGTGCCATGGTTTGCTTAACCAAACGGAACAAGTGAACAAGTTGTTCCCCTTGGACTCCACCTTTTGCATCTCGGTGTATTTTACTAAAACAAAAGGTTGTCACTTGTGGCATCCATCTCGCTGTCAGTGGGAGCCCCCCCCCCCCCTTTCACCACCTCGCTTTTTGTGTGAGCGGTGTCATCAGATGAAGCCGCAGAAAAGCCAGACCGAGCATGTTTTCCAAAGAGAGGAAATAGTAAGGGGGGGGCCTGACACCTAAAAGCATGAAAGAGGAAGACCCAGGGCCAGGGGAGGGGCTGTTTCCATTGAGCAGTGGGTCCATATGGCCGGGCAGCGGGGATGCAGAGTGGTCGGTGCTAATGATCTGTCTGGATGTCTCCTCCCTACTGTAGTGCATTCAGATAGTGAGGTGTGGTTGTTGGGAGAGTGGTGGCTTTCACTCACTGGCATCAAGGAATTAACACAAAGTCAGTCCCATGACTTTGCATGCAGGTGTTGCCATCATTTTGCCAAGAGGCATTTATGTTGGCAGCAGCAGCAGCTTTCACATTCCTATCAGCTGGAGGTGCATGACTTACAAAATGTGTTCATCAACGCAGGGCCGGGGCCAGAGGGGGGGGGGGGGCAAGGGTGGCACAGGCTTCTGAAATCTAGGGGCCCCACCCACCAGAGGCAGAAGGTGATAGGTAGTGGGCTTGTTCATATCATGGATGGTTGGAGCCACAAAACAACTACAAAGAGACACAAAAGGACCACAAAGAGACACATTAAGTTGACACAGAGATGCACACCTACTACCAAGACATGAAACATGACTACTTGATTTATACCCCTGTGGCATGTGCTTCTGTGTGTTCTGTGCAGAGTGTGGGAAACTCTCGTGCACACCAGGCATATAGTACAGCAGGGGGATTGCAGAAGGCATGTCATTTATTTTTGACATGGACCCGCGGTTTTCAGATCCTTTGTCATACGGTCTTTGATTTATTTGATAGGTGTGTTTCAGTTGTTTCAATTAAGTTTGGCCCAACACACAACTTTATGGCTGGAAATGCAAAATGACCACAAAGAAACACAAAACGACTAGACAGAGATGTAAATTGGGCGGGGGCCTTTCATACGTATATGTCCAGGGACCTGGCTGTATTTGTAAGTTGATGTTCTTTCATATTCATCGTATATTTGGCATTCATCTATAAGTCCCTTCAAACACCTTTAAACCCGCCCCTGCATAAAACTTGGAAACGGAAATCTCCACAGTTGTTTAATGCACGATAAAGTTTGACCACGACCCGTAATCATTTATGTAAAGTCATGAATAAGGTTGTGAAACACACACATATGGTGACACGTCATGCTCTCCTGTCCCAGGCAGCTGCTTCGTATTCTCTTCATGTTCAGCGTAGCACTGACCCCTGACAGTCAGGCCCCCGCTCCTCTCCGGCCTGACTGATGGGCTGTGAAGGGAACTGTGGGAAACTTCGACTTGCCAAATGGGTTTCGAGGCAAGGTGAAAATGGTAGCCTTAGTCACTGAAAAGTGCAATTTTGTTCAATTTGATCATTGTTTCTGCTGTCAACGGGCCATGCGATGATCTGTTTTACGATGGCTGAGAATCAGCTGGAGGTTCAATTGGTCTTGTTTCCTTACACTTTCGATGTGCTTTCAGAGTAAACTTTCACCTTCTAGTCTTACGGTTGACAGGCGCTTATCTGGCTTTAGATGTTTTTGATATGAGAGAGAGACTTGACATTTCAGCAAGCCATCTTGGATAGAAAACATGTGAATCTTGTGCTCTTCAGAGAGCATTTTGTTTTGTGCTCTGCTCAAAGTAGTTATTCTATTGAACCAGGAATCTCTGAGAGGAAGAATCGACATGTTTGCCGCCCACAAGGTAGCTGAATTAGGATATGATTGTATCAATTGCTTACTGGCTCCGCTCCCAGTCTGTGCACCACATACTGGTACGCTCTCCAACAGCTCTAAAAATAGAGTGCAGGATATAAACGTACACTCACAACATTTTTAAAAAACCAGCAGGTTTGATGGCAAATATGGTAGAATAAATTAGTATGTTAAAACCAATATTATAATCACTTTCATTTCGTGTTATGAGCCTAGACCAGCGGTTTTCAGCCTTTTTTTTGCCGGACATGAGCCATTGTCTAACCAACCAACTAACCATTTATCAGATACTTTTAGTTAACTACACCATTATCTATCACTTTCTATTTCAACCATTTATTCATGAGTGTAAACTATCTTCTGTAACCTATTAGGTTTACTTTTAGCTTATGCTAACCGTTTATTCATCACTTTAAGCTAGCTATTTCAATCATTTATTCACTTAACAATTACTTCTGGCTAACCATTTTAAATATGTATCCATTACTTTTAGCTTACTATACCATCATCCATGACTTTCTATTCAAAACCGTTCATTGCTTTTAGCTAATCGTTTCAACCATTAACCCTTTAGTTTTAGCTAAAGGGTTAATGATTTAGACTTCTCTGCATGCTAAGCTAACTCGTTTTCACACACTCTCATTCATGGTGATCAGGTGCTACAGTTGACTCAATATTTGGATATGTTTAAATTTAATTATAATTTCTAATGTTTTAAAACCAGTTGAGCTAGTCAACAATCTTACCGCTAGTTGGGAATCACTGGTCGAGACACATCAAATAAGAGTGCTTTGAGAAGACAGCATTTTTGACTTTGTACCACAACCCACTTGCATGACAGCAGCTCAGTGAGAGAGAGAGAGCGAGAGAGAGAGACAGAGAGAGAGAGAGAGAGGAAACACTGGCAGAGGCAGGAGGAAACCAGACCCTTACACCACATTTACCACGGCCTGTTTTACAGAACCACTCCACATCTAACGTCGCATTTCCTGTTTAGTTAACAATTGAGCCATGAGGATTTCGATCTCAAGATGCTTGAAGGGATGCAGGCAGACAGCGTCTCCGTGCAGAGACCAGTCGTTGTCGTCCATGTGGCTGCCTGGGACCGTTGACACCGTTTTCTCCTGACGGTGAATGCGCCGCCGCGGCCTCCTCCCGCGGGTTGCCAGGTTGGGGCCAGGCCAGCCCGGCTCACCATCTGGGTCTCGTTTTAGCTACATGTGACGGGAGAGAAGAATTTCTGTAAAGCATGCTGTCATAGATCATCTCCTGTCTCACTCGTCCTCTGGTATTTTGGTTTCCTTCATTCGCCCTTCTCTCTCATTCTCTGGCCCGTCATTGTGTGGCGACACCAGGGGGGGACAGTCAGTCATTTACATTTCATTTGTAAGCTGAGACATATTTGAGGGTTTCGATTTTTCACATGAAGTTAGTCAACAATAGCCGGAGGACACGGCTATGTCTGTGCGGTTGTTTTTGTTTTGCCAACTTCTGTTTTGCTGGGTTTCATGTTTAAATACATTAGCTTAACATATTGCACACAACAGTAATCAAAACAGGCTGCGGTGGCAAAGTTAATGCGTCGACTCGCAAGCGCAGTTGTTACGTGCACTAGAGAGAAGGTATTGTTTGGTTAAAGAAACAAGGTGGTTTGTTGACGAGACAGAGTTCAATCTTCTGTCGTACGGAAAGTACCCATGAGCACGGCACCGAGTCCCCATCAACTCCTCCGGCTCTGACCTTCGACCTCGCTCTGGAAGGCAAAGAGAAAGGACACTTTTTGGGGGAGAATTTAAGCATTTAAACACACAAGAAAATCCAGTAGTAAACATTTAAAGAGGACTTTGGTGATGCAGGAAAAAATGAATCATGTCTGAAATGTACATTATACCGAGTGAGAGAAAACCACAAAAAGTAAAACAAATAAATGTGATTGTAGGCATCTTGTTGTCTCTTGTTGCGGGTTGTTTGTGTGGATCCTCTTTAATGATCACAGGGTTATTTTCCCTGGGGTCCAAAACAACCTTACAACCATCAACAGTTCAACTAAAACCAAAACCTGAGCACAACACGACATATTCCATTTCACCAAGATGACATGGAAATAGTAGTTGAAATAATAACAATCAGAAAGTAAGAATAAATAATAGAAAACAAAAACAAACTCCGGAGTGGTTAACATGAAGCGGGTGTGTCGCAGGTTAGGAGACATTCAGGAACCATCTGGCATTACAGCAGAAGTCCTACAGGAGCAGAGCGCCGGCTAGATGGACGGTCGAGTCTCGGTCATCTAGAACGTGTCAGAGCTCGAGCACAGCTCGGGGGCACCGGGGAGGACAATTCACATGGTTTGACCGATGGGAGTTCAGAGAAAGTAATTGCAGGCGGTGGTGACCCCAAAACAAAGACATATGAAACCAATCAGTTTCAATCAGCAAAAATCAAAAGACAACTCACGGGAGCTTTTCTTATGAACACGAAGAGAGTATCTGACAAAGTCAGGACTCGCGTGACATCAACAGAAGACCGGAGATGGAAACTGAGGCAGGAACTCTCGTCAAACAGGGATTAAGGAAAACTTTGCTGTTACTAACGATTCTGAAAGTTTACACTTTAAAAGACCATGGGGTAGTCTCGCATGTTTTAGACAAACTACAAATCAGCTTCATTTTGCATTAGTATTGACCATTTCCAAAGCCAACAAAAAGAAATTATATTTGAAATATCATTTATAAATTCATTTAATTTATTGCCATTTTTTTGTCTGAGGTATATGTTAGTTTTGGGTACCACTGCTGCTGCGATTTGAATACAAAGTATAACCAAAATGACTTTTCTCAATTGTCCCACATCTCATCTTATTTGAGATAGAATTGTCCCATATTCTTCATTAAATTGACTTGGCTGTGCAACGTCTTATGCCGTGTTCAAACTACAAGCAACAGGCTACAAGTCATTTTAAAAGGAAGCCGGTGACTGACGTCTGACACGTGTGCGTATCCCTGGTAGAGATAATGTTTATTAATGTGTATAGTGTGTTATGTGCTTCTCAAAATGGACATATTGGCCTGTGTATGGCTACGAGCGCCCCATTGCTACACTAAAGCCACTCTTACAGTAAAAATCTGGAATGAGAAAAGAAAAGGCCCTCCCTCTTTTCACCCCCCCAAAAAAGAAATACATAACCCTCCCCCTTTTCTGTCTCCTCCTAATAATTTGTATTCAGTCCCTAACAAAATAGTGCTTGCTTTATGATTTGTATTTGCTTTTGTAGGCCTCTATATTTTTAACTTTTCAGTTACCAGAACCTTAAAGAGTCTGGATGGTGGGAAATCTATCCGCAGCATGTTTTGGCAACAGATCTACAATTTTTAAAAATGTACGCAATTTGCAGTAAATGGGGTAAAACATGCATAAAGCACCCTGCGTTCCTTTAAAATGTACTTCACAGAGCCTGAGCCATAGTGAGGGCGGAGTACACATCCAGCTCACAAAACATGACGGCTGGGCATGACAGGGATGCATTTCATGCTTCAAACGTAGAAAATGTCACACAGATTCTTGATCGTCTGTCAGGATCCTTGTCAGACCAGACACCTCCCATGGCCACACAGCTGCAGCTACTTCAGCTAATCACCTCCTGCAGGCTGACACACCAGGCTCAGGTCCCACTAACGATTACCCTGGCACTATATAAACTCTGGCCCTGCAGTCTGGGGTTGTCAGGTCGTACCGTCTTTCACCCGCTTCAACCCCGTTGCAGCTTCTGCCTCGAGCGCCCGCCTCCGGTGTCCGTCGGTCCGGGAATCCCCCGTGCCCTCCGTGGTGTTAACGGACTACACACCGCCGCTCTGCCCTCCGTTGTGTTAACGGACTACACACCGCCGCTCTGCCCTCCGTTGTGTTAACGGACTACACACCGCCGCTCTGCCCTCCGTTGTGTTAACGGACTACACACGCCGTCAAGCTGCCAGCCCTCCGGTGTCGAGCCACGGGACTCACACCATCGATCTGCCTACTCTCTGGTGTCGGACCACGGGCTCCACACCTTCCTGTCCTCTTTATTCAGGCTAAATACAACCTGTTTATACCAACTTCTGTCTCCTGTGGTCTTGCTATTGGGTCCTAACCGTGAACTCCCGTGACATCGTCCAGTAAACGCATTGATGCACGGCCCTGAAGCTGCTGTGCTCTTCACTCTGTCACGATTACAAACAGAGAACAATGCTTTAGAAATTGGCCTTTTACTCTGTCGCCTCCAGTCTTTCTTGCAACATAAGCCTATGTGACTTTGAGAGGGTTCTCTGTATACAACCAGACCATAAAACAAAGATGTATTTGGGGGGGGGGTCTTAAAACAAAAAATGCAGCAACAATCCAGTGTCCTCTGGGTAAAGGCTGCATGTTTTGGGGATTTTGTTTGGTTGAGCTCATAATTCAAGACAGACACGACGGTTCGAGCCAGAAAGGTTTCACTCGGGCTTTTAAAGAGCACACTGAACAATGTCGCTGCGGACGGCGGTTTGAAGAGGTGACTCAGTGTTCTGAGATGAGTACGTTAGCTTTGAGTTAATGTTCGCATCCTTTCACGCATGGGACGTTGGATCGCATGGCACGAACGTCGACCCGCATGGAACATGTGCAGAACACAGAGGACTTCTTCTGCACTCAACATTTGACCGGAAGGCGAGAACTGTCGAGACACGCGTACTTTATGACACATGGGGTGTTTGTGTCATTATTCATGCAGTGTGTAGCGATGATGTCATTGCAGATTTTTCTACCAGATTCGTTGTGCAGAGCAGGATGAAGTTTGGCTGATGTTGCACTGGCGTCGTCTTCACCTCGTCAGATATTGCCTGATATATCCCCTTGCGTGACTTGACAGCAGACGAGCTGAAGTTAGGGACTGTCCAAAAAGTGCATGTAAAACGGCCCAAGAGAGCCTTCCAGATTTTCTGTCTCCAGCTTTCTAATAAAGAAATAAATAAAAAAACAACTTTATTTTCATACGGACCTCTTCCCGAGCTATAATGGCCATTTGTAATTATTTGTAATTTACATGCAGCTGGTTCTCTCATCATATACACAACCTCCAGATTTAAAAAGCTAATAAAATAAATCATACATTATAGCTCAATGAGCTTCTGACTTTGATTTTCCCACTGTTAAAGCCATCCATTATTCATACCCACCAGGACAATTAACAGTTTGCTTTTAGGATCTTTTTGTGGCATTTCTGAGGATGTGTGTGTGAGAGACAGAAAATGTGGGGAGAGAGAGGAACGGCATGTGACTCCCTTTTTAAATTTTGGGGTTGTAATTGGTTCATTCATTTGATCATTTTGTTACTTGGTTCAGACGTTGTGTTATTTTGTATTTCATTGAGCAGGAAGCACATAAAAGGAAGCAATCTACACAATTTCTACTCTGGTATCTGAAAAATGGAGGAAAACAGATGTTTTTGTGACTTTAACAGAAACAGAACATGTCACACCCCTCGTCAATAATACTGATGCATTTATTCAGTGAGTTAGTGTGAACTGTGACCCTGTATTTTATTGGGCCTCATCTGTTTAACACAACAGTCAACATTGCACGATGCAGTAAGTGGATCCTCAACGACTTTGAAGCCTCGAATTGTTTGTCCTTGGCTGTTTATTTCTTTTGGTTCACGGGGCCTGGATGAAATAGATGCACGTGTTTAGGACTTTTTGTGTCCACCGTCTGTCTGCGCCGAGCCGACTGCTGGGGCCTTCCAGGGTGGCATCAGGACCACCTAGTGCGGTGTGCGCATCGAGCCCCTTTGAGACGCTGAAGCAGTGCAGGCTGGGAATGATTAATGGGCCGGCGGGGCGACACGCTCCGCGGCACGGCTTCAGACCCCCCCCTCAACCCCGGGCAAGCTCCCCTGCTGCGCTGCCACCCGACACAGCCCAGCTCAGTGATGCCGCCGCTTGTACGCCCCAGCTCGCAACACACTTCCTCGGTGTCGCTTACACAACCCCCCCCCCCCCCCCTTTCCAAAAAGCATTAAGGGACTCTGCAGTGGAGGCGTAAGCTCCTTTGGCTGGTACCATCCTCCCTGCTGCGCCGTCGACACGGGGGGCCTTTTTTTTACTGGAAGACAAAAGGTACCAACTGACAACTGGATTGGTTATAGTTGAATTAAGTCTTGATCCTTTTAGATCAGAACGACTCTCACAGCAAGTCTTCAGTTCGGATCCTTAATCTAACGTGTACATTAAAAGGTTACTTCTGCTTAATACTCCTCCGAGCATCAGGAATGTCCGCTGCTAATTACCCCCCACTCCTCTTTTCATTAACAGCCACTTATCCTTAAAACAAACACGGCGCAGACATAACAAGCCCGGCCTCGAAAGAGGAAATGGAGCTGCTGGTTCCCGCTTTATATTTATTTTCCCATATAACGTCCGCGTGAGCCTGTCCAAGAGTCTCCATCGCCCCATAATGCATGTCCACGTCCTGCCGCGCTCTGCCTTCATCCCTCACACACCCCAGCGACCGATTCCTCTCGGAAGGGAGGATGAGGAACCATTTATTGGATTTGAGGGGATATCCAGCAGGATGGATGGAGGGGAGAACACAGTGGCTATCAGACGCCGGTCCCTACACGACTATAAATATCACACTACTGCTCAAAAGGAGGGTAAGACCTGGGGATGCATCCATTGCGGTCCTCCCTCTGCATACTGTGCGTCTGTGATTGAGGCGGAGGATTAAGCCGCCTTCCATAGCTCTTCCAGTGCGAGTGGGCATGCAGACAGAGGCCCTTCCCACCCCCTCTCCTCATCCCACGTCCACCACAGCTACCGTGGAGCAGATGGCTCACAACTGCTTCACACGCTCGCAACAAACAGCAGAAGGCCGCTTCCCTTCCCGTCCCGATTGGCCCGAGCTCCGAGACGAAAAACGAGACGGTTTCCTCCCTTCTCCGCTCGCGGGAAAAACCTGGAAACGCATCACGTAAACTCAAGCTCACAGCATGCATTACATGCGTGTGTGTGCCATGTGGTTTATTTACACAGATAGTGAGTCAGAGATAACACACTGTGTCTGGTTCCCATTTGGGCGGGCAGCTGGGGAAAGAATGACATCAGAGCGTTGAGCCCATGTTAGATTACGCTGTGATGTGAAACAACCCCGGAGTACCTCGGCTCTGTTACAGTACGTTTCTATGCTCTATAATAGCTAAACAGTGAACCAGACCATAGTTAAATATACAATGAGTGGTTAGGATTCCAATTGATTGATGCAAATATTAGAATATTACAAAGATTGTGTTGCACACATTGCCCCATTATTTTAAAGTCGTAAGTCTTAGGTTTTTTTAGTCCTTTTTTTAGTCCTGACTCATTTGGCTCTAACCACAAGTTTAATAAACATCTGTAGTTTTCCACACAACAGCAGAGCAGTAGCAGTAGCTGCTTTCATTGCTGAGAAGTTGCAGCCCGTCTCCTGCAACTCTTCATCCAACAGCTCATTGTAACTGTTCCATGACTCCCTGCAACATTTATATCCGCTGACAAAAAAATGTTTTGCAGACCATGGTGACAATTACGCGTTTCCTGCGAGTGCTTCACAATAAAAGCCGTCCTGTGTTTTTCCCGATGCGTCTGTGGCAGCAGAGTGAACGGTGAGGCGGATATCAATGAGGTTGGCGATGAGTAATTGCAAGCGGTGCAGGCATGGCGGACTCCGCCACTAACGGTAAAAACGAACACAGACAGGAGTCAAAAGAATGTAATTGCATTGAATTGCTGTTGCGGAAAAAAGCCAAGTATAAATAGTATAAAAAAAATGGGTATTGGTTACAGATTAATAGAAAGCTTTGAGTTTGTGATATCGTGAATCTTTCCCTAAACAGTAGATCCAACAATTCCCATAACACCGATGACATCATCGGGGTTACTTTGGAAAGCTCCCTTGATCTTGATGATTAAAATTGGCGGAATGCCCCTTTAAACAGTACACATTAGAAGAGTTGATACCATTTCTATTATCTATGGAAGTGAAATGAACAGCTGAGTCACATGGGTTTGATTGACAGCAGAGGCCCCTCTCACTGTACATTTGTTTAACTCATTACTACCCTACTTTGAGGTTCACTGGGTTCCTGCTGAGATCGCCAGTGGGTTGGCGTGCTGCAGGAAGAACCAAGCCTTTTCCTCTTCAGCTCAGTGCCATGTCCTGGAAGCCACCTAGCAACCGGCACAAACTTTGGGATAGCTTTGGGACGCAGTAGGAAGAAAACTTTCACAATAAGCGCTCAATGTTTCCATGAAAACAATCATTAAGGTTTCATTCCATAACATTTTCCTTCATATTCAGAGAAAATGTGACAGCAGAGTTGAGGCTGTGCAGTTTGTTTCCCCCCTGAGGTGAGCTAGTGTCAAATTATGAATTGAACACTTGCTCGGACTCATGCATGAGTTTACCGTAGCACATATTAGTGTTAGGACTCAGCGAACGTCTCCGTGAACTGAATACAAATTGAAAAAAACAACTGCACACAAAATGAATCGGTGATTCGTGAGATATGGGGTTAAATGTTTTGATGCACTCTCAAAACACACGGGAGAGATATTTTTTGACGTGGGGATGTGGCTCGTTATAAATAGGCCCTCGGAGAAAAGGGAAGAAAAGCACAATAAACATGCCACAAGAACGATGGACTGTCATCTCAGCTTCATGATTTACAACCGAGAGGCTTCCTGCCTCCATCTCCCTTATCCCCTCTACGGGAGGAACACACGTGCCGGAGTGTTAAAATAACCTCCCTGCGCTGTGGGGAGGACTTGGACCTCGGCCTAACAGCTCCCCAGCACAGTCCCACAGAAACCTGGCCCTGTTTAGATGTTTCATACAGGTTTAGTCTGGAGGATGTCCCCTCTGACCACATGCTCAATTATGTTGCATTCAGGTTTACTCCAAGTACAAGCTCCCAACTGGAAAAAAAACTACCCAGGTCGGCCTCAAGTTGTACCAATTTCGGTTAAGATAAGTGAGCGATTTTCAGATGTCTCCGAGCTGTGTCAACACTCAAACCCCAAATCATCCAAATTAACTGTCTTTTGGAGAACTGGGTTCAAAAGGTAGAATACAGAAAAATATGGTGCCACTACAAACACATTGTATGTAATGCATAACATCTTATCCACCAACTAAACTTATGAGTAAATTTGTATAAAATTAGCAAAACAGGGATTCACAACCAGCTCCACTTGTACCAGCGGGAACTTCTGCAGTTGCAACACGTTCTCACTCCAAACTCGTAAAATACAGAGGCTTGGTCAATATTCAAACTATGACTCTCGAGGTAACCCTCTAGCATTAGGACGTTTCAGGGATGGCGTGTCAATATGTGCTCGCGTCATGCATAGTCCCTTTTCAAAGTAAACTTCTGTCTTTTTAGGACGTTGGGTTTAGGCAACAAAACCACTTAGAGTAAGGAAAATATCTGGGTTTACATTAACTTGACTGAATGATGACTCAAGTGACTCCTGTAACTAATTACTGAAGTGACAAAATATGTAAGTTGACTTTTAGTTTCACATGGGACACAAACTTTGGCCTCCTGGGTGAAAGTCCTGTTTGTCTGACCCACCCACCCTGTGAGGTTCACAATGGCCAAAATGACGTCACACCATCAGCCACACGGCCCTTCGCGGGGGTTCCGTGTGGCTGGTGGTGCAGCTTTGAGAATGCCGTGGGTGGGTTTGCATTGGAGTTAGTTGAAAGCCCGTTGTGTCGCATAAAGGGTGTCTCCGTGTGCCGGTATTAGACACAGAGGGGGCGCTGGAATAAGTTGGGAGTTTGCCTAAAAAAATTTTTAAATCTGAACACCACATGTATGAAAACTAGTTACCAGGCAAGAAGTCTAAACAGTGCTGGCATTAGCTAAATGTAATGGGTAAATAATTGAAATAGCCAAGAGTATTGAAAGAAAAGGTTGCAGTAGTTAGATAAAATATAGTATAAAGGGAAAATGTTAAAATAGTTACAGTAGTAGGTTAAAAAAAAGGCTGCATGTACGTTTGAAAAAGACAGATCGAACCTTTAAAACCCGTTTGTATCTATGCAGTGCACTTAAAATATTCAGTAAATACTTCCCTCCCAGACAGAAAAGCGGGAACATAATTTGCTTATGGAACTTAATGACCTTTTCATCACCTCTCCCATAAACCGGAGGAAAGGAAAGGAGCAGCGCAGCAGTCGGCCTGTTTCCACACCTACACTGTGGGAGCACTGCAGTCCACGCAAAATATACAAAGCATCAAACACAAACACACAGACACGTCAGAAATGAATAAGCTTTTATGAGATTATTATTCAAGAGGATATTTTAACAAAATGTCACAGCAAGCACGTGTGACTGCTGACACACACACACACACACACACACACACACACACACACGGAGTAAAGAGGAAGTATTCCCCAGTCAACGCCCCAACGCTCCTGCCAACCAGCGACAGCAGGATGTTCCTCCACCAATCCATCAGCTTTACGCCTTAATTGGACATTTTTAAGTCCAGTCTTGTTTCCTCCAGCGGGTCTCTCAGGAAGCAAACCTCACATGTGACAAAATGACTGAATTCAAGATTTGGGCTCAGCACGTGACCTGTGATGCGTGGCGATTCAGGTGTAAGAGAGGACAGGCCCGGACATCTGAGGAAAAGCCAAATAAATAAAGCCGACACTAACATCCATTGCTCCCCTCATCCCCTCTTCTTTGTGTTTCCCTTTTGTCCCGTTGGTTTGCTATTTCTTCCCTTTTCTAATGGCGCCGCCGCTTTAATTGGCGAGTTCAGAGCGCACAAAGA
This sequence comes from Anarrhichthys ocellatus, assembly GCF_004355925.1. NCBI lineage: Eukaryota > Metazoa > Chordata > Actinopteri > Perciformes > Anarhichadidae > Anarrhichthys > Anarrhichthys ocellatus. The sequence goes on along the minus strand of NW_022280085.1, from coordinate 1,227,172 downwards.
CAAGACGAATGGCCGATAGAAAACGGGTGACACGCAACAAAGATCCCAGGCGAGATTGTTGCAATTACACGGCGTTACGTTCCAGCAAAGAGAACCGGCGGTACGCCCACTCCCGCCTCCCAGCCTGGACCGCTCCCAACCCTGCAGCGAGAGGACAAACGGGGCGGCCATTACACATTATTATTCATAAGAGAGGGTCTGTTATCATTGGCACCGCGTAGCAGCGGCTGTTTAGGGAGAGCAGAGTGAAGAACTCCGGTCATTGCTGATTGCGCAATTACAACATGTTGCTGGAGAATGTCAGCTCTCCTTTCTTGTGGGTGAAGCAGGTCACGGTTCACATTAGTCCGGGCTCACACACACTGTAAGGGATGTGACATGTTTCACAATGCTTGTGAAGGCATCAAATATAAAACACAGTGTATATATACTGTATGTATTATGGTATGTTTAGCCTGTACAGTCAGTATGCAGATTAAAGGCTGATAGAACTACTGTTGAAATAGCCTGTCATTACTAGCAGGCTCATTACTGCGACCCGCACACACGTTATTACCAGCTAATCCTAAATTGCACCGCTAATGGTGCGTTGCACGAGCTGATGTCACATCGCATTACCTAACGACACACAGCACGCCGAGAAGGAGCCTTGCAGCGCTGCCCCTGCCAGTTTGACATGGGTGGCTGTTTATGTTGAGGCAGTGCACCCCCCCGTTCGCCCCGGCAACCAAGCGGTTTAGGAGCAAGTTGCTCGCACACAAAAGCGCAAGGGGGCGGCGCTGATTGCTCGGCTAATTGATCCCCGCCAGAGATCACAGGGGCTGTGCTCATAAAAAAGGGAGAGGGAACGCCTCCCATGACATCACCGCACGCTGCGTGGCGAGAGAGGAGGCGCGCAAGTCAGGGGGGAGAGACTTGTTCCCACGCTGAGGGAGGCGGTCTGCAGAGAGCGGGGAGACACAAACACGCTACACACACATTTGCTATATGGCACCCACAGCACCACCTGTTACTGACCAAAATGCTGACTATTCTTAAAATGCTCGGGAAATTCCTCCGGGAGGTCAGAGGTCAACAGGTATTTAGTATGCTTCCCAAGGACCCAACACGAGAGCTTGAACTCAAGATTGTCTCGTTAAAGAGGTCTAGCTAAACATTAGGGCACCCTGAAGCCCAGAATGCAGCAGACTAAATTCACGTGTGGTGGAATCATACGTCATTGTTCTTTTTCCTCCAATTACGTGACAAATGTAATTGCTACCTGGATTATGTTCAGAGGGAATAGTTTTTAGAGTGATCGGGGTTCACATCCACACTTACTATCTGAGGTAAATCACTTCAGTTAAGGTCAGGGAAAGATCGTGGTTTGCGTTAAATGATGGAAAAATAATTTCTGGTTAAAACAACCATAAGATGAGTTTATTCCTTAACTCAGGCTGGACAAACATGATGACCAGCAGGGTTTTGTTTCCACAGACGTAGGAACGTGCTCAGACCTGGGTGAAGCAGAAGAGCGAGATGGCTCTAGATAGCCTTTCATCTCAAGGATAACTCAATTCATTAGCTCCGCTTTTACCTTTTTCATCTCTTATCTGGTCTCGGGGCACAAAGTGCACTCTTGTGTGGTTTGGCTGCTCCTCAGAGGTGAAAGGTGAGCTGAGTGATGGGTCATTTCGTCTCTCCGTGGGCTGTTATGGTAGCAGAGCAGACACACCTTCCCCACAGGGAACAGAGGTGTTGCTGCCAAATTGGCCATGATGGCATCATTAGATTGATAGCATCTGTCCTTACACAACCAGGCAGATGCAGCTAAACCGCTCTGTTGGCCTTTGCCCTTCAGATCAATTCTGAAGCGGACAGCTGTCATGATTCTTGTCAGAATAAAAACAATAAAAATAAAATTAATGTCAAGTCACCTAAAGGCTTCTGAAAGAATGTTTTTAAAGGTTGTGGTTACGGTTTATTGCATCTAGTCAGTTGTTACTTGCCAAAAAATGCAAATAGGCCCACAATGGCAAAACTGCATCGCCATCATGCTTGCCATATATATACTGTATATATATATATATACTGTACACATACATATATATACACACATATACATACATACACACACACACACATATACAGTATATGTGTATATATATACATATATACACATATATATGAATATATGTATATGTACAGTTAACGTTAGCTCTGTCAGCTCGTTAGCTGTAGTTAGCTGTTAGCACTGTTAGCTATGATCCATGTTGAGATTCATTGAGAGGCAATCGAAATGCTCCCAATCTCGTATCTTGCAACTTTATAAACACAAGCTTAAGAGGTTTAACGTTTTTATTCCTCTACATAAAAATGCTTCAGTAAATACTCCTTTCCTGAATTGTGAAGCTTCTACTAGCGGCTAAATGAAAGTACGAAACGGCACCAGTCTGCCTTTAGCTTCGCGTCTGTGATGTGAAGTCATGCTAGCCCGGTGAAGTTTGTTGATAGCCTAGCATTAGCTTTTTACTTCTGATGAATGTATTCACACTTAGGTAAGTATCATAAACCTGTGTTTGCCACAGAGCTTATTTTCTGCAACAAGCGCCCCCAAAAAAACCCTGAACTTTCTTATACCTTGGATCTGTTCTTGTCCTCAGTAATCTATGAACTCAAGCTGTGAACTATTGGCCAGACTGCAGCAACTGATTTTCATTTGACATCGTAGAGGCACAACAGAAGAAATCTGAAATACATTGACGGAATGAAGTGAAAGAACCGTCATTGCTGCCAACTGCCATGTCTTTTTTAACTTGATCAAAGAGGAGGGTCTTTAGATCACTCTCATATTGGCTCAGATTGTTTTGATGCTTTATTTGTTTGTGTGTCACCAAGGTGACGAGGTTGGTCTTGATGAGGCAGTCCTCAGAAGGTCGTAAACCTGCACCGTTCTGTGCGAGATAGAAATCTCCCTTTAACAGCGCCAACTGATTTTCTCTCTCTCATTGTCGACATGGTTTTGCCTCGAGTGAAATCATCAAGAGCAGTCGGGAAACTTGTAAAAGTTCATCATCTGGAGAGCTTGTTGCAGAAGTCCTTTGTTCTTGTTGTTGTCTTCGCACTCATCCAAAATTACAGCTGCTGCAGTGATGTGCGATCGAAATACTAATTGTGGGGAAACGTGTGTCCGGTGGAAGCCGGCCTGGAAGCAGCAGAGCGTGACGGATCGTAGCGCTCACTTTTTTGTGTTTGTGCGTCACCGGGTCAAACGTGCTTCATCGGAGAAAGTCCACGGATGCCGCGTGGCAGAAACGCGTGTTTGTCTTGGCTTGAATGAAGATGAATCTCAGCGCAGCCTTTTTATAGCCGTGGCAGCTGATACCATGGTCCATAAAACTGACTGATTTATTGAACCTTTGCCGCAGAAATCCTTTATGATTTACTTCCAGCATACCAGGATTTTAATGATATATTTGTGCCATCTATTTTTATGGATTATGATGTGATCAGTGACTCTCAGTGATGTCCTTATAATCCCACAGAGGGACTACTTCCGGAGAATAATGACCGACTTAATCATTGCCTGATCAGCAAGGCATACAGCATCCCAGTTTTAAGCAAAAGATTTAGCCATGACTTCATGCATCAAAGCTCCATTACAATTCTCTTTTTTTTGGTAACACTAAAAGTCAAATGATTTAGTGCATATAGGGCATGTATTAGTGGGTAAATACACTGTAACTACGCTGTAAAATCTGACAAGTTCATCTTGCTAAGAAACTAGGAAACCGATTGCCTTGAAAAAGGTAACCACATACAACTATTAGTTTTTAGTTTTGTTTACTTTATCTACTTGTTAAGTTTACTTTCATGTTGTATTTACTTAAATTTGTGAAATTGTTCCAACTTAAAAATAGCAAGTGACATTATCTTGTTCTTTCTAAGTGTTAGCAGCTTAAGTAAAACGAGTTAGTCTGATTTAACTGGACAGTTTATTCAGTAGAAATTAGGAAACTGGTTGACTTAGATAAATAAGTAAGCAGAACAAAGAATGATTAGTTCGCAGGATTCCTTTTTTCGTTTTAACAAATTACCATTCTGAGCATCTTAAAACCAAAGCAAATCAAAACTTTTAAGACTTATGAAGTAATCTTTAAAAAGTCCAAACCCAACCTTCAGCATGGCTTTCAATGTCATACATGATGACATACCTTCCAGTTTGACACCAGTGGATGGGTCGAGGTACACGGCATTTGGAACTTGTTTAACAATTACAAGGCCGACTCATGGTTGTCGCATCTGCATGACCCCGAGGGTGATCTTATCTTGCAATGTAAACATTTTTGTTTTCTTTTCTTTCATCAAAACAGAACGAATCAGGAAATCAACAGACACATTTGGTCAAATTAAGGATTTTCTTGGTATGTTGTCCCAGCATAGACACAAATATCCTTGACAAGGAAGAAATATAATAAATAAAAACAACTAAAATAAAATAAATAAATAAAAAAAGTTTTTAATGTGGAGCATTTTTTGTCATTAATAAAGTTTGCATTATTTTTGGGGCCAAAACATGTTTTTATAATGATGATAAAATGCTGGAGAACAGCATAAATCGGCAGCAATCAAAACTGATGTTAGAGATCTCTTGTCATATTATTACCAGCTCAGGTTACTTTGAATTGAATTGAATTTTGCATTGAAAAAGGTGCGAGAAGCTCCTTTATTATAGTGCAAGTCCAGGTATGCGGAATGTAAATAAAATGTCTTTTAAAATGTCAGAACAGTGTCGTTTCCACTTAGTATTTCATTTGTATCGTAAAAAAATATTCACACTATAATGTCAAGCTGTGATCTAAAGCATGAACCGCAAAACAAAAAATACGTACCTTAACGAAGCCTTTTGACATTTCTGCAGCATCACCCACATGTAGAGTACAGGTGTTATGCAAGCATTGTGTAATCTCTATGCTTTGCAGGGAGGCCTCAGATTCAAGTATGTTTGACGCATCTTCTACAACAGCATGAAGAGAGAGCTCAGTGAGGCAAGGACGTGCAGAAGCACACTAAAAAACAAAACAAACTACACATGCACCCTCCTCAACGAAACACGTAAAACCGCCATTGAGACATTCACACCAAGTACAGCGTGTATGCGAAGTGTCCAACCACTAAACCAACTGTTGTCAGGAAAATATGCCTCTGTAATCTGTTAAGGCCCAAGTGTTGTCTTTTCCTCCGATCGCAGGCTGCTATGTTTGATCTGGCGCACGTCGTCGGCTCGTGTTATGAGTGACTGTACAGGATTATACACAGTGAGAGAGGAATTGGTCCTGAATCAACAACAATCGCGCTGGAATTCCATCTTTCTCCATGTCCGGAGAGGCGGCGCATTCTTCAGACTGTATGGTTAAAACATATGAAACCCGTTGACAGGGCTGGTAAATATCTGCTGCTGCAGCGCTGAGTTTCTAATAACCAAATTGCATTAGGTTATTATTTCATCACGTACAGACGTGTGATTGTTTCTGAAGTGTGCTCTCCTCTGTAGACGGAGCAGGGGGAAAAAAACGCACGCCTCCACCGAGCCGTGGGATGCGTAATTTCCATCCAATATGCACGCCCACCACGAGCGCTTCTTTCTTCACTAAGCCTGATAGATGGCACTTAAACATAAATAGATTGGAATAGCATAGCTCTAAGTAGGCCCTTGAAACCAAATAAAAGCAGACCCAGAAAAGACACCGTGTTACTCTGGATGTCCAGTGCAAAATCACAGTAAACTGCCGATTTACAGTAACGATGCCTTTACAAACTCACTTTACGTTCAGAATTTCAATTTTGTGTTTCACTCATTTAGGCGTTTCTTGAATATGATTCTACGATAATATATGTACTTCCTAATTAAGTTTGTCTCATAAGCACTCATTGCTGTTTACTACATGCTGTATAATCAATAGCATTCTAGGATTTCTTTAGTACAAGGCACACAAAAAGGAGCATAAAAAGACACTAAAAGTAACGACTTAACATTTGATAGCTAAATGGTTGAAACCATGGATGTATTAATGACATCAGGATGCCGCATTCAAAGATGGCCGTCCCCTTCGTCCCTGTAAAAGTTGCTTACTGGGCGAAACATCTAGCCTCTGCTAGGCCAACCTTAACACTGACTCCTCAATTGTATGCAACAAATATTGTGACAATATCCATTTTTATAAAATTAATTAATATCCACTTTAAAATCAATTTAAACGAACATTGTTGGGATTATGACTGCTGTTGTTGAAGAAGAGGTATCAGTTCATCTGACAGGACCACGTGGGTACGTCTGGGGGAAAAAAGGGCTCATAATTCTTCACTTATACATAGCTTCACTCTTGGAGCAGAGTTTCTCTATACGTAGCCGTAACGTGTTGCTCTAACCAAGGCTTATCAGCGCTCGAACTGTTGTTCCTGCCAGACGACAACTGCTGCGACCGTGTGAGCAGAGCGGGGATGTGTGGATGAGATAGTACAGCACTCATTAGAAGGGCCTGAGGACAGCTGCGGAGATAGTGCTTATTAATCTCATGACACTCTCACACACACACACACACACACGTATAACAAAGTTCGTTTTTTACCTATGAAAGTGACCAGTCGCCAAAGAGACAGATTCAGATCAATTCATGAGACTTCATCGATTTGCTTGTGCTGGATTGAAACGCGAGAAAAAAAGAGATAAGTTATGATGCATTTAGTTGTTTTTTCTTTTTGTATCTGGCTGGTTCTTAAAAAGTAATTGTGTTCTTTGAAGTTACTGCCACAGTGTTGCAATAAACACATCTGTGTCTGAATATTTTGGAAGATGAAAGTACAGCACCAGCATCGGCTGTCTTCAGCACCGAAAGCTGAGAGCATTCCATTTCCTATTCATGAAAAAAAAAAAAAGCCCCGTCGCATTTTCCCTCACACTTCCCTTAAGTGGAGATAACATCTGGGATAAGAAAGCAGTAAAGAGTAAGAGGGAAAGGGAGGAGGGAGTGTGTGTGTGTGTGTGTGTGTGTGTGTGTGTTTGTGTGAGTTCTTCAAAGCTTGGTGTAGTGTGTATTGGATCGGCCCTGGGGAGGGTAGTGTGGTAGATAAGCCTGTGACAGCTGCCAAACACCTCTGTGTGTGTTTGTGTGTGTGTGTGTGTGTGTGTGTGGGCCCCCCATTCAGAAGGAGTGTTTTCCGAATCCCAACCACCTGCCAGCTCTGTTCCCTTATGGCAGGTGTGAGTTGGTTTGTACGTGATTCAGACCACTGATGAACGCGGAGCATATGTGACAGTCTTATCGCCAGCATCTCCCTGTAATAACATTAAGACGGGCGCATTGATGGAGAGATTACCGGAACCTGAGGGATTGTGAGGGCTGCTCATATGAATGGTACGTGCCTGATTCAGCCCAATAAACGGGGGTTAAAAGGTAAAACATAATTTACATTCGGATAACAGTAGAGAATATGGAGCCCTGCATTGTTCAATATTGATTAAGTAACAAATCACTGATATTTATTTCATAGGAATACATTTTTACTTCATTATAGATATTTCATTTCAAAATGGCATATAGGTGTTTCCCTCTCACTTTTAATCAATCACATGTCCCTTATCCTCATCTATACAAGCTCAACAACTGCTACCAGATTTAGCCAGTTAGCTGCTCTTGTTAGCAAGTAATTCTGAATCAACCAACTAGAAGCTGCTGCTGTAAATAAACACGAACATCTGCCTTTATTCATGTAGCTTAGCCAGTTACCATGTTAACCAGAGGAACAACAATGTAAAAGTAACTCTGAATCAACTATCTTACAGCTGATGTATATACATCTTATATTTATTTAGCTTAACAAGGCTACACTAAAGTGAAGTGACGAGACGGTAATAATGGCTGCAGCTGAAGTTAGCTGGTTAATTCAGAGTTTCTAAACACATTCCTCAGAGAGAGAAACACAACAATGTGAAGTCCAAAGTGGCACAAAGTCTTCCTCTGTGGTGTCTAGCTAACAGTAGCCCTCTAGCTAACACTGCTAACACCGTCACACAACCCAGCCTAACCGGCTAGGCAGGTTAGCTAAATAATGCAAGAGGTGCAATGTTAGGCTAGCTACTGTGTCTGTGTACTGTGTCTAATTTCAGCAGCTTTTAGTTGGTTTATTCATAATGACTTTGACATTGATGTTGCTCTAGCTAACAGGAACTAACAGGCGCTAAATTTGGTAGCAGGTGTTGAGCTTGATAAGCTACATGAAAATCAACTTCAATAGAACTCATAACTTTGAAAATAGAAATGTTTAAATTACATTTTACAGTAAAGCGATCAGCTTTAATATTTTCTTCAATTATTACTTGAGTTTTTAGTCCATTTAAATATTTTACACAGCAATTATTTCACGTCATTTTTATTTATTTAATAATAACCACACAGGGGTTCCATAAGAGAGGCTGTAAATCGTATCAGTGTGTGAGGAATATGAATTTTTCTGTTCAGTATTAACGAGTGAAAATAGCAATGACAATAAATCAACAGTCTCTCAGATGTGTGGGAGAGCGGAAGAAAGTTTTCCTGCCTGACATCATGGGTTCAGAGGTTAAATTCACAAGCAGGTGGCCAGGCCGAAAGAGAGCCCGAACCTGGGCGTTTCTTTTAGAGGCTCCATTATTCTCAAGCCAGACCGAAGCAGGCCAAGCCGCGCCATCTGTTTCAGTAACCTGTTGACAAAATGACAAACTCAAACCAGAAGATTAAGACTTTGTGGTGTCACGTAAAAGACAGTATTGTCTCAGGGGTCTCACCCGACTGCGTTTGGCTCTGTACCACACTTGCAAATCGGAAGGTCTGTAAACATTGCGTAGTCGAGTTCATCGCTGTCAGATAACGAGCTCATATTTCCAAAATGTCAGCTTTTCAGGAGCTAAGAAAAACAGCAGTGTTTTGAGGCTCGATGGCACCGCATTGGGTTAAGAGTTTGGAGTTTCTCAACTGACTGGGGACAATGAAACCATGCAACCGGAGTGAACAAAATGAAAATCAGCAAAACTGAAGTTACGTGGTTTTCAAATGGTGCCACATGGGATCGTTTCAGTTTGAGTACGGAGCATTTTATTTCACTTAAAAGGCATCATGGCTCGCTGATCTGCAAAATGTCATGGCAGAATTTCTCAACACCTTTCTCTCTCTCCTCAGCCTGCCACTGCAACCTACATGCCCGCCGCTGTCGTTTCAACATGGAGCTGTACAAGCTGTCAGGCCGGAGAAGTGGCGGGGTCTGCCTCAACTGCCGTCACAACACGGCCGGACGCCACTGCCATTACTGCAAGGAGGGTTACTACAGGGACATGACCAAGTCCATCTCTCACCGGAGGGCTTGCAAAGGTAACAGGAAACAGGATATGTAAGGGGTTATAACATTGTCTGTGCACAGCCACCAGTATTTCCACAGTATAACTGTTACACCTCCCTCTAACGTAAGGACTACGTAATGTTTTATACACATGCTTTTCACCAATGCTCTGTTTCCAGTGGTGGAAAGTAACCAAGTTAATATGCTCAAGTGTGACTTAAGTACAATTTTGAAGTACATGATCTATCTAACTATTTCCATTTTATGCTGCTTTACACTTCCACTATATTTACTCGTTTAGAATAAGTGCATTGCAAAAGACTTTGGTGTGCGACCCTTTACAAGAAAGTGGTGTCTAGTTTTGGCCTCTTGTCAACTTTCAATGTAACCCTAGTTTCTTTGACTAACCTGGTTCCTTAGGTGCATATAAACATACTGTATGAATTGTTAGCAGTTCCACCAAAGAAAAACCAGCAACGTTTAGAAAAAAATTACAGCCCATAAACATAAATTTGTGTAGCAGAACTTTGTTTTTTCTTCTTTCCTCTCCCATAAATCACGTCACAGTCCTTCAGATTTTTATTGTGATCCTTTGATTGTGACCAGACCTCTAGATTGAGAACCACTGAACTAAACTATGAAACTGTTTATGAAGTAGTTAAAACTAGCACCACGTCGATCAGCTAAACTTTACTTTTGATAAATTGAGTAAATTCTGCTGATAATACTTGTGTACTTTCACCTAAAGCTTAAATGTGTTGATTTTGGCGGTGGTCTCTGTGGACAAAAGCGGTAAAAGTTCCTCACAGTAACTGTAAGTAGGATTTTGAATGCAGGACTTTTACTTCCAACTTTTTTCCCATCGTGGTAAAGGTGTATTACTTACGTAAAGGATCTGTGTGCTTCTTCCACCACCATCTGTTTCACACTTCAGGTATTAAAGGAATTCTTTTAAAAAGTTGTGGAGAAAAGCGCCCACCTGTCTTGGTGTCGGTGAACTGACCCGTGGAGCTCCCAAGCTATTTGGGGTCCTCTGTGGATCCCTGACAAGACAAACATAACAAACAGAACAGAGGTGTGAGCTGATCCGCTGAACAGAGCGGTGGAAACAACTCGCTAATCGTCCCTGTCCCCTATTCATACTTACTTAGTAGGCACAAAAAAAACAACACTCACACACACGCACATAGGTGTGAGCACATACGTCAGATTCGAGACCAAACCCGCCAAGGATTAATGTGTGCGGAGACAAAAGCTGGGGCTCCTTCTGTCTCGCAGCACCTCAGGGAGTAAAGACAGGATCCGAGGCCCTGAGCAAACAATCTGAGCTGTCACTCAGCCACTCTGGCTGTACGCTCACCGGCAAAATATTCCATAGATGCACGAAATACTTGCACATATCTATGCATGTCTCTGACTACGTGGCAGTGGGAAGCATTGATGTAAATGTGAAATGCTGTTTTTGGAGGGAAATTCTGTTTATAGTCTGTTTAAATAGGGAGGGGGGGACTTTTTAAATGCTACAAATTTTATTTGCATGCCATTGTACATTTCCATAACAATCCTTTACCACATCCTAATGGCAAATGAGTGACTTTGGGCAGATGCACATATTGCGGTCTTGAGCAACATCCACGACGGGCTGGGGAAAGGGTCTCGGGATGCCGATCCTCCGGTGCCCCGATCCTCGGTGCACCGCTGGCTATTTAAAACACAGCAACAGCAACATGATATTTCCTACTGCATGCCACAACATTCCTCCCCTCTTTATTCACTCGGCTTTGCATAAAAGCGGGCATGAAATGAAACAAAAGGCTCGAACAACAGGGGCCTCCATTTATAAGATCTGGGTATTTTGTATCAGACCGCGCTTTGATCGATTTGCTGCATGTGGTAGTGTTGTGCTTAACACAAGCTTGATAGATCGTCTGCACTGCTGAAGAAAAAAAAAGAAAGACAAATGGTTCTTTGCTGCATTGTTTCACCAGCCAGCCTAAACATTTTCACAAGTTATATTTGGGGAGAGGCTGGTTTTAGGGGGGATGGAGCTGGGAGCAGGTTAGAGTAATAGAAGTTCTCACTTTGCCTAATGATGTAGCAACATCGATAGATCTCTGCAAAGTCTTTCCAAACAGCTGGATCTGTAACCTGAACAGTTCAAGCCCCTCTCCCCATCCCTTCACGTACCCCGCTCGGCGCTCCGGGATCGAAACCTAAACAGCCTGATTGCCGCCCGTCTCCTCAGGTGACAAAAACCGGGCGATGTGACATCAGTTAGAAACCACTATATTTATTGTTCAAATCAGCCAACCGTCCCACCCTGCTGTTGTTGGACAGGAAATACAGCGCTGGGCCAGCACAGCCCGGAGGAAGTCTGCTTTCATTCCCCGTTCCTTAACCCGTTAACAATTTGCTTAATAGTCGAGAGGTTTAGCAGGAAAAAAATGGCTCTGCACCTATAGTGGCAGCGTGGAATGCCTCATGCTTTATTTCCCAGATTAACAACTTCACCCCTCATCAAGCGCAGTGTAAACACGGCTCTTGGAGAACGACGGTGCACACCCCCCCACCCCCTACCAATCCCTCACCCCCGAACGTTTGGCAGCCTAAGCCTTTAACTAGGCGCAGCAAGTCCACAGGGACGGAGCTGGTACATGGTTCACTGCACGCCACTCCTCGGAACCACCTCTGCACAGCCCCTCCCCCACTGCAGGTTGAAATCAATTAATCTGTCCCAAGTTTGTAGCACCCCCTGTGAAGGCAGTGAGGCTGTGGTTTTGGACTTTTGAGATGGAAGTGGTGCGAAATACAGTCAGTCTACCTGTCTTTACAACAACAAAAATTAGCGTTCTGATATTTAAAGGCATAGTTTGACATTTTTGAAAATTGGCTTATTACCTTTCTTAGACAGTTAGCTTAGCTTGGCACAACGAATGGAAATAGATTGAAGCAGATAGCTACATTCTGGTTATAAAACCCACCTACCAGCACCTCTAAGGCTATGCTATGCTAAGCTAAGCAGCAGCTGGCGGTAGCCGTAGAGAAAACCAAAGTCGTGCCACAACTGTCGACGGGATTTTGAATGACGTTTTCTTACATCTGGAGCAGCTCCTGGACACTTACAGAACAAAGCTGTGAGTGGTCTCAATCACAAGAGATTATTTCACTGATTTTTATTTCTCCGATTTTTGGTAGATGAGCATGTAAAGTAGCAGTCGAAAGAAAACTTTGTTGGTAGAAACCATTCGACTGACTGAAATCTTCTCTCTATGATGTAATTGTTCATTTGTTTATTGTTAGCTGATGGCTATTTTATTTCTTTTGTACTTTCCATTAAACAGCCCTCCCTCATTTTATATAAGAAACATACTCATGTTGAATTCTCACAGGAAATGAACAGGATCCCTACATTTTATTTTTTAAATCACTGTTATTTTAATTCAACAAATACACTTGGAAAGACGCTTTCACTACACAAATCAAGATGTTAGAGCTGTAAAAAATATATATATTATTAAAAAAAAGATTTAATAAGCATCTCGTTATGTTCATGAAGCTCTATAAATTCCAACTAAAAGCAACTCCAAAACTCTGCTGGACCACTTCAAGCAGATTTCAAATGACTCTGCCGGTACATATAACACATGCAGGGCTAATAGGGAGGCTGGGCTTCCACTTCAAACACTGGCTTTATGGTAAATGTTTGGCAGAACACACACTCTCACACACACACACAGAACAAATTTCTCACATTTAAACGTGCGATCCTCCCAACTAACAGCTTAGACAGACTTTGAAGTGCATTCCACTCATCCATTAATGGGAAACATTATGCAGGCAGTATTTGCAAGGAACTCTTTGCCAAAAAGCTCCACATTGGAAACTCAATCTGAAGAGCACACAGTCCGTCTGATCCCGACGGTGCAGAGGACACAAAGCCTGCTCTCAAGACAAGCTCAAAGACACACGCACCCCCGATGAGCGCCCATAACACACGTGCGTTTTTTTTGCGTTACACACACACACACAGTAGAGCGATACAGTGCGGTGAGGGTGAAGTACTACAATTAATCAAGCTATTTGCTGCTCTGCGTGCCTTCCAGAGCCGACCTATTGAGGAATCCCGTGGTCACGATGGGTTGGAGGGAAGCAGTGTAATTTGATTGAGGTTGTATGCTGGTGCAGGGCCCAGTTCCCCATCTGTGATGGTCTGGAAGAAGAAGAAAAACGCAGCCTGCACGTAAATGATTCCTCGCTAGGTTTCCGTGTGATGACTTTTTATTGTATGGAATATGTAGAGTCAGCAAAAGGGGCGGGGCAGAGACACACTGTAGCCATCTGAAAGTCGATATGGTTGTTTTTTTGAGGGCGCTGGTTTTGTAAACCGCTCATGTTTTCATTTTTCAAATCACAAGATGTTTACTCGGGTTTAATCTAGCTTGATGTTCTTGTGCCTTTTTTCTTCTTCTTCCCCTCCTGTCCCCCCATAGCATGTGACTGCCATCCAGTCGGAGCAGCGGGGAAGACGTGTAACCAGACGACGGGCCAATGCCCCTGCAAGGACGGTGTGACGGGAATCACCTGTAACCGCTGTGCCAAGGGCTACCAGCAGAGCCGCTCCCCCATCGCCCCCTGCATCAGTAAGGACCACTCCTACCACACAATGAATGGATCCACACCATGTTAATCCAAGTTAACCTCTTATAGGGGAACTGGTACAACTTTCTTAATGAGGGTTCATGATATCGATCGGTAATAATACACTTTTCATCAGAAAACGTTTGGGTTGCCACGTCGCGAAAATCTCCCTTTGGCTGGCCAGCACTTTGCCTCATCAGAACTGATGTAAATACATTTATTAAGAGTGGTTGTAAAGGGAAGAAAACACCAAACACCTCATTAGTGACTTGATCATCTTGTAACAAGGCATCAGGTCTGAGTCATAAACATTTATTATGGAAGTAAAAGGCTGTGGGTTCCTCGCTTTCTAATAGGTCATCAAGATTAATTAGGGGCACTTAAAAAAAGCAGCGTTAGATATGCAGCCAAAGAGATTTCTGACTACCCCTTTTGAAATAAATGATCCATAAAGCATTAAAAACTAAGGTATTAACTATTGATAAAACATGGGGCAACTTAAAACAACAATAAAGTCTATAAATCCTAAAATTCAGATACTTCTACGAACTAAAAAGATTTAAACTCACTCCACAGAAAGGGGTTCAACAAAGTGAATCCTTGTGTCTATTTGAAATATTTGGTTCTGGCAGCTTGTTGACGCGGAGCATAGCTGCTCAAAGTGCGGGCCAATGGCAGACCCTCAGAAACATGTAGTGCGGCCCCCAAACACGACATGAAACGGACACGTTATATTTTAATCATCACTTACAATAGCTTCCATTAAATTCACTGATCGACTGTACATAAGAAGTGGACGTAGTCGCCCTTACGTCACACATTGGTTTGCGATAGAAAACCCACAGAGAACCTCAGGACAGGATCTGAAAAGAACAGGACATGCTTGTTATGCATGAATTCATGGCTCGCACTCATCTCGTGTTACATTTGAGATATTTTGGATAGATACTTGGCCGTTCAAAACAGAGCCTGGATAAACAGACCAGCAGAGGTTGCCGAACACGGCCTTGCGTGCCTTCAACGCCGTTAACGGTCTCTCTTGCAATAAATCCCCAGAACGAGTCCAAGGGAATGATGGCTGATATATTTATTGGCCGTATCTGCCGCCTGCAGATTCCAGGCCCTCGGCAATAAACGCCAACGCCTCGCAGAAACAGAGCGGGGTCGCTGGTAGCCGCTTTAGCTAGGAGCATCCAGTAGCTGGCTGGCGTGGTCAGATAAGATAACGGTGATGGCCGGGAGGACATGTACACACTAACAATTGTCCACTATGTTACCGGGGTTGACATTTCTGATAAAGGCCTGTGTGGAAATTGGACATTGGTGTCTGTGGTCTTGTTTGGCCGGAATCCTGAACGATAATTTAAACCCGCGAACCTGCTGGAAGAGCTTTTCTCTCATTTTGTTGGGAAGGTAACAAATGTGTAAACGCCGGAGGAAATGGGGTTCTTGAAGAACATATTTGGTTTCAATGTATATTTATTGAGATAAGGCCTTTTGGCTTTTTAAATAGCACGATATTAAATCTTTGTGATATCTAACTCCCTGCCAGCTCCGACTTTAACAAGACCGGCGACCTTGGCTCTCCGTAGCTACAACACACCACAATCCGGAGGGAGAAGGAATATTAATGGAAAACTCACAGTCTTGTTACACATTATTTCGGCACATCTGCGTAAAATCAGTCATTAAAAAGACATCCCATTAAATCTGTGCTCTGAGGGTTTTCACATTCTGCTCTGAGGAGAATAACCAGGAAATTGAGATACATATATTCCCCCATCACATAAGTTTTATTGTGTGTGCCTTGTAATTTGATCACAATGTTAAAATCTATTTCCCTCTTTGTTACAGAGATCCCAGTTGCATCTCCTACGGCAACTTACACCAGCTACGAGGAGCCGTCAGGTGAGAAACACAGCGCAACACTGCTGATTTTAGAACAATTAAACAACGCAAAACACACCTGGATTAAAGTCGTTTTTTAATTCACCTACACAATTAAGTGGTATTGCTCTTTTAATGTCTTTTCTGTTAAATATTATTGTGTTTTTCATCATTTTAATCACTGCGCAACTAAACTAAAGCAGCGGCTCCTTCATGCATGTAATTGTTTGTGCATTTTGAGCACCGTGAATGTTTTTTTCCATCCGTCCGTAGTCGTAGTCCTCAACTGGAACACACGTCAGTGAGGTCTGAGTGCCGCTGATGTAAACTCCAGATATTTTGCCAGCGCTCCCTGCGGCCTCGTTGCCTGTATTCCCAGCCTGCCCGGCAGCCTCCCCAGGGTTTCAGCCCTAATCTGATTACATGCTTCATTTGCACCAGTTTGTATTTCAATCAGGGCCGGCTGTGCCGACAGTGAAGCCATGCCCAACCGCATTGTTCATGTGCTCCGACAAGCGTCTCCGTGCTGGACTGCTGACATTGGACCATGTGCAACAAAAATATCAACCTGCAGTGTAATTTGTCCCGTCCTTCAGCGGCTGATTAGGATGGCTATTCGTAGAAGTAACTGACCAGCTAACAGGCCGTAAACCTGCTGCCTCAGCTGGTAGTATGCATTTATTAAATTACAGTATTAGCTTTCACCATGATACAGCTTTGGTTGTATGGACTGAGTCAACCTCTGATCATCAATCAGCGTCTGATGAGAGTGGCGCCACTGACTTCATTCAGCTTTGTTGTGAGTCCCACTTCCTACTATGGTGACTGGTGACTGTGCGGAGTTTGGACTCCTGTCAGAGACTCCACACAGACACCACCCTCCAAATTAGGAGCAGTGTGGTCCCCCAGGGAACCCTGCAGAATGAACGGGGCACTGCTGCGGGGGACACACAAAGGGGGCGTTTGTCCTCGCAGCGGGAGATTGGCCCTTAATGAGAGCCGCGGGTGTAATGGCCCAGCGCAGCAATTGCGCTAAAGGGGCTAATGGGCAACGTCAGCTATCAAAGGGAGGTATGATAAAGGCCCCCAGGGGCCAGCGGGAGATAAAGCCCCCACCGCCTGCCCTTGGCACTTCATTTACATGGAAATCAGGCGTGCTCGATATGGACTCGTCAAATTAATTTACTTTGGGATTTCCTCTTTTCTTATTTCTCCTGCCACCCTATAAAGCAGGCAGGCATTCCACCAGAAATGCTTTTCTCTACATACATGAATTCGATCCTCATCCCACGTCCCGTACCGCTCTTTTTTTTTTTTTTTTTTTTGAGAGGGAGGAGAGGGGCGTTTTTTTCTTCCTCAATCATTACCCAGGCAACCTCATTCACACGGAGCATAATGGGGAAGAAAGGGGAAGACTGGACAGAGGGCTGGAAGAAATAATGAAGTTTGTCCATATTCAGGCAAGCTGAAAGGTCCCCTCTCTCTCTCTCAACTGCCCCCTCCATTCTCTTCAGACTGCCCAGCCCAGCTTTCCCACCCCACCCCCCACCCCCACCCCACCTGAAAAGAGCACAAGGCTTATTGCTCTGGGAGAGGCGGAATGGGAGAGAGGGGGGGGGGGGACACTCAGAGATGATCTGGTTCCAATTTGTGTCAGTTAGTGGAGAGTGGTGGGAACAAATTATTTCAATTTTTCAGTTCGCACTCTGGTCCCACCAGCGCCCTCGTTACAAAAGGAAACCTGGTGCAGTGACAGAGCGACAGCGGCGGCCATCGATAAAGCCCTTTGGCAGGTACACATGCACTGGAGACATTAATCAGAAGTCCCAGAGCTTCTTTCTCTGGGACAGAGAAAGAACATGCCGCAGAACATTCAGCCTCATCCAGCGTTCGAGTATTCACTCACTCCCATCACGTGGATTAGACGCTGCTTAGGAGTCCCTGCTAATTTTCAGTAGGTCGCTCGCTAATATCCCCCCCGCGACCTTCTTTTGTGTGGGGGGTGTCCTCTGTAGCCCTCAGAGCTCACACAATGCATGCCAGGACACTGACGAGGGAGCAGGCTAGAGTGTAAAAGCTGGGAAGGAGTATAGTAAGAGTGTGTTGACAGACACAGGAGGATCTGTGTGAGCTATAACCCATTTCACAGTGGCACTTTGAAGGCCTCTCGGAGACCCCCGGGGGCACAAATATTGTGATGCAAAGGGACCATATGACACACACGGAAGCATTTTATGAATCGCAGGATGAAATTTGCCATCTAACTTTGCCTCTGTCTTTCCTTTTCACCTCTTCTCCCTAGACTGCGAGTCTCACTGTAAAGCCTCCAAGGGAAAGATGAAGATCACTATGAAGAAGTACTGTAAAAAAGACTACGGTGAGTGAGTCCAATATGCAGGAATGTGTGCTGCCAGACGTCAGCCAGCAGTCAAGAGGTCAGATGTCTCAATTAATCAGACCCCCGAGCGAAGCTAATCCGCACCCTGGTGCTGCTCTTACACAGCCTGAAGCAACGTCCTCTAATTCAGATTCATCTGGACACACATCTTTCCTCTCCGTTACCGGCATCCAAAACGTAGATGATTTTG
The DNA here is from genome assembly GCF_004355925.1 of Anarrhichthys ocellatus. NCBI lineage: Eukaryota > Metazoa > Chordata > Actinopteri > Perciformes > Anarhichadidae > Anarrhichthys > Anarrhichthys ocellatus. Next base: position 1,208,708 of record NW_022280085.1, on the reverse strand, counting down.
AAGTCTGGACAGGGAAAACAGAGTTACCGGCCAACGTTCTGCTCATTTTTGTATGTTGATCCAGCTGATCTGATCACACAGTGCAGGTGTTTTCATTGCCATATCTCTCCTTTTTCTGGTGTCAAATAACAGGTCAAAGGTAGCATTTACCCTCAATCAAATCATTATTATATGCTTATACTTTATGACGATAACTATACTTTAACGACAGGCCAGTCAAAACACCTGTATTGTTTGAAACACAGATCACAGAGAAGGATGGCGGCAACAGAACAGAGCTATAAAAGGTGCTGAAAGACGGATTTTGTTACCGTTGGACAGAGCCAGGCTCGCCGTGTCCAGTCTTTGTGCTAAGCTAAGCTAATTGACTGCTGGCTCCTGTTCCATATTTACCGATTAGAGTGGCATCAATCTTCCCATCATATTTCCTCAAATGTTGTGGCAGGCTAACTTCTGTATAAACTAAACAAACTCACGGCAAGTCGCAGCTCACTGAGGTGAGCTTTTAAAGACTAAAACAAGCTGTGGAGTAGTAACGTTAAAGGAGTAAAATTGAATAACTTAAGGCTTCAACTACACACTCTTGTTGCAGCCTAGGAAAAGATAAGGGATAACTTTGTTTGGCTCATTTTCTGTACCCAGTGTAGCATTATAGCATGGTGGAATTAGCTAGCTAACTAACTAACTGGTGGACAGCTGGCTAGTTAGCTAGCTTGTTAAATTCACCATGATTTAATGCTACACTGGTTACTTAATGTGAACAGCGGGCTGGTTGTCAGCAGCGACTACTTTTCGGCCCCACTGACGTGTGTTGTCCCCATAACAACAAACAACAATAGCCATTTTCTTTTGCACTAATTAAATGACATCTGGAAAACAGTTCAATGTCCGTTCTACTACTATTCTATCTCTATGGTTGAACTATTCCTTCAACTGAGAACAGGATGGAGGATTATAATGTGTAAATGCTAACGATGTGTCGTCTTCCCTTTGAGGATTGCCTAAGATACCTAAATGTATTGTGTTAAGGAAAAGCCTGTGCACGTCTCCCGCCCCGCTGCACCTCTTCTCTGGTCAAAGTGTGAATGTCTGAACTACGGTAAACCTAAGCAGGACAGACCACACAAGCATGGTGGATACGCTTTGTCCAACACAGTCAGCCTGAGGCATTTAGCAAAAACTTTGAAGTTTTAAGAGCAAATCCCACACAGATAAGAGAAGCCAAAACACACACGGCAATCACATTATGTTGTAGATGAATCCACAGAACAAGTGGTGCAGCTGAAATACATGTAACAGTGTAGTGCCAGGCAAATAAACATCATATCACGGGGTATGACGTGATATTTTGAAAAACGCCGGTGCCACCAGAGTAAAGCAAAGACAGCTGTGTTTCACAAACCGACAACTTGGAACCAGACGGAAATTTGATGGTTGATGACACTGACATTTACACTTCACACTAAAACCAGTGCCATACCTGTAATTCAAACACATACAGTATAGGGATACAACTGAGGCAGTAGTAGAACACTTGTTTTCATTACATATTCCCACTGTGTAGCTCTACTTTCACTCACACGGCAAATGATCCACGGCGCTCTTTGGATTTTCTGCACCATTAATCATGGCAACAGAAGTTTATCGGTTAGTGGTGGATCAACATCTGTAAACCACAGAGACACAAAACAAAAACCCTCCGTTCAATCAAATGTTGCACATCTCGTCTCAGCCAGGTTTCTGCAAGTATTGTATCCTCTAAAAAGAAAGCAAGGGTGCTTCTGTAAATAAAACCTACATTTATCTTTGTTAAAAAAGGTCCTTCACTATTAGCTCTGCTCGAACACTTCCAGCTCCCCGAATGTTGATTGCTTTCAGACATGACTAACTTGCCTCTCGTTCAAGATCATCGTAGCTGAAACATCATATTTATGGACTTTAAAACGGCATCCAACTGAAAATTGGCCAAATACATTTTATTCCCGCTTACAGCTGAGTAGACAGTAATTCAGGCCATTTGTTGTGTTTTGCTGGGAAGCCCAGCGCAGCCATTATTCATATTTCGACTGATTTAAATCTTAATCACCGGAGCTGAGACAGGCTCTGCATCTATAAATCAGTCGGGCTGAGTCAGGCAAAGAGGGCGGTTCCTGTTGCTTTTCTCTGAAGTTTGTTTAAAAAAAAAAAAAAACGTTCTGGAAGCAGATGATTCTGCCTGAGCCGCTGCTGAGCCAGTGTGGCAGATATCATTGCTTAGCATGCGCTCCCTCCGCCTCGGCCCTAATTCATTTCTCAGGCCTGTCGCCTCGCTTTTGTGGGAGCTTCGGGGTCTCCTCTCTGTTCTTTTTGGGGCCACAACCCCCCCATGTGTGAGTTGGTGATACGGCACCCCCCGGGGGGTCACGGGAAGGGGCCCTCTTGTTTAAACACAGTTGTGCGCTGTGCCGGCAACCGAGCATTCCTTGGGGCACAAACAGGTGGTAAATTAGGCGGACGGTGACGGATTGCCACCCCGGAGAGAAAGAAATATGTTTTGTTTATTCAATTTTTGTTTTTCACCGCCGCCGTAGCTACGGAGATGGAGGACACAAAGGGATTATATTCTCGCCTGACACCCTCCTCTGCACACACGCACCCTCCCTCTCCCTCCCTGCCACCGGGAGGACAATGAATCAAAGCGCCGCGTGTTTGCAGACGCTCTGGGATAGTGCTCAAAGGCAGGA
>NW_022280085.1:1169952-1205885 GCF_004355925.1 Anarrhichthys ocellatus | reverse complement strand
CCCCCCCCTCCCAGGCCACCCCTCTGTGCTCACCCAAGGGTAACAGGTCCCTGATCGTTCACTCAGCTGATAACCACAGGGGACAGGGGCCTCAGCGCGGTAATTAAGCGAGCCCTAATTTCATTAGCCCCTTTGCTTGTTGGTGGCATGCGGTGTCAAGCTGCAGCACACCACCCAAAGACGATAAACCCAGCTGGAAGTTTGGCGGTGAGGGGAGGCCCCCGGTTGGCAGACATTGTGCGAGTGCAGGATCATCTCACACTCATCGCCTCTCTCTCTGTCTCTCTGTCAACCGTCTCACCAAACAGTGTCAGCGTGCACCAATTCATAATAGATTTGTTGTGCTCTCAGTGTCTCTCTGTCCATTTAGCTCAAAACCGAGTGGCGTGGATTTGTGTGTGTTTCGATATGCTGTGCAGACTGAGAACGCACTCGAGACAGAGAGAGAGAGAAAGGAGAAAGAGGCCGATGCGGACAGAGAGTCTGGACGCTGTAACCGAGTCTCCTCGGCTCTGGAGAGGAGAGCGCTATCTCCGCCGGATTCTCACGCTGCGGAGTTGGACGAGGCTCTGGGAGCAGAACCCCGGACAGCTCATGAGGTCGGAAACACATCCCGATTCTCCTGGAACTTTTTCTGTGGCTGGGAAGACAAATAGCGGGCTCCCCTCCTCCCCCTCGCACACCCTTTATGTGTCTGGATGAAGGAGAGGGGTCTGCGCTGAATGGCAGGGCTGTGAGAGCTCGCTCTACTCGAGCCCAACAAACCTTCTTTCTTCTGAAATCGTGTGCAATTTGCTCACACCGTGCATTGACACACATACTCAAACACCCCACTCCTCCCGGTTCTTGGCAGTAATGGGGGACGACTGATGAGCGCTGAAAGTGATCACGTTCAGCCAGAGAGGCCGAGAAAAGGCTAACTTAACCGAGCAATCTGAAGGCGAAAATGAGAAGGCAGAATATTGTCATGACAAAAGTATTTTGTAAGGTGTGATCCTTGTGTGGAGAACAAAAACCACAGATATTGCTTCAACAGATAAATAGTATAAATAAAAGATACGCGCCACATCCAACTGATTGTCACTCGAGTCTTTCACCGAATCCAATCTTCAGATTCGACTCATTCTCACAGTCGTGGGCGAATTCCCACATGCACGCTTAGGCGTTAATAGCACATTCCGAGCTAAACCCACGGGGTGAAGCACTTCACCTCGAGCACAGATTAGCTCCATCGCTGCCGAGCCGATTGCCTCTTGTTGCAGTCACGGCGATGAGGTAATAGCTGCTCTGTCTGACGGAGAAGCGGTGCAGGCGACCCTCTGCGAAGGAAGATTTACTCATTTCCTGGTATGAAGATATCGGTAACAAGTGGCGTTCCAATAGTTACCAGGTTTGGCTTGATTTGGCCTGCGGTGGAGTCCAGCTTAACACCTAATAGACCGATTGGAAAGGATTTGTTTCAGATGTTGTATTGTTAGCAGATGTGGCAATTTTTGTATAGTAAAAAAAACCAACTTCTTTGGCCGTTTATGTTTGCAATAAAGAACCTAATATCAACGTCTTCCTCCACAAACTGAGCCTGGCCACCTGAAGGAAAAGTGTTTTTCTGCCCCTGTAATGAAAGCGTGCTCTCCGATGTTCTCGGCCATGAACCTTGAACCATGAACCCGGAGCGCTATGGCAACCGTAATAGGGAGTATGCTCAGGATCACAAGGCAAGGTCGAAGGTCAGCGAAGTCGGCGAATTCTGGGTCATGTTCATACGGGAGGTTTTGCTGGACCTCTGGACATCTGTCTGCTGTTATAGTTTATGCCAGTGGTTCCCAAACCTCTTTTGTCCGTCATACTCCTCTGCCCTGTTAGATGTTAACACTCGGTCATGTTCCAAATGTGTTCATTTGAATGTTTTTTAACACTATTACCTTTATAAAAATAGATGTTATGATAAATCTGTCCATGTTTTAGGATTGATTTAGTTTGCTTTAGTACTACTGCCATTTGAAATCACAAAACTCTTTATCCGTTACTTTTAACTATTCAGATCTCTCAATGCAGCATGTGGTGTTCAAGTGCTACTGCTGGTTCAATATGTGGAGGGGTGCATACAGTATACTATATATAATCTCTAAGCGTTCTGGTTTCCCTTTGTAGTCCAAGTAGTATTGACCAATATCATTTGAGCAGGCTTTGGTTGAATGCAGGTAAACGGTCCGTGTGAAGAGCAAAAGAGGCGGAGCACTTAGGCAGAAATGCAATATGGAACCCGCCAGCTATCGTCAGATTTAGCTTTTTATTGGTTAATTGGTTGCAGGGAAAAGGAAGTCTTGGCTGGGGTATTCCCTGGCTACATCAGAACCCCAGAAATATAGCCTCTTGCCCCCAGAGGACCCAGGGGTACAAGGGGAACAAGTATGTTTGGGTATCACTAGACAATGATATGTCCATGTAGGTGGTTTAACCCCGGCTTCTCTCTTCTCTTCCACCAGCTGTCCAAGTGCACGTGCTGAAAGGAGACAAGGCGGGCGAGTGGTGGAAGTTCACCGTCAACATCATTTCCGTCTACAAACAAGGCGAGCACCGCATCCGCCGCGGCGACCAGCTGCTGTGGGTGCGCGCCAAGGACGTGGCCTGCAAATGCCCCAAGATCAAGCCCGGGAGGAAGTACCTGCTCCTGGGTACGGACGACGATTCCCCCGGGCAGGGCGGCGTGGTGGCGGACAAGGGGAGCCTGCTCATCCCTTGGAAGGACCTGTGGGGCCGCCGGCTGAGGAAGTTCCAGCAGCGCGACAAGAGGGGAAAGTGCTAAAAGTTGCTGGAGGGGAGCGAGAGATTGAAGGGAGAGCTTGAGGGAGGAAGTGGAGGCGAAACAGCATCTCCGCTGGGATGAATGCGAGGAGAGGATGAATGAAAAAAAATATAAATAAACTGGAAGAATAACAAGATAGAAAGACACAGGTGAAAAGTAGAGGAGATGGGGGAATGACTGAGTGCTGCTGCTCTGAGTTGGAGCGAAGAGATTAGTGTTTTTTGTTTTTGTTTTTTAGGAACATTTTGTGAAGGAGCTCGTTCTACAGTTGTTCTGTTTCTGTTCGTCTTTGGAGGTTCGTTTTGTCGTGTAATTGCAGAGTTTGCACCTAACGTTGCAGATACGTCACACCCTGACTATTTTACCCATGATGCCGTTGTTTTTTTTTAAAAGTCCCTTTAGTGAGTTGTTTTAAAGAGCAATGCATCTACTGTATCACTCTTTCTTGTATTTTAAGAGGATCTATCTCCACTGTGCCGTGTAAAGCATCGTCTAGTTGAATGAAGAGACTTTGTCGTGGCGTTGAGGGACTCCACTCCTGTATTATAAGTTGCTCCTGTAACCTGCCAAACTTTGGATAAGCTCTGTCAACATCTAAAAGTGAAAAGAAAAAAAAATTGTGGATTTACTCTGTGGGAAACATAACCGGTGCCATCTTCCCTGCTGACATGCGAGGGTCGCCTCAGAGAAACAACTTGGGTTCAATACTGCTCCCTCTGCAGTATTGATCCCGTCTCTGCTCGGCGCTTATCGATATATATATATATATCAAGTAACCATACGTGCGTACGTAGACATTATTCTTAGTAGATGATGCCATAGCATCGGCTAGATGTAGAGTAGACGTGTCAACCATGCACTTATTTTTACTAGTTTTAGAACATATGAGATATGTTCACAAAGAAAAGAAATCCCATACTGTAACATATGATGCACACAAAAAATCAACAACTGTACAGTTCAAACCCTGCTTGCCTCACTGATGAGGCAACTACAGTTAAGAATAGCGTTTATTCTCTAACAAAGGCCTAAATGTAAGTCGGACGTCCCAAACATTTGCAAATGAGAGAACGGAAGAAGTGAAGCATCTCACTTTGTCTGAAAAAGAAAAAAGAAAAGAAGCGAATACCGACCTATCAAGCAACACAGACTCAATGCATGCTCACCGTTTACTGTAGCTGACTGCAAGCTAACAATGATTGTGAATTATGTACACATGTGATTTGTACACAGTATTCAATGTTGTGGGAGGATAACCTGTGGAGTGATGAAATATCACAGATGTTTATTGTGCCGTGCGGTTCAGCGCGCCGCGTCGAATGTTCCCTCATAGCGACCTCTCTGAGGACTGGATTCCACTATCAAGACTTGGTACTCGACATAAAGGCACGAGCGATTGTCTGCGTGTTATATAGCTGTATAGTATTACCTTTTTTTAATTATTTTTTTGGTAAACATTAACTAGATCTATCTCCATGTGAACTTAACCAGAGTTTTTAAATACTAGAGGCTTAATAAATGAATGTCGGAGAAATGTCTCATGTTTACGTGAGAACCCAGAGGATCACACTATGACTCGGCTTATGCACACACACAGTACAGAAACACACACACACAGACACACAAATACAAGGGTACACCTCAGTACTCTGTGCATCATACTGTATGTATTTGAAACGCACTTATAGTCTCTGCCAACACATCTGTACCGACTGTTTATTTTATTGCTTTCAGAACGGTAACCACCAGACTCCATGAATATTATACCTGAATAATTATCTGCTCGTGTTTATACCTCGGCTTGTAAATGTTGTTTAGCAGTGTCCATTGCAAATGGTTGTGTAATGTCTTGTAATACTAATATATTATGTTTATCACAAATGAATATATTTAATGACACATGAGAACAATGTGGCTTTTGTGGTTTTTACGTTTATTTTTTACTTTTTTTTGCATTGAATTGTAGCTGGCTGTGATGAAAAGTATTGATACGTGTTTGGCTATTGAACAGCCCGATAGAACTGAAAAATTAATTCATCTGAAATAAAGCTGTGTAAACAAAACAAATCAAAAAAACTGAGGATGATCCCAGCTGAATTGACTTTTCTTTTAATTCTTCCCCTCTTTTGAATCAAACATTTTCCTTGAAACACAAGCAGACATTTAAACTACCGTGATTTTACATTTACTCAAAACAATGTGCTGCAATACAATGTTTAATCAGTTGTTATGATTTGTATTGTAGAAGCCAACAGCATAAGAAATAGTTTACCCAACAAATTCATTTTAATTTCTTAAAAATAATAACCTAGAGAAAAGCCCACCAACTGCAGGACACTTTAGATTAGTGTCACATCATTTATTGAATACAGGGTATTAATACAATACTTATTGGGTACATATACAGTATGTAAGTACAATGTAAGAAGAGTTAGGGGATAAGAGGGGAACAATGTATGTGTTTTAAAAGGACTAAGAGGGATAAATTAACCGTTTTAAATGACTGAGAACCTATTTGATAATTACAGGGTGCAGTAATATTAATACTGAGCAAAACAAGTCGATATTGCAATGAGAATTGTTACAGTATCGTTTACTTTAAAGTCATGACATTTATGAAAATAAATATGGAGTAGCCTATTATTTATATAGATTTAAAAAAATAGTTTTAATATAGTTAAACTATAACTATTTTTTACCAGGCACACCAAAAATGTGTGCCTTTAAAGCGACAGCCATGAAACAGTTCCATCTATGTTTCTAAAATGATGGGGAACAGCAACGTAGTTTTGGGCTTCAATCTAAGATCCAACGATTAAAACTGGCGTCAGGAAAGGAACCAATATGAGCTTTAATATCCCGTCACCTCATCAGATCATAAACAATTAAGGAGCCAATTACATATACGTCCACCCTCAAACAAACAAAGAATATGTGGCCAGCGATTAGTAAGTTCCAGTAAATGTCAGTTTTCTCAAAGTTTTTTTTTTTTTTTTGGAAAGTATCAAGAGCTACAGCGAAGCTGATGGGCGATTACTAAAATCAGGACAAAGCATCGACAATGTGTGAGAAAGCTCTTTCATCACTGTGGAGGTCTGGGGTGTATATACATACAGGGTATGTTAACATTTATAATAACGTCTTTGTTTACCAACTTAAAGTGTCACATAGTGTGACATACAGGAGACAATGTGACAGGACACAAATTAACAATGATTTATCATTTACTGCAAATGTGTTACCCCCTTATTCTCTCTTTTTAATATTTTATTGATACATATAAAAAATGATTTACACCGTAGTTTGTGAGCTGTGATGTAAAGCTATACAGCACTTTTACGCAAGATGCAACAATAATTGAGGTAACTGTGGAAAGAACTATTATGCCTTCCTAATGTTGACATTCATTTCTTACAACTTCAGGAAAATGTGTGAATTCTCTGAGGGGAATGTTGTCAGCGTAACATAAAAAAGAAAGAAAAGTTAAGCAAGTAAATTAATTAAAATAATTTGTGCCAAAGAACTTCAGCCACGTCCTGCAGAGCGGATCGTCACTTGTGTTGGATCCCGTGCCTCTGTAAACTTCACAGACAATAAGCACCGATCGCTGTGATGCAGGCATGTTGCTGAGTGGGTGATATCACCGACGCGTCTGATCCAAACCGCAGATGTTATTGTTGTAGCTGGGAGGTTTTGGCGTCAGTGGAAACCCCTTAACTTATTCCTGAGGGAGCTTCACACGAAAAAAAAACACACAAGTCTGAACCCGCTCCAAACGAGCGTCCATCTGTCTTGGCTCGAAGACAGCGTATTGATATACTGCTCCCGCAATGCCCGGTGTAGATCGCTCCGAAGGGGGAGGGGGGGGGCGCGACCGATTATACAGTCACTAAGTTTAAGCTGTGTTCTCCATTAATAGAAAAAGGCCACCAGGGTTACTGACTGTAAAAACCTCTCCAACTATCGGTAGATGTCGAGGAGGAAGAGGCCGGAGGATGGATGTTGTACGTGCCTGTTCGGGTTCCCCTGGCCTCTCTGACAGTGACATCATAGTGTCATTCAGATCCAGCAAGACAGGAACAATTTCACCTCAGCTTGTTAAACCCCCCCGACTGTTGCACAAGCTCTCTGTGATTCCGCTCGTGATTTTGGGGCGGGATGGGAGAGTTGATCTGGGTGTGTGTGTGTGTCAAACTTCCCGCTCAGTGTGTGAAAAGATAAAGCTGGAACAACAAACACTAAGACATGATACGACCCCGAAGCTTTTGGCCTCCGTACATGCTCGAAAGTGAGACCCGAGTGCGAGGAGGGGTCAGGTTTCCATCAGCGGGCAGCAACTTGGAACTTTCCACACAGAGGAGTCCCTCCGGTCGCGCCGCCGCCCCGCCATTGTCTCCCTGTTCACAGGGAGCGCACTCCTCGGAAAGTCGGGCCGAGGTTGTCCTGTAGCCGTGGTGGCAGGGCGGCCCTCTGCCCTCCGCTCGTACGCTGAGCTGACAGCTGGCGGGAAAACTGAAACATAGAGTGAAACTCCCACGACACATATTCTATATGTCTGCTGGTGACGACAGGGTGGAAAAAAAGGCCCTGATTTCTTTGTCAGATTGAGCCCGTAAAAAAAACAAAACACTTGGAGGATCAGAATTTATTGCCTTTTCCTTATTGTTCCTTGCCCCCTTGGTTTTCCCCAAAAGGTAAGCATTAAGTGTTACGAGACCGCTGCGGCTGTGTGCATAGTTGAAACAACATCGCATCGGGGAATATGTGACTTCCATGCGTTTAATGATTCTGCAGGGACATTCAGCGCGCCAACGACCCGAGTGGGCTCAAATCACAACTTTCAAAAAACCTACTTCAGAAACTTTCTGCGCCTATTGGTGAATTTTTTAGAAATTCCTTCAGTCTGGTATGAACAAAAGAAAAACATTTCTTGCAGCACAAAATTGGTCTAAAACCATAAATCTATGGACAAATCTCTAGCTCCTTAAAGAGGTATATGGAGAGAAATGACCACCGTGGTGGGACAGGAAGCATCACAAGCAGCCTAATCCCATTCACACAGATAGAGCCTTCCACAGGAGGGGAAGAGAGGACACGGGAGGTATTACAATAGTCCGATAATCTAATTAGCAGGTAATTACAGTGTATTGAGCAGGCATCCATTGACTGCAGTGTAACCGAACAATGTTTTAATGACTATGATTGGTGTTGTATTACACAGGGAGGAGGGAGGGGGGGGAGAAAACAAATTATTGAGAGCTACACAAATGAGGGTTTTTTTTGGAGAGAGCTGAGAGGCCTGTGATACTTAAGTGGATTAGTTGTTCGGGAAGAAGGAGGAACACCAGAGGGGATCACAGCAGGCACTGATTTGCATTACCCAGCAGCCACGGACCTTTAGCGCCACCATTTCTAGTCTCAATTCATGGATGAGCTCGGCACCCCGGGGGGTGGAGGAGGGGGGTTCATCCGACATTTCTTCGCGAGTGCCACCACATTTCACTTCAGTCAGGGAGGTTCGACCGTTTCAATCAAGTTCCAGTCGGATTTTGAAGTCTGATTTTATGCATGAGATCTCTACTGCCGCCACTTCAGCTGGAAAACTCTACGCAATCGAGGCCTTTTGTTTTTTTTCCTGAAACCCACTTGAACCCCCTGCTCCTTCGCCTTAGCCCGCCGTAAAAACTATAGAGCCACACCACAGATGCCGTTTTGTTTGCTCCTAAGCACCCGACTAAACAGGGAACAATATAACAGTGTTTTCTCAGCTGACTAAATGTATTTCCAGACTCTGTTTTTCTTTGCGTCACGTGAGGAGCGGGGCGGGGGGGGCACGAGCGCATCGTTCCCAAATGATTCATGCAAATGTGCGCGACGATCGGCATCGACTAAGCCAGTCAATGCCGTCAAAATAAACCTCAGGAATTTGGCTTTTTGCGGAGACGCCGACGCGCTTCCCGGCTACGTGTTTTTCACACATCACCTATGTCCTCCATCTGCCGAAGGCCACTCTTCTGCTTCCCAGCCTTCATTCAGCAGAGCGGGGCTCCGTGGAAACAAAGAGTGAAGCACCTTTGGAGAAGGAAGCAGGGCTTAAAGAGGTACTTGATATCAGCCCACCACACACACAAACACACACACACACACACACACACACACACACACATATATATATATACACGGGCAAAAACACACCCACGAATAAAACATACATGTGCACACACAACTTCAGCCCCCCCCCCCCACCTCTTCACTTACTCATTCACTCTCTCCCAAACTGCCTCTCCATTTCTCGCTTCCTTGCAATGTGCATGGTTCAAAAGCTGGATTTCTAGCTTACTAGATTGGAGCACAAAGGCTCCTCTCACGCATCCTGGAGAAGCCCCACTAGAGAGGCCTCCGTCCCATCCTGGATAGGAGAGCACACACAGACAGAGTTAGTCATCTTTTTTTTTTTTTTTTCCCTCATTACCATTTCCATACAGGATTAAGCCACTTGGCTTTTGGATGGTGTGGACTATATTTTTCACCCATCCCAGGCACCCCCCCCCCCCCCCCGCCAACCCCCTCTCCCAACTGCCTTCTCAAGGGCCAAGTTAAACGATCAGTAGGACCATCAGCTCATAAACCAGCTCTTTTAAACGTCCATTCACGCACGCTGGCGGGCCCGGAGTGGATGGATCTCGTCGGAGTCTGCGCCGTGAGGGGAGTCCTTCAGTCGCTTCACAGTAGCGCCCTGTTTTCAGCCTCCAGGCTTTAACGGGGACAAGAGGACACCAAACAAAGTTTAACAGACTACTAAAAAGCAGTTCCACATTTTATTTGCCGTTTTAAACGCGACTCCAAAGTCGCAGTCTTTAAGATGTTAAGAAGTCAAACACTGTTTCTGGTCTACAATAGCCCTTTAATGTATTTACACTCCGTGATTATCTCATTCTCTATTGTTAGTGGCGGAGTTTGCCGTTCTCCACTGGATTTAAATTGCCTATTTATCATGATCAATGCAGCATGTGTTAACGTTTGTACTTTTATCTCCTTGATATGAGCCTCACTGTTTCCTGTTCACTCTCCTCCACCTGTATCACGTTACTGCTAATGCCAAATCCAACATTTCCTACTGCTGCTAGTTCACATTAAAATCATCCGGGGGACTTTTATTGTGAAGCAGTCACAGGAAGCGCAGACAGCTCGGGCTATAATATCAATGAACGCTGTGATGTCTTTATTTATGTAAAAACACATGAAGGATGTAAAAGTGATTATTGTAAATAGATGTAAGGTTTTTTTTTTATCATGATAGAAGAAATCAGATAAAAGAGACGGAGAGGCGTGCGGAAATCTAGAATTTTCCTCCTCACTGCTCGGCTGCATCCCACTTTCCTTTCTCTCCTCCACCCTCCCTTCCTTCCTTCCTCCTCATCCGAATACATTAATATCTGAAAGTGTTGGCTCGGACCAAAAATACTCATGGGCTGAACAAAGTGCAGAGTGACTTCAGGGTCTGGGATCTTCAAATAAACCCTGCCTGGGTGTCATGGGGACCAGGAAGTGGAATTAACTGCTATATTAGCTGACCTTCATCTTGTTGTTTGTCCCAACCTGCCTGGCTGGGCCCCGGCCTGGCCCGTAACCACGGCCTCCGGGGCCCAACAATGCGGGCATTTCCCTCGGCGAAAAAACACAGGCCTCGGGGGTTTACTGAGCAAACAAGATGAGCTCTGCCAAACACTCCTCGCTCCCACATCTCACAATCGCTTTTTTTTTTTTTTTTTCCTATCGCCATTTTTCCCCCTCTTCTTTGCTCTCGTCCATCCACGGAGCTCTGAGCAGCTTCCAGACAGTTCTGAGTCGAGTGTGAGACAGAAATGTAGGAAAACAGAGCGCTGACCTATGTCCAGATTTAGTGTTCGTGTTGACGAGGCGGACCCATAACTCTCTGGACGTCTCGCTTTAGCTCCCAGAGAGAGGCGATGTAAATGTTAAAACTTTTGTCGTCAAATCTAAAAACATTCCCCCTTTACAACCTGCTGTGTAACAATTTATATTTGACCTACTGGTCACAACATCAGGACACTTCTACAAAATTTGCACAACCACAATCTTATGTATATATCGTGTTTTTAAGGGATCAAATATCCCCAAAGTTAAATGTTTCCACTTTTGAAAGTCTGTACTTTTAAAATGATGCTACAGCCAGCAGCCAGTTAGCTTAGCTTAGCACGAAGCCTGGAAACAAGGGGAGACCACTAGCCTGGCTCGGTCTCAAGCTAACGCTACCAGCACTTGAATCATATTCAATGAAAATGTCTTCATACGCTCTTATTATACGACCAGAAACTTCTTTTCAATGAGCTGTACGTTTTAAGGGTCTGGGTCTGCTTTCGCCATTAGTCCGTATGTTGTTCCATCCAACAGAACTCGACGTGAAAGCAGAGTTGGAGCAAAGCGGTCCTGAGTTGCTAGTAAATCAGGACCGCTTGCTTGCTCGGATTAATACAGGAAGACATCAAACGGTCAGGAAACAGAACGGCTGCGTAAAAACCAGTGGGGAGCTACAGGAGAAGACTTCCATTTTACTGCAAGGCCACGACTTTTCTGCATTTCCTGCGAGCGAAAACATCTCAGAGGACAACAGATACAAAGCTAGGTAATAAAAATGTAATATCTCTCTTTAATGGCCCAGATCCCTCCTCCCCTGGTATTAAATAGTGGACGCAGGATGTCAGAGATATGACAAATATCAATACTCAGGATCAAAGAGAGGAGAGGGATGTAGCACCTCCTGTTTAGGTACAAGGTCTGATGGTGCCTTTTGGTCTACTCTGTGTGTGTGTGTGTGTGTGTGTGTGTGTGTGTGTGTGTGTGTGTGCACACGCGCGAGTCACAGAGGGCGGTCGGATTCAATCTTGTCGTGGCATCAAAGTGGGGCGGCCATCAAAAGCCCAGCATCAGCATCGGGGATCAAACGCGCCTCAGTCACAGCAATCATCCGCAGGGTCACAGGAGGAGGACCGGGGTCAGATGGCCAGCCAGGAGGAAATCCATTTACACACACGGCATTCACCTTCAGGATGGTCACCTTGGGCTTCGTGCTGCATTATTGTGAGGATTATTATTTCAATTTCGAAGGATGTATTTCAAAGAATGACGAACAGAATTCACATCAACCAGGGCATGTTTTAGTTGTGTGTTGTGTAACGACACGAAACAACTAAATGCTAACAAGCTAAATACAGCGATGCTTTGAGCTAAATGCCAACATCCGCATGTTAACATGTTCACAGTGACGATGCTGGGACACTGGTGTTTTCAGGTATAATGTGATCCAAATGTCATGGTAATTCATCCAATAGCTGTTGAAATAAGCTACTTTAAATGAAAATAACATGGTGATTTTCTGACCATCTATTAACACTTCGGTTTTATGGGGTGGACTCTTTTATCCGAGTCCAGAATGTTGCATGAAATGAACAACCAGGGATCTTTCAGCATCCTGTAAGTATCACACATCTAAGGGGGGAAAGCCCTGTGATCCCCGCTGTGAGTGACTGACCGGAGACATGGACCGTCCAGCCCTTGGCATTACACTCGTCCTCTGCAGCCAGGAAAGGAAAACAGCTCTCGACTCACACTGCTCATCCAATCGTGTTTAAGATTCCTGAGTGATGTGTGCCGTCCTGCTCCCATCTGGACAACAGCTCATTTTTCCATGATGAAAGAAGGGGCCGAATGCGGTAAACCTGCATGACTCTTTTGTTATTGCCGATAAAGATACCAGGACTGTGAAATACTTCAGCAACGGGCAGTAATTCAAGACTTGCCCCACACACTGGTTTGGCGCACGCACAAGACAACCCGCCGTGGCCGTAAATCAACAGGTCCCAAATTTGTTTTGCTTGGGAAAACAAGCACTCCACGTTCAGACCAATTTATCTGATAAGCCGCCCTCATGCGATTGAGGGAAACGTTGATAAACCGAGCACTTCTAATGACACGATCTCATTACCGGAGTGTGTCGGTGCATCTCAATCCGCGTACGTCTCACAGGGGGAGTCGTGAATGAATCTTTTAGCCGGTTAATAAGCAGTGTCTAGACCCATGTTCTGCAAATTATCCACAATTAGTCATTTAATTCTCTGTAAATAATTGTTAAAAAAGCTTTTGATTATATCATTGAAACAATGTAGAGTGTGCAATCTAGATGTATTTGAAACAACTGAATTAAACTCTTGTTTTGATCTTTCCAACTCTGGAGTTTAAAGGGGAATTATTTATCTTGTACACACAACGATAGTCACCAAACACATATTTAACTTATTTCTCAGGGAGTTTAAACACTCTAAACCATAAAGAAATGCAAAATGACCACAAAGATACGCAAACAACCACATAGAGACAAAGAACAACTAGAAAGAGACATAAAACGACAACAAACGATAACTATTAATCATGCACAGTTATCATTGAGAGGAGCAAAGGCTTTAAATAGTCTTGTCGTATTTTTTAATAGTCTTATGAATGTGAACTCCTTTTAAACTGCGCCCCAGGCCCGTTCCCATTGAACAGTCTCCAACCCACACCTGGAAGTTGTATAGTTTGTATTGCAAACAACGGCTCTGGATTGAGTCACATTTAATCTTTTTCTCATCCTCTGACTCATTCTCACCTCCGTCGTTGCTATTAAGCAATCATTACAGAGGCCTCGCTGACCTCTTCCTCCGCCTTTGCTTGTTTTCCCTCCCCGCCGAAAAGCCTCCACCGCGTCAAGCGGCCAACCTTTTTCTCTCACATGCAGAAGAATCACTCTCGCTAACCCCCTTTGACACGAGAAGGCCGTCACTCTGTCGGGGGGGTTTGCCGAGGATGTGTGCGATCCGTCTGCGCTTTGATCCAGAACAGAACTCGAGGATGTCACACACACGCACACAAGCGAGGAAGAGGGCGGCGTCACGTTATCTGTGCTCTCTGGACTGCGCCGGTCCTCCGAGTTTGGACTGGACGGGGGCGGTGCGGGGACTCGTGACGGACACATTTCCACTTTAACTTCACATGGAGTTTTCTCACGACGTCGCCACTTAAAGCGTGGGTGGGTGACATTGGGGAAAGAGTGCGCTAGATTGTTTTAATCATCCAACTGAAAAACACAGCCAACTCTTTACCCATGAAGTTTAACTAGACGCTCCAAAGGTCACTAAATATAGCCAGAAAGTTGATGTGGGGAGAGTTACAATACATGACCCACTCTAGCTTTAAGACTGCAGAGCGTGCATCAGGATGAGAAAGCCTGAAAGGAAGAAACTTTCATTGGTCGGCCTTCAGCGCCATCTTGATTTATCTAACTATCATTCATCTTTTATTGACTCTGAAACCATCTGACCGTATAGATTCATTGAGTGTTGCTAGTTTGAGATCACTTATGTCTCCCAACACTGAGTCTAATCTATGCTTCACATCCGTATCATTGCATCAGGTTTTGTTGTCGATGTTACCTCAGATCCGACGGATGAGTTAATGACCGACACCTTCTGCGTCGACTTGGAGGAAGAGACGAGGTCAAAAGAATGTCTGGACCTCGACATCCACAGGAACAATCCGTCTGATGGAGCAGGGTGGGGGGGTGGGGGGGTTTGCAGGCACGACAGCTGAAACACATTGAGAGATGGTAATCATTAACCACCTCGAATAAGACGTCAGATCGTAGAGGTCGGGACCGCAGGCACCAGAGTCTGATGTACGTGACTTTTACTGGGGCGGGCAGATCATATGGAATAGATAGATGTGATCCCTTTTGTTAGACTATTTCACCTTGCGTGCCGCATCAACAGGGAGAGTGGAAACAGTCTCCATTGTAGACTCAACAAACTGAAAAGGTGTGTGTGTGTGTGTGTGTGTGAGTGAGCATTCCTGACTATACAAAACAAAATGAGCACGGTGTGTGAAATCTGTATTCTCTGATTTCTACGTGCAGCATGCGTGTGAAGCTCGACTGGGTTCCCCCCGCTCTTCTCTCCGGGGGAGGCGTTGTGAAAAACTCGACGGACGTCTCTCTCTCTTCCCAGCATCTGGCTCTCGGAAGTGTCTTGCGAACACATGGGCCCATTAGTTCCACCTCCGGGTGGACTCCCGCCCGTTCCACACTGATGTGATCTCACGAGGGGCCCGGGCCAGCCCTCCCAGGGGACCCGTAACCACCCAGGCACCAGAACAAATAGCTCAGCGCTTACGCACACTCTCTCTTTATGGCAGGTGATTCCTTGCCCCGTTTTCCAGAGCATGCGGGAAACTTCAAAGTGTCCCACACAGACCGTCGTTCTCACCCTTGGCTTCCTCGTCTCTAACCCGCCACGTAGCCGGTTCTTGGCCGTAGCCGGGGAGAGGCGACCGCAGGGTGGGGTCACTGAGGTGGGTGTCTAGGTGTGCTTTGATGTTCGAGAGAGGAATCGACTGTAAAGGAGGTAGATGTGCTACTGTCCTGCACTTTACTACTCGTGAAACCACAACGGCAAGAGAGCGAGCGAGCGTGTTCCTTTAAGACAAGTTGACCGTTCACTAAGCCCCGCCTCCCTTGGTTACTGTTGCTACAAGTCCTTGATAGACAGAAGTAGACTAGTCTCGTCCTAGCTGTAATTAAAAACTCGTACTTTTTTAGGATGAAGACTGATGTGTTTGACAAATATAACGCTGTCGTGGGTAACGCTAGCTTGTATTTTTTTAGTAACAACTCAGTAGTTACTAACTGTAAGCTAGTTAGCCTGACATGCTAACTATTGTAAAACGTTAGTCTGGAGCCCTGTATATAGTTCAGAATGTATAGTTCACTTTCCTGTCCATCATATTTGATGTTGTTTGACTTTAGCTCAAAGCAAAGACTGTGCGCCACAGTCAGTCATGCCGCCTGGCCGCTCAAGTGCTGAAAGACGAGGCCAGTAGGAGGCAGAGGGGAGGAAATTGATGGCAGAGGGAGAGATGCGAGAGGAATGGAGGTGACCCACCAGCTGAGGAAACCCGGCGGCTGGCGTGTCTGAGCGTTTTGTGATAAAAAAAAAAAAATCAGCTCTGGGGTCAATGAAAATGTTTGTGTAGAAAATTTGAAAACAACCACACAGGAAATAAGAAGATGACTCTTCGTTTGACAGGAAACATACTTCCTCCTTCACGCACACATTTCACAGGCGCAGCAAAGGACACATTCTTCCTGACACCATGGGTCGGACTGGTAAATGTGCCGTTGCTTCCACCGTAGGAATTAAATGTCGCAGTGGCACAGATGGATGTTGAAAGCTTTACGCGTTGCAGAGCACTGATTGAAGAACCAGATACAGTCATCATGCACGCATCCGCTGTTTTCTTTTCATCCTGGTGTGAAGTTATGAAGGGGAAACCCTGCTGTTTATTCTGGCTTTGTATCGGACAAAATGTTGGTGACGTCCTCATGTAAACAAACAAGCACTTAAACACTTAAACACATATAATACAATATCGAGGTAAGTCCATAGCGTAATTATCGAGAATGGCTAAACTTACTCTTTGGAGCTTCTTGGCATTGTGGGCCTGATCACCAATCATGCATTGCCTTTAATAAACTTCTTCACTCCAAGTCTCTGCTCTAAAATCAATCTGCTGTAAAGTGCCGCAGGAACGAGCCCTTAAACCTGGAAATGAGTCAGCGTTTCGGCACATTCGTTCCCTCGACCCAAAGTCGATGGGTTTTTGGTTAGATGTCTGAAATAAGGTCTGTGCTTAAAACAAGCTTAAGACCTTTTAAGGTTTTGTTTTACAACATAAAATACGTCAGTAAATACCCCTCTTGTGAATTTTTAAGCGTTTTTTAAAAGGCGGTTGTTAACAAGTGGCTAAATGAGACTAAACGTCTTCACGCCAACTGGTTTTGCTTCACAGCCTCGTTGTACTCGCACTCATGCGACCACGGAGTAGTTCGTTTACAGCCTAACCTCAGCTTTTTACTTCTGCCGAATGCGTATTCTCTACAATAATCTAAAAATCCAATGGAAAAATCCCATTGGCTTTTTGTGGAGGGAAACAAGTGCGATGCCAACTTCCGGGGGTTGGCCAACAAAAAAATACGTCATCCCTGCACCGCTCCATGGCAGCCATCTCTGTCAGTGGAGAGAAAAAGCCTGTCGTTTTATCTGCCAGGCTAATAAACATGTCAGATCCTAATTTCCTGAAGCATGATTGGCAACAGAGGAGGCCTTACTGCTAATAGAATTACAGAGACGTGTCACAGGGAGGCATGAAGTTCGTACATACCCCCCTTTTAAAGCCTTGTAAGGCCTGGACTGGACACCAAACAAGGGAAAATGTGTCTCAGGGTAAAAACCACAAGAGATTCAGGTCTGTTGAACCTTCACATATAATGGAGGTGAAACAAACAGAAACTGTGGACCTGGAGATGACATCACCAGCCAAAGCTCTGTTGCCAGATGCTCAATGTGGGGAATATCCCCCCCCCCCCCAACACTTGGCAAGGGCAACATGTACACTCCAATACCCTTTTATTGCTATTTACCTCTTTGCCAAGCTTTGTTGAAAGCACATAGTTTCACAAGATGAATATGGAACTGAATGAAAAAAAGACCCGACAGCATAGCTTCGACTATCAGCCGGCCCGCCCTTAGGTTTCAGCTCTGCTTTTTATGCTTCTGCTTGTCTTTTTAGAGTTGATTCTTCCCAGCTATAAAAAGGATCGCTGCAGGGGTGTGCGCTCTTCTTTTAGCGTTGTGTGTCGTTAAGCAGCCGGAGAGGTGCAGCAGCAGCAGCATCATCGCAGCAGATCGCTCGAGCGGCCTGACCCACAACAGAGCAGCACTCGGCCGCCCCACACTTTTTTCTAAATATGTACACAAGTGCACAGGAGAGCGCCAGCGAGCCCCGGAGGAGACCGCTGCTGGTGCTCGCGAGCCATAAATCCACCATCGGGGGCCGGCAGGTTGAGCCGGAACGTTTAGACACTGTGGGCCGGGGTGATTTATGGATCAATGCAACCTCTGGAGTTTAAAGATAACAAGAGCAAATCTCGCCTGGGATTGAATACCTCTGCAGCGCACTGATACTGTAAAGACATTTCATCCACTCAACAGGACGGCGCGAGTTAGAAAAATTACATGTTACAGAGAGTTATATATTATTCTATTTTATTAAAACGGGTAATGCAGGGAGCTTATAGCCTCTCTTAGCAGCTGAAAACTGAGGTGAGTTTAATGAGAAGTCGTTAATGGAAATATTGTTGGAGCGTACCGTTAACAGCCTCTTTCCTCACCGCTCAGGCCAAAACTATTTCCCTCCGACTTGTTTTACATTGCAGTTCGGATCGAAACAATCACTCACTCCCCCTACAGGAGCCCCCTCTGATGACCTCCGCCAGCTCCCACCACGCAGCTCTCCGCTACACAAACCAGCACCTGCAGCACAGAGGAGAGTGCCAGTAACTCACGCTGTGGCAGATCCCAGCGCAGGCCTTTCTGGGTGAGGGCCTTCCCCACACGGCGAGGATTTACTCCGATGACAAGAACCCGCCACTTCCTCACTGGGCCTCACGTTTAATGGAGTGCAAAGTTCCCTTTAATATTTCTACAGGTGTTAGGGACGAGGATCCTGGAGCACACGGGGGTCTTCTTTTAATGGAAGGCCCTCGTAAAAATGGTCCACAAAAGCTCCTTTTTAAGCAGACAGGAGTAATGAAATATAGAGCAATGGGAGATTATAAGAGCTTTATTTTTTTTGAAGAAGAAGAAGGCGCAAAACCAGGGGCAAACTATTGGCTTAATTTATAGAATGTCTGCAGGTTTATTTAAAGAATTTGTACTTAGCTGTTTATCATCCGATTCAGAGCTGTACCTTATGTTTTACTCATATTCTTGCAGCAATCTATTAAAAAAAAAAAAAGAAGTAAACAGGACACTATCTGTGTTACATCAGATGTTAGTTATACAGTGCACAGCGAAGATAACCTCTCATCACTCCCCAGGACACCACGCAATTTGTCTTCATTTGCCCCCAAAAATCATGTACCCATTGAACCCAAACACCGCAAATTCCACTAAATAGTGAGTTGAATGCGGACAGATTGCTGCTATCCTGCTTACACTCATTTCTGCGGCTCACACAAGAAGCTTTCTCTGTGGTAGGCGGTATGTTTAAAAAGGCACTGAGGAAACAATCTAGCGCCGTTCTCCCCAGCCACATACAGCTGTCATCATCCCCCATTCACGAGGCCTGGACGAGCAGGAGAACACTTATCACGTCAGCGCTGTCCTGCGCAGCAGCAAGAGCCCTATTTAGCGAGATAGCAGCTTGTAATCACGCCGTCCTCCAGGGCCGCACAACTGCGGTGGGCTTGGCTAACGCCAAGAAAAGCAGCCGGGGGAGCTGATGAACTTGGACCCGCAGCTTGCATTCTTTTTCGATGCCTCGCTGCACCGAGCTTGCTGCGTCCCGAACGATCATCTGTAATGGCGTTCGTTAACGACAAAGTTAACGGTATGTTCCCGAAATACCTGAAAGACCTCCACAGCGTAAACACGCTAATGGAAACATGGTGCCACACATAACTTTTTACGTCTGCAGTTTGCTCGTAAATATCCAAACGCACAAACAAAGACCCAGGCACATATTGTAGCACGTGTGTGGGCCAAAAATATTTGTTTTCTTCTCAGCCACGTCTGGATGTTTTTCTTAAAAGTAATCAAAACTACGAGTCTACTGCCTTGCTACAGGCTATGAGGCCGTACTAAATGCTACATGCTAATCTAAACATGCTGACGTGCTCATGTTGGCACCGCTAACATGATGATGTTAAGCAGGTTTCATGTTTACTATGCCCACCATCTTAGTTTAGAATGTTAGCATACTAACATTTAGCAATAATTAGCACTGTACACAAAGTACAGCTGCGAGTACGACACTAGTTTGGTCATAAACCAAACATTTTACTAAAATTTGACCTGATGGTGGTGCTAGAAAAAGGGTTCTGGACTGGACCAAAGTGGTGGACCAACAGACCAAGTGCTAAATTTCGACAATTCAGAACATGTCTAGTTCCAAGCCGGCAGCTCCCGGCGCAAACAGGCGCCAACAGTGCAAACGACGGCTACAGTGCTGACAGAGATAGCGGTACCGGGGGATGGGCGCTACGCTCCCGCGACGACGCTGTCAGACGAGACAACATTATCAGCGGTACCCGCCGCATGAATGCAATGCAGAGCGGCGGCCGTGAGCTAGCCAGTGGGTTACGCTAACATGCACTAAAAGCATGCGTGGCCGGCTATGTCAACAAAACACAGAAACTCTGATTACAACACACTTCCTTCTCTGCTCAGGATGCCATTACTCCACTATATCTTTACATAGAAAATAGTTGTTTGCTGCTACATTAAAGCTCTGAATATCATATAGAGAACCTTTAATACCAGTGTAAAGCACCAGACCTCCATGCGTTATTGGTCAAATTATTGGGAGTTGCAGGGCAGTATCTCCATTTACGTCTGAGAATTACTTGAGATATTTTTGGGCTGCCCTGTAGCGGTTTAACATATTGCCAGTCTAACATTTGGAAGTGCACATACCAGACAATAACCCAGCTATCACTAGGGCCACCTAGTCTTATTGTTTTTGGAAGGGCATGTAGACTATTTATTGCCTCTGCTGTAACTCTGTCTCGGCCATTACTTGGACTTGCATCAGGTGGACATCCTCGCTGCACACACACACACACACACACACTCACAAGGACACCTCCAGCAAATGGGTGACATGGAGTAGGAGCCACCACCCAAGGATATCCTGGTACAAGCTGTTAGCCTGGCATTCCTGGCCACCACTACTTATTACCTTTTCAATGTAATGTGTGTACATTTTAGAACGTTAGTGCAGTGTTTTAACTTTTAAAAAAAAACATACGTGTAGTTTTGACAAATACAATATTTAGAGAGCAATGAGTATGAAGTGTGTAATCATAACAAGCCCCTCTCTGAGAACATGCTGTAGACGTAATCACAGTTATGGATCACACTGTTTTACGCGCATGGATTTCACTGCATAAACATTTCTGTGTTTTGTCAGTGATGGCTGGTGAACGTTCATCTGAGAGCGCAGCTCAGCCGAGGAGGTGAAATCAGGAAAATCTCATTTTGTGGGTTTTGCAAAAACATAGTTGTGTGCTGCCACTACATCATGTGCAATTCTTTGTAAACGGACGAGAAACAAGTGCATACCGGAGTTGGCAACACGTACAGTACATGCTTTATGTCCTGCCACAATAATGTTAAACACCTTTATCCAAAAAGGGGAACATTTCATCAAGCAGAGACTGAAAACACAGAGTTTGAGAAGCCGTGTCTTCTTTTGATGATTTTTACAAAACGGCAACACTACAAATAAAAACCACCACAAGCCAACCAGCATATTGCACAACCTGTTTGTTGGAATCAGAAGTGTGTTGAACAACAGCAACCAGTGAGAAAACCTGCAAGATGCATGTAACAAACTGTGTTACCCGTGGCTATCTATGCAATCCTTCACCTAGGATCCAGCAGTGCAACGACGGCGTGAAGATTAGAAACTTATCCAATTAGCTTTGTGCTAAGACCGGCTGAGCCAATCAGGCACATCTAAAGGCCACGGCCGCACTGAAGTGCTGCCGGGCCGCCACAGATCAGTAGAGGCCGAGATACTAGAATAATGTTGTTTTTTTTTTTTTTTCTTTCTTTTTTACAAACTAATATTCTATTAACACCTTGTTTCTCAAATTGGCTTTGAACTAAAGTATTACAGAGAGGAAAGCTTAGGTACATCAAGCGTGAATAATATCATTACTGCTCGGAGAGACCCCACACACACTGTGTCTTTTAGCTTTCTCATTGTCCTCATACAGGCTTCAAAAAGAAAGAAGTTTTCTACTTTGTCTTCACAAATATTGTTTGGTTTACACAGAATTTCAGGTTTTAATGAAACTTCCCCAACAACATAATAAACCAACTGTGCCCTTTCACTCCTTTATGATAATAAAGATGGATGAGACTTGGTCGATAAACATCCTGCAATTCAAGACAAACCACCGTGTTGGACCGACTCTGATGCACTAGCAGCACAATTTGCAATAATTAGCCTAATGTCATTCATAATTAGAGGACGAGCTGTGCCAAAGCCTACAACATGGTGATTATGGACCACCTCTGTGGTTTTCACTCATGGATACTCTGAGCTCCCAGTAGCTTTTCCAAGAGGAGTTTCCATGTGCCGCCGTCATTCTCTGCTAAATACTGCCATCTGCAGGGCAGAAGTGGAATACATCTGTGGGAACAATGGGTCTACTTTTGAATTGTGCATAAAGGCAGACAGTGTTTTTTGGTCATGCTTCCAACTCGAAGATTAATGTTGCACACAAGGAGCTTTAAATTGCACTTTTGTGCCTTTCATGTTCGGCATAATTCACCCTGCTGAGACGCCACCCTGGAGGTCAGCTGCAGGGTGTAACTGAAGCCTCTTTCAGCGAAGGTGCCACAGGTCATTTATGTCCAAGAGAGAATTATGACTATTTTTTCCCTCATTTGTCATGAGGGCAAAGCTCAGGGTACGCAGTCATGAATGCGTCTCCACCCGCACAGCCGGGTGGTCTGCCGAGCCCAATGTGACCCCAATAAAGACCTTTGTGCCGAGCGGCTCTGAACAGCGCCTGCTCGAGCATGAACCTCGCTTTTGTCCAAGTGTCATGGGGCTCTGATTCACGACACATTATGCAAAACGCAGTCTTATATATAGAGGGCCTGTTGAAATGTATCGCAAAGACATCAGCTGAATTTTATCGCATCAAATGAAATGTCACTTACTCTGAAGTTATCGTCCTGGAATGAAGATGGACATTTTCTTTGGCTTTTGTGCCATGGGTTTAAATTCATATAAACTACATGACCTAATGAAACTCAAATGTGTCAGATGTTTATTTTTCAGACTCTTTTTTATCCATAATAAACAATAAATTATATGTGATACGCTAGTGTTCCACACAGCTGAGGCGGTCAGTTGTGGGGAAAGTGCAGCCAATGTATCAGTGGAAGTACCCAGTAGTATTGACTCACCAGTTTAAGAAAAATGTGATTGATTATGTATAAATGTCAGCTCACCCTCATCTTGTTGGCTGTTATATTCTTACAGTCTTGTTTAAGGGGAATCCAACACCATCCTGCAAACAAAAATATGAAATGATCTAAATTTCTTATATTTGTTTTTACTAACATCCTACAAACATATGCATATTCAAACACTGTACATTTGTATACAAGTTTTATATTTGAGGACAAAATTCTTCATACATTAAAGGTACGAAGTTCATCATATTGTTAGAATCACTGTGCCAGGTCGCGTGGGGCTGTGGCGTGCATCCTACTGTATATCCCAGCATGCATTGAGTGAGCGCGAGGGACTGTACACTTTGAAAACGTCGCCAATTTACAGACGCATCATTCTTGAGACAGTCGCCAACTCATTGTAAGTATTAAGTACATTCTCCTATCAACAACTGTTACGTACTCTAGTTGATAAATAATATTTCAACGTCGCTATTGTAAATGAATGTATTTTTAACAGAAGACATTTTAACTTTTCATAGTCAGAAAGGCACAGTTGCTACAAACATTAAGTGTCCAGTGCCTCTTTTAAATTAGCATTATGCTAATGATAGCAACACGATGGCGCTAGCATGTTCCCTGAACTCGAAGCAGCTACATTTGGACACCATTAACTTTATTTAAACCTGTGCTTTTCTAACTGGGATATACATGTCTTCAGTGACAAGGCCGTGTACTTAATGGCATAGCTTACCCCTACAGTCGACGTTGTTCCCATGTGGGACAGGTGGATCAATTAATTAACGTTAGGCTAATTAAAAACAGGTGCTGGCGAGCTGTTCTCGCAGAAGGAAGTGACGTCAGAACCAACAAGCCAGTGGCAGGTGAAAGGTGAGGCCATTATAATTACCCTAATGACGTCAGACCTATTTGAGCCTACATACACAAGAAACTAGTCCTGGCAAAAATACAATTTTAAGTAAAAATATACTTAAGATTTTATGTTGCCTTGAGAATTAAATTGTTATAGCAGTTGACAAACCAGTGCTGGTGTTTCAGTTTCCCCCACAACGTTAGCTGGTCACTGAATGATCTAGTATTGTAGCTTTCTGAAGTACAATTTTGAGGTACTTGTGTTTTAATTTTCTGCTACCTTATACTTGTACCCAACACATTCCAGTGGTATCATTTTTCTTCTTTTACTCTACTTCCTTTCTCTGACAACATAAGATAATGGTTATTGTGTCTATTTTTAATGTTTGAATTAGTAATACAAAATATACAGTAAAATCAAATAAATTATGATGTTTTATTATGGATTAAGCTACCTCAGAGTATATAAAATAGTCATTTTACACCACCTTCAAAAGCTGAAACATTAGTGATGCTTACATATTAAAGCACCAATAATTATAATCCTATAATATAAAGTTTCTGAAATATAATATAATATATAATATAATATTCTGAAATGGGCAATTCAGCATAATACGTGTAGGTTACTTTTACTTTTTGCTCTTTAAGTACATTTTAAAGCAAAGTTATGTACTTTTACTAAAGTAAGTTTTTGAATGCAGTACCTTTACTTGAAACCGAGTATCGTATTTCTACACTTCTTCCACCTCTGCTTAAAACAAAGCACATCATATCTTTGGGTTATTAACAGGTTAGCCAAAAGGTGAATTTAAATACTTTAACGTAAAATGATCTTGTAATTCACAGGAAGAGGTGTCTGAAAAACACATTTTATTTTGTTCAGCATTAATGTCTTCTCTTCTCTCTTCCAATTAATTGTTTCGCGTTTCCTTGTGACCTCACCGATTTGTAAAGGAAGGTATTTTGTATTGTAAATGAAGAGCTGTTTGTGTGGTGAAGCAGACTCTGGGAGTCATTGATCTTATTAAAATGGCATTCAAAGTCTCACATTAATGTGCTAAAAACAAAAACAGCATTCATGTCAGTCAGCTAAATCTAGCTGATTTGCTGTTTTACACTGTGTTTCAAACTTCCTCACAGCTGCTTTGACAATCGAAAACTATCGGCTGATGCGACATGAACGTGTCTAACTGGTTCACACTGCATAAGCCCTGCAGCAAAAGACTGTATCTGATGGACCAGATAGGAGGGATTGTGTGAAATATATTTCTATATAAATTCCGGAGGATAGGACAGTTGGGAATCATATCGCACTTAAAAAAAGTCAAGCTTAATGTCTTTCTTGTCTATTGAGAGTGAGTATAAGAGGTTGTGTTCACTGTAGCTTTAAGTTCACAAATGCACACATACTGGACATATGGTTGTCAGATGTTGCATCGCTGGTCAGGCAGTTGTGTCTCCCAGGTTGCAAGAAGTGCATTGTTCTTGGGATGAAGTGTCAGTGCAATACAGTCCATTGAGTCCAAGTACATATAGAACAGCTTACGCAAGCGCTACATTTGAGAGCTCATTATTGACAGAACCGCCCCTCTGCCTTCTTGTGTTATTTGCAGCCAGTACTTTTGTGGAAGCACCTCTGACAGTGATTCATTTTTCAGGTTTTGTGAGGAGGGTGCTTTGTCCTGGCTGCATTTAAGAAGGTCCTTCCTTTCCTCCTGGCAGATTGCAGATGTTCAGCCACGTTGGATATGAGCGTCATATCAGCTATCATCTTCATCCAATACATTTTTAATGGAATTCAAAACACGCTTTGGTTGTGCTGCTCAGTGAATCCTACCGTCTTGTTCTGAAGCCTCGTCATCGTTGATTTAACCGTACAGCAAAAGGGTCGCTGCCCTGTTGGAAAAGTCAATTTAGGGTCATGAAGGAGGTCATCTGAGGAATATTACCAAAACAGAGACAATTAGATTTATATTGTTGAATTGTTCTTACTGTGCCTTTTGACACAGTTTTAATGGGCAAACACTGAATTATTCAGGACACAAACTGACTGCTGCTTTACTGCTCCGTATGGAAAGTGTCAAACTGCTGCTTTGACGTTACTTTCTATATCAATGAATAGTTTTTTTCACAGGAAGCATTTTAATATTTCACAGTTGGGAAAGATTTAAATGATATAATGAATGATGGCTGAATTCAATATAGCTCCTTCAGTTTCAGGGTCCTGCTGTCGCGGATGCTGACTCACTGTCACACTGTGATGGCTCATTAGGACACTTGAGTAGAAACCAGCCATCATTAGTGTCATTAGTAACACTTGTGCTTTTTCTACTGTGACAAATCAAAATGTCTGATGTGAGAACGGCCTCTAAAGACCAGCAGGGTAAAATCTTCTTCCCTTCACAGTGTTAACTGCATTTATGGTAGTGATGGGGAATCAAACTGTCTCTTGATCTACCACATAAAAAAATATCCACTGAGTTACAGGCGTCTCTTTCCCAATGTAAGTCTATGGGAAAAAGTATTTTTGGGCAATTGTAATTCCGCTGTTTGGCCACTATGTAACATTTGCTTTGGGATCAAACAGTGTGTTGTATGAAATGTCATGATAACATCGTGTCTGGTTTAAAAGCTTCTAAGGGACTAAACTATGTTGAGAGCATTGTTGACTGTCCGATGCTCAACCTTACCACCAGCGTAGGTCGGTGACATCATCAGCCTAATTGATGCCACTGCACCAATCAGCTGACACACTGCTATTTATTAGGCGTTCCTTCACACATTTACTTCCTCCTGATGGTCTTAAAGTAAAACCAGAGCTTAAAGATGGAACAATGTCTCTGTCCCTTTTCAGTAACTCTACTCTGACGGTATGAACTTCATTAAGAAGTCGATCATAACACAGCTGTGCTTGTGAAGTCACAAAATCACAAAACTAGATTAATAGAACATAGTTTGCCTTTCGTTGATGTTGCAGTGTGCAACTGGCAATGTGTATTTGGAGTAGCAGGAACAGGTGCATGGTCAGACTACCAGGTGGTAGTAGGTCGATATGCTAATTCTGCAGAAATCCTCACCTGCATAGAGATACTTAAGAGACAAATTAATCTCAACCAGCCAGAACAGTGTTGTGCACTGTGTGGCCTGTCATTTGTAACAGATGCTCATGTGCTGTGGCAGCACTGGTACTGTGGCATGCTGCCAGTACGATCATCGGCGTCACCGTCATCTGTTAAATACTCATTTGTTGTTTTGTCCCATTTGGCTTCTTTCTTTAAATGGAAAGCGTGGCAAGTCATACTGAAGCCTACCAGTAGAGGGAGCCATAACACAAGTCGTTGGAAGTTGCTGAGTGAGTACTTAGTACTACATGTTCGCCATTTATGGTATTAAACTAGGAAAGCTCCTTTTCCTAAATTATGATGTTGTTGAGTGGTGTTTTTACAGTGGCACTACTGACAATTACATAGCTTTTTGCAGTTCTACAGAGTTTCTCGTAGACAGGCACATCATTAACCAGCTTTCATCATAATTAGCGTTAGACCTTCTGAACATGATTGCCTTTTTGCAGTTCGTTTTTCACTTCTTCACTCAGCGTGCACGTGCTGACTCATGCTATGACTTGTAATTACATCTATTCATATGCGCAAGAAGCAGCCAGCACCTGTCTTTTTGCAGCCAAACAATGATGGAAAATGTATGTGTTTACTGGTGGATCGGGCCAGAGGGTGCTACCCGTTCACACTAACCACAGCTTGGGATTGACTGCCACCACCTGAGATAGCAGGAGAATAATGAGGGACGGAAGATGAACCCATCAGGGAACTTTAAGAAAAACAAAGTGGTATTCATGATTACACTCCAGACCTGTGAGACAGCAATCTAATGTGTTTCTGCTGCAGTTATAATGTGAGCCGGTTTGGTTCCTTGCTGCATGTGTGTGTCTAGTGTCCTGCTGTAACTGACAACAGTTGAGATACAGTGAAAGTAGGACTGGTTGTGGATGAAATGGGCCATGAATAGAAATAGCTCCCTAGCCTGGGCTCCACACTCTCTGGAAGGATTGCTGTGTCAGTTGCCTCTTGTGTGCCGTTAAGCCGATGGCTGTCTCTTCTCCGTCCAGGTGCGTGTTTGCTCTTGTGTGGGAGATCCTGCCCAGGACTCTCGAGCTCCTGGAATCCATGAGAAAGCATAAGGCCTCTGCCAACTGCATTAAGATTAAAGGCATTGACAAGGAATGTGTTATTGCCAGCTCAGATGGGGCCTGCATAATCTGGGACCTGGTGGAAGCCAGAACTCGCCCACTCAACCCCTTCTGTTTCTTTTCTGCTGAAACTGATTCACATCACAGCAATGGATAAGTCAGTTAAGTTCTGATGAAGGCGAACGTCTTGTTAAATCTTCCAAAACTTTTGAAGAACATCATATTTAGTCAGGGCTGTAAAAAATACATGAAGCAGTATTGATTTCCTCCTCACTCTGTCTGTCTGTGTGGAGTCAGGTGGTCCAGGATTACACTGATCAGCACTGTCTGCTACTCCTCCCAGACACACGGCAGGTCATCATTATGAGGTAGCTACCTGCAGCTGAAAGATAAAGCCAATAATGAAGTGTCTTAAACTTGCATTCTTTCTAATGGCCAGCAGGGGGCGACTCCTCTGGTTACAAAAAGAATTCTGATTGTATAGAAGAAAATGACTCTACTTCTCTCTTGATTTATTACCTCAGTAAACATTGTGAATATGAGTTTATGGTCTCAATCTCTAGTTTCAAGTCTTCTTCAATACAGCATGATGTTCATTTAGTAAATTATGGTCCATTTAGAGTCAAATAGACCATAAAGCAGGGGATGCTTTAGGGCGGGGCTACCTTGTGATTGACAGGTCACTACCAGGTGTTTTCTGGTCTGGGAGTTTTTCTAAGTTTTCGTCTTACAACTTTAACCCTTTCAGTGCTTTTTTAGTTCATGAAAGTTTTTTTTTTGATTGCCTAAAATGTCATTGAACAAATTGCATATGTACAATTACACAAACTGACAATAACAAGCGGCAAAATACATACATTGAAACTTGCATACCGTGGGGGCTTTGTTGCCTAAATATGTCCGTGTTCTGTTGTACTTAGTTCCGCCCTCTCGTGTAACTTCTGGTTGCAAAAAGAAACAAGACGTCGTAGTGACTACGTCCACTTATTATATACAGTCTATGGTCATTATTAGTGAAAGAAACAAAGCTTTTTCAGAACATAAATCAAAAGAAACTTCTAAACTTTAATTGTGCTGTATTACATGTAAGTTTTGATGTACTAAATCCTCAAAACACGAGTGATGTACATACTGAATGCTCTTGCATCTGGTCATGTTTAACTGTAGCACAGCAGTGTGTGACAGAGCTAGTGCATTGTTCTTTTAGTTAAGGGAGCGCTTGTTCCTGGAGCAGACGGCATATATGACTCAGACGACCAGATGGTCTCTTTTGCCTGCTTCATCTTTGGGAATGACATTTCCTTCTTTAAAGAGAAGAGCGTCTCCATTTATAGGCACACTTAGATATTAGGCCAGCACGGAGCAACGCCGATCTAATTATGTGTGCTGCAGCACTCTGAAGGAAATACAGCGTGCTATCTCTTTTGTTTATATTATTATAAGTCTGAGTTGGTACCAAATTAATGTTCAAAGAGTTGGTCTTTTGTATGAGATGTTCCCTCACATCAAAGACAATAGAATATAGGCCACACATGTCTTTACGATGGTGCACCTCCCTTCTCATAGTGAGAGAATAATAATTGCATGTGATATGGAATTAGATGTTGGTGGGAGAACTCATCCTCGCAAGAAGAATATTAAAAAGTACTTGACTTTAAAAAAGAAAAATGCAAAATAGCTCTAAAAATAGCATCAAATCCAAGCTGATAGCGAGGCCAAAATAAAAAGGAGACAACTGCCAAACCCAGAGGAGGTTACTGCTTAGCCACGAACTCTCAAACATGCACAGCGCTGCTGTATATGAGAGATGGCAGCAGCTCAAAGGTGCCCTGGGGTCATTATTGCAGAATTTAAAAAGTCGTATGTTTCATCAAGTCCTGGGAGTGGAAAGATTGAAATACTCCAGTTGATGGCTTTGTAGTAGTTTCGTAACAACTACCTTCTGCTGTCAATGTGAAAAACTCCATAGGCACATTTATACAGCTTGGGTTTGCTCAAGTCCTTAAAAATGTGGATTTAAGCCGAAGAGGAGGATCAATTTAAAGAGAGTTGACCCAACGCATGTGAGAGGAGTTTAACTAAGTAGTTCCTGCTGGATGAGTGGAGCCTTACGTTGTGTTTGGGCTCATTGTTTCAGAGTGAGATGGTCTTTGTCCGGTGCTGGAGGTATCTACATGAATCTATCACACAGAATGTGATGCTACAGAAGTCCCAGGAACTGTAGATATCACACGGCTTAAAGCAGGTATGACTTGCTGCTCCCCATCGACACTGTTGCTTAAATGTGAAACCTATTTCATGGAAGATCGACTTGATTTTAGTTTGCATCTGCTGTGTTGGCTCACATGAACAGGTGGCGTGTTTGCTACATGGTGTGGGAGAGAGATTATTGTTTGCCTACTCGTCTTGGAGGCAGATGATGTCGGTAGGGTTTTCGGGAGGCTTTGCGTGCTCTGCTGTGTGCACTCATGGCAGTTTCTAGCCCTCAGCTTAAAATATTTCACAAGTATTCTTGACTTTCCTCCTTGAAATTGAGCCTGCTGGTTGTCCTCCGTACCATCATCAGCACCGCTCTGAAGGGAAGCAGAGTAGGAGGCTCCTCTTCTTGGCTCAGACTTATGAAGGTATATTTGTGTCTTTATTACGCAAACAAAAAAAAATGTTTCGAAAGCAAATTTCTCGCACTGCAATCAAAAATCAAGTTTGTAAGTGAAAATATATAAACTGAGAATAATTTATTTGTTAGTTTTGCTTATGAAACTAGAATTATTGGCTGCAAAACTAAAACCTTTGCTTTCAAAAATAAAACCTTTTTATGCACCAATGTATTGAAGTATAATACTGACAAGAATATAATATTGTTTATCAGACATGATTGAAAATGTAATTTCTCCGAGTGTTGGTGTTTGGTGTTTAAAGTACTCACCCTGTACTCTGGGTTTAGGATCAGAAAGGGATTTAATCTTAGCTTTTAACAGGAGATCCTGTAAATTCTTGTTTTTCCTGAATGCAGCAATAATGCTATAGTTTTGTAATGTTGAGGTTCCTGTAATGTGTTTGTGAAAGTTCCTCCTACTTTCTCTGATCAGTTCAACAGTTGACGGGGAAAATGTAGTCACAAATGGAAGGTTACAAGCTACTACTGTAGGTTTAGTTTACTGAAATGACCTTCTGCATTTTCTAAGAAAAGTCCAAGAGTATCCTCTGCTGGTCAAAGCTCGAAACAACACTCTGACTGCCCAATTAAAATCCTCCTGTTCAGTGCAGATTCTGTGAAACCACAACAATTGTGACTCAATCAGGCCTGCATAGGTGTGTTTTGGGTGGAAACTAGTTTTGTAGAGCAGAGCGTCTCTTTAAAGAACACTTTAATGGCTAGAGTGGGGGTCTCATGGAACCTGTCGTTCTTAAAAGTGGTGGTGTCCAGGAAGTCAACAGAGGTCAAACTGCTGGTGGATTTTAGCTTGATTGATTCACTGTGATTATTGAGAGTGGTCAGAAAGATGTCAAAATCCTCTCTCGGGTGAGGCCACGCCCCCCAGATATCATCTAAAAACCTGTAATAGTACAGGGGCTTCTTAGGACACAAATATACCTTCGTAAGCCTCTCTCTTCAGCTTCGCATTAGCAGCGAGGAGGAGGGTCAGTCGTAATGCTTATGCTCACTGCTGCTAAAAGAAAAATCTGCACTTCTTCAGTGTTGGTAAGACAGTCCTGTGTGATAAACGTATCTGAGCAGAGGAGATAAGCCGTGCCGCTCTCCTATACTTCATAACCCAGGAATGATAGTAGTAATCCAGGACACTGTAACCTGCGATAAATGCCTTCCAAGGCTTAGCTAATGAATTTCCTCTGGAGGCTGCTGGGTCACACACATTCACAGATATATGCTCTCTTCTTTCCTTTTTTAAAATTCTTAATTGGCAGAAGTCAGCACATTAGACCAGTGATTCCTTACCATCATGTCCCCCGGGGAGTTACCAGAGTAAGCAAGACTGTGAAGTTAAACTATTAGAAAAATAGAAAGAAATGATGCTTGATTTAAAGGCCTATGAAAGTTTTTTCTATGAAACAGTTAGTTACACTTCAAGTACAGTTTTGAGGTCTATGTTTACTTTAGTTTCTCAATGTTTTTGCTTTATGCTTCACAATTTTCAGAGGGATGTATTGCACTTTTTAATCCACTGTTTATTTGACAGTTATAGCTGCTTTATTCAGACTAAGAATCGAAAAAATCTCATTAAATGCAATGAACTGTCAAAGATTGAATAAGTGTCTTTTAGCCATTTTTGCTTGTGACCCAGTGTCAACTGGGGCCCCTTGTCTCATTTCAGATGTCTGTGAGTTGTTAGTAGATCCACCAAGGAGACATTTCCCCTCTGAAACTGTGAGATGGTTTCATTTAAATAACTGTTTTGAGGAATAAAAATCCAATGTTTCACAACAAAGATTCGAGGAAATTCCAGAAATGTTTAATTTGAGTTGCAGGACTTCTGTTATTCCTCGTTAATCATCTCACGACCCCTCAGATTTATCCGGTGACCCTTTGAAAGGGGCCCGACTGAACTACCTAACCGTACATAATGTAGTTAAACCAGCTCCCCCTCAGTTACACGTTACATAATGGATGACTCATTATTAACAATCTAATAATCTCAGATATAATTAAATAGGGGTCATGGGGACATTTCTACTCTTGATACTTTGAAGTACATTCTGCTCATACTTAGATGGTATTATGGAGTATTTTACACCATGGCATTGATACTTTTAGTGAAGTAAATAATTTGAGAGGGCTACTTTTCCCTCCACTAATGGAAAGTAAACAATTTCCGTGTCAGACCGGTGACCACAGTGTACACTGCTCTCTTATCTCCTCCATGTGCATGGAAGTGGGAGGGGGCAGGCGCACAATCACAAGCCTTTTCCCAGGCGAAGTTGGGAGCGATGGGAGGGGAGCGCTCAGTGCTGCAGCTGGACGGTGGAGCGGCTCGTGTGGTGCCGGGCATGACGAGATGCTGCTCGCGGTGTCGGGAGTAATAATGAACGCCTTCAGTAAGTGCTGGGGATGGATGAGGGAGGTTTACCGGCAGCGCAGGGCGGAATAACAGTGAGCCGTTGTGCCTCCAGGCTCCGCGATGGTGTCACCTCTGCTATCCGGACAGGGGACGCTGGCAGAGAAGTGACACACCGGCGTTGGAATTTACACAACTGTCAGTCTCCGCGGTAGACGCGCGAGGGAGTAGAGACATGGAGAAACAGAGCAGAGTCAAGGAGGAAATGCCGACATCGAAGGAGGAGAAGCGCAAAGAGAAGAAGCCCAAATCGGGGAAGCTCTTCCGAAGGAAGTCGTTGAAGTCTGTGGGGAGTTTCATGAACAGAATCATCAAAACTTTGGGCACTTTGACCCACTTTGGAGACGCGGACGCGCGGGACGCGGAGGACGACGACGGGGGGTTTCGGAATGGCGCATCTTGCACCCTCAGCGCCGGCTCGGGAACAGTCAGAGACGACGCACATGTGACTTGGGATCGCGCGGTGAAGAACATCTCGAGCACGTCTTCCTCCCTGTGCACCGGCAGAGACAAACTGCTGCACCAATTCGCAGAGAAAATCCCAGGTGTCCTGGGGCTGAAGAACCACGGGAACACCTGCTTCATGAACGCCGTGGTCCAGTGTCTGAGCAACACGGACCTGCTCGCAGAGTACCTGGGGCTGGAGCGGTACAAGCTGGACCTGAGTCAGACCAGAATGAACGGGGTGGTGAAAGGTGATGAGATGCGGGTCGCCAAGGGAGAAGTCACGGCGCAGTTGGCATCGCTCGTCAGGGCTCTGTGGACTCTGGAGTACACCCCACAGCTGTCTGTGGACTTTAAGGTACCCAGTGTGCACCACATCAACCTCAACACACAGTCTACAGGTGGACATGAGCTAAGTGATGAGAGTACTTAGTAACACTGAGAAGGTTCAGTGATGAAAAGAGCCGGTGATATTAAAAAGATGAGGGCAGTTTTAGTGGTTATCATAAACTAAACACATACTCTCACATTATACGTCCCTCTGTACCTTAAGTGCAGAGTGAGCTCACTGTTTAGTCAAACATGGGATGCACACAGTATGCCATCAACACCACTATGAAGTGCACAGAGTAGCACTAACAAATAAGAGGTGTCCTCTTTAATTGCCAATAGCGATAATTGCAAGCCGACGGTGCTTTGCTCTGTGACTTCAGTGTTTTCCTGCTAAATGATAACGAGGCTGCTGTCTCAGGGTCAGCTGGTGTCTTCTTCCACCACTTAAAAATACGGTACACCCTGCTGGCATCGTTTCATGAACAACCCCAGTAGGTGTGCAATGACTTTAACTTAATCATCACTTCCTCGTTGCGCTCCTGTGCAGCACTAACTAGTGTTTTATTTCCTCTCACAGCATGGCCAGCGAAGTATTGCAGTGTTTATTTAGAGGTGCGGTGGCTCAGGAAAGTAATGTTGGAACACTTCCCACTTAATAATCTTCCTTCCCCGAGGATCAGGGGCTGTACAGTCCTATCAGGAGACCCTCAGGCTCTCCTTCTCTGCCCCCCGGAATTACAGTAAGGGGGGGGGGGGGGAGTCTTGTTTTATCTGCCTGCAGCTCTTTGCTCTGGATTTCTTTGAGCCATAGTTCAAGGCAAGAAGTAGATAATATGGAGCAGCGAACAAAAAAACTCCACAATGGATCTATTCTTGGAAACGTTAATTACCATGTAAGAATATCCTGACCTGAGCTGTGTTCAGGCACCTCCATGTCTTTCCTCACACTTCAATATGGTGTAAAGAGGAAGCCAACCTCAGAGCCAACTAAGTAGTTTTGCTGCATGGGAAATTCAATCAGAATCAATTTTAATATTGATTCTTTTTGTTTCTCCTTTGCTCTCCCATCTGTTGTGGTCTCTGAAAGACTCTCCTGTCAACCAGAACCCTTACTGCCAATAACTCCCAAAACCTCATGAGACTCGGATACGTTCAGGACAACAATCAGAGGGAACAACATGGAAACAACTTGCCAAGATAAAAGGATAGATTCAAAGAAAAACTCTAAACCTTCCCCCTTGTGTGTGATTAGATGTTTCCTGTGTCAAAGCGTGCGCAAACACACACACACATCGATGTGCCTCTTGGCTGTGGTTTGTGAACGTAGGAGGTCCATACTTCATACAGCTCAGGCCTTCTGAAATTGCCTGTTGAGTAATACCACAGCTGCCTGGAGGGAGGCATTATAAAATAATCAGATAGCTCCAAGTCTTGTGTCTGAGAGGCAAACTTAGCTCCTAGTCGCAGGAACTCCCGACAGCATACATCACTTATAAACAATCCTCCAAAACAGAATGTTTTTTACTTTGAAAGCTGAATCTCTTGTTGTTGTAAATTAATAATCCCGGTTTGCAGGCCTCTGAATGTCAGGTGTTTTGTCGGGAAAGGTTCAGGTAAAGCAGCCAGATTAAAGGACTCACTATAGTACTCCTCTTCACATCACATGGTATTTGATAAGAAATGATAACACTGTGCACTGCGTTTATTTAACATTTGACATGAATGATGGTGTTCATGTGCACCTCCTCTGTAGAAGTGGAATCGTCTTTGATCAAAAGTTCTTCAAAGTTAATGAAGCAGCAATGGCCTCCTCGCAGCTCAGTTGGCTGCAGAGTCCCAGTCGGGAGGAAAAACAAAACAACAAAGTGCGGCAGAATGCCTGGCACTGCGCCACATCCCAGCACCACCTGTATTGTGGGACAAGAGCGGTGGAAGGACGGAGGCTGCTTACACAAGTGTTCACTAAAGATTAGGTATCGCTGTGCTGCTTTGCGTCCGGAGCTTCCACGTCGCAGTCGGAGGGTTTGCGTTCCTTCAAACCTGGTAGCAGATGTGATCTTTTGATCTGGACAGTTCCTGTGCGTTTTATGCATTCCACCCCCGCCCCCCCT